>NC_089582.1:117896923-118196923 GCF_019320115.1 Miscanthus floridulus | reverse complement strand
ATCGCTGTTCAAATTTTAATCGATTAAAAAAACTCCTTGAAATGCAATTAATTAATTATATATAGCAAATAATTACAAAAATACACAAAATTTTAATATTGAGTACAACCTGTAGTATGTCTATAGAGAAAAAAGTTTGGAGCATATGAAAGAAAAAATAATTTAATTGGAGAGAGTTAGGAGAAGAGAAACACATGCACATGAAATATAGAAACCACATTTGCCGAGAGCCTGGGAGGGGCTCTCGGCAAATATTTGCCGAGAGCGGCGCTCGGCAAAGAGTTTTGCCGAGAGCAGTAACGGAGAGGCTCTCAGTAAAGCGGTGACGCCGTCAGGGCAGGTCACGGCTATGGGCCCGCGGCAATGTTTTGCCGAGAGCCTGATTTTGCCGAGAGCGCGGCCTACGGCAAAGGACCGTTTTGCCGACGGGCATTTTTTGCCGAGCGCGGCTCTCGGCAAAACGGCCCACTTCGCCGAGAGCTGTTGCTTGCTGAGATGCAGGCCCACGGCAATCCTGTCACTTGCCGACGGCCGGTGTTTGCCGAGAGCCACGCTCGGCAAACGTTTTCTTTGCCGAGAGCCCGCGTTTTTGCTCTCGGCAAAAATCTCGGATCTCGGCAAAGGACGTTTTTCCGGTACGTAAAGCGAGGACGAAAAAGTAAGTAGGTTGGTGGTAGTTTGTGGTTCACTTAACGTGCAGAGTGGATCTAAGCCGTTTGGATACTGGAGTGTTACAACAATAGAAGCGAAACTCGTAGCATTAGATATTTCCATCGTTGAGGCCGATTAGCTTCGTGAACTCCTTATGGATTTGTCGGTGAAAAATCTATACTTGATATCTCAACGATCTGTGGTGATTTTCATGGTGAATAGTTCAAGGACAATATGAAGGCCGCAAGGCGTGTAGAGAGGTGGTTAAAACTTCCAGTAAATTGAGAAACTCTAGAGTGATAGTGTATTGTTTTTTGCGCATTAACCGTCTCTGAGAAGTATTGGCGTACAAGCTTATTTCACTCAGTGATATAATATTGAAGAATAGCTATTTGTTCTGGAGTAAAAGGATCACATGTAGGGATTTCTATATTTTCCTTGCTGTGTAGAGGAGGGAACGTGATTTCACCAACCGGTGTGGTGTTGCTTTGACCATCTTTGTTGACAAATTAAATTGTGTTAACACCCCCATTTTCAGATGCAACAAATATCTGAGTATCATATATCTCGTTGTGAAGACAAGAAGATAAGACAACCCATAAATAGAGTGGGATTGCTCATTCGGCCTGATTGCAATAATCTCAAATTCAGATATGTGCATTTGTATAGAGACACAAAACGATGACCAGCAGTAAGATGCAAGCTGACAAAATAAAACTGAATTTGGGCTCTGAACCTAACATATGTTGCTTCCTCTGCATTCTTCAGACGGGATTCCTTTTTTTGTTCTCAATATATCAAGTGGTTAATTTGTCAGGTCGTGCCACGAGCTTTCCATGGATTTCCATTTCATTGACCAATCCAAGTGACATCTTCATCTATAAACAAATGGAAGCGGCAGCAGTCACTAGCAGATTAGGTGTGTGGTAAGCAGTGGTGTAAATCCCTTTGTTTTTGTGCTGTTGCCTGCGCTCGATCGCTTCAATTATCTGCTCAGAGAAACAGAGAAATTGCTGACTTATTCAAAACTCAAAAGCTAGGAGCCTAGCACATGTCTCAGGCAAATGCATTGAGCCACATGAAAAGAAACAAGGAAAGCTCGGAGGCCGTTTGAACCCATCCCTGTTATGAATCATGACGCGGTGCTACTGCTCTGTCGATTTCACCTGTCTGACTGACCTGGTCGCTAGCACGCTCGCGGCGGTTATGTCTCATACAATTCACCTGATATGGTCAATCACAGTATATGAATGGGCAACGTGCATAACCACCAGATAGTGTGGCTACTCCAGTCCAGAGAGTTCATATTTGCCTGATGGTTTGTGTTTATATATAAGTGGTGTGCGTTCTAGAGATCGACCACATCTTCACAGTAGGGGAACGTCACTGTTATAGGAGTGAAGTCTCCAAGGAGAGGCAGGATAATTTAGCCAGCGAGACAAACAACAAACTAGACCTAACTAGCTGCCCCTGGAAACATTCTCTCTTCCAGCCTCAGTTTCTCACCTGGATCCGCATCGAGATTGGTCGTCCTCCTCCTCGTCCCCTTCCCTGCGGCGCGCAGGATTCGTCGATCGGTTGGTCTGCGTAGAGATGATCAACAGGTGCTTCTGCTGCGTCGCCGGCGATGATGAGCCTGAGCCAGCCGCCGCACCACCCGCCGGTCGTCGCACTCGCAGGTACACATATATGCTTCGTTGAGCACGAGTATCTGCAAGGCTACCTCGTGATCCCGTGCATGCACGGCTGTATCTCTGATATATATCGCGATCAGTCGAGCTGATAAATCTTCCTGTGACACTACCCGATGAATTTGAAGGACAAATCCGTCGAGGACACCTAAGAGCCGGAGTATAGAGTATCCATGGGAGATCTACAGCCTCAAGGAGCTCCTGCAGGCGACCAACAACTTCAACGACAACAACAAGCTCGGGGAGGGCGGATTCGGCACCGTCTACTGGGGCCGCACCTCCAAGGGCGTCGAGGTGCATGCACTATATATCTGTTCGTGGTCTTATCAATTTACATGTCATAATTGAGCTCGTAATTCGTTTGTTGCCGGCGGTGGCCGGGGTGCATATGATTCCTGAATCCTGGGGTGACAAATGTTCGATACGTGTTCAGATCGCGGTGAAGCGGCTCAAGGCGATGACAGCCAAGGCGGAGATGGAGTTCGCCATCGAGGTGGAGATCCTCGGCCGTGTCCGTCATAAGAATCTTCTCAGCCTCCGCGGTTTCTACGCCGGCGGCGACGAGCGCCTCATCGTCTATGACTACATGCCCAACCACAGCCTACTCACGCATCTCCACCCCCAACGCGGCGCCCCCTCCTCCCAGAAGCATCAGCCCCTCGACTGGGCACGCCGCGTTTCCATAGCCATCGGTGCCGCCGAGGGCCTCGCGTGAGTAATACATGCACACACACCTCCATTGATTCCTGCCATTTCATCTCGTTAACAATCCATACGTGTCTTTATTTCAGTTACTTGCACCACGAGGCGAACCCGCACATCATACACCGGGACATCAAGGCGAGCAACGTACTGCTGGACGCGGACTTCGTTCCCAAGGTCGCCGACTTCGGGTTCGCCAAGCTCATACCCGACGGCGTGTCGCACCTGACGACGCGGGTGAAGGGCACGCTAGGCTACCTGGCGCCGGAGTACGCCATGTGGGGGAAGGTCTCCGAGAGCTGCGACGTCTACAGCTTCGGCGTGCTCCTCCTGGAGCTCGTCAGCGCGCGCCGGCCGCTCGAGAAGCTCCCCGGCGGCGTCAAGCGCGAGATCGTGCAGTGGGCGGCGCCGCTGGTGGACCGCCGCAAGTGGGAGCGCATCGCGGACCCGCGCCTCGCCGGGCGGTTCGACGCGCAGCAGCTCCGCGCCGTGGTCGAGGCCGCCATGCTGTGCACACAGAGCAACGCCGAGAGCCGGCCGGCCATGGCCGAGGTGGTCGAGATGCTCAGGTTCAGTGGGGAGCGGCGGACAACCAAGGAGATCGTCCCGGTGGTCGCCACGAGCAGCGAGCTAACGACCCCAGATCTGCAAGACGTCACCGGCAGCAGCGAGCCCCTGGACAGGCGGAGCTGGAAGGTGGCCAAGCTGAGGTGACGATCGATCGTCCATCCAGATTCAGGCATGTGTTATCATATGCAATTGAGGTGCAGATGGTTAGTGCGTTTAGCAGATTGCACTGTTAATTGATAAGGTTACGCAAACGGTGCTGATGGTGGTGTTTGGTGGGAGAAATCAAGAGTTGTTAATCATCTCGCCTGCAAAGTTTTGTTTGCTTGCGTTGTGGGGTTTGTTGCATTTGCTTATTATTTGTTCGATATAATATATGGGAGCTAGAGCAGATGTGCACAAATGATCAATCTTTCTTCTGTACATGGATACTTTGGGATATTCAACCCTGAGGGCCGTTTACGTTTGTATGGTTTAGAGCCAGAAATACAATACAATTGAGGAAGTATAGATACTCCTACATGCAATCCATGCTTGGTTGGCGGTGTTTTCGATATTTTAGATATTGATACAACTAGCTGGTTGGCCGAGCAATTACATGGCCAGTTTTACTCTTGTATTCTACACCCTAATTAAAACAGTCCCGACCTTTCAGCCAGGATATAGTTTTTATGTAGCATTAAATACCCTACTATGTAAGTAAAATACCCTACTAGTTTTTAACGAAGAAAGAGAAGAAAACAAAGAGAGAAACTGTTTCTCAGTTGAGAAAAACCATGTCGTCTCGCGCTCCAAGAGACCACCAAACTAGTGATTTTACCTTGAGGACAAGCGGTCGTTTCTTCCCATATTTTCTGGGACCCATGATGGGACTACCTCACGCTCCTTGCCATTAGCCTGCGACTTGCTCGCCGCCGTGCTTCCCTGGCGCCAAACTTGCGCACCACACTTGCCATCATCCTGTTCCCTCGTGACGCTCTGGTTCGGCAAGCTCAGTACCAATGGTAGCCTCGTCTCCAGGCGCCTCCTCCGCGCGTGGCACTAGCCAAGGCCGTGTGGCTCGAACGGTTTGTCAACAACATTCTCGAACGGCAAGCGGAGAATCTCTCCTGAAGACGATCAGCAATAGGAAGACTTGGTCGACATGCTCTTGACTCTTGATACTCCAAAAGCCAATTGACGTCGGTGTGCTTGCCACGTTCGTGCTCGTGCTGCAACACCCCTTCCTGCTGCACCACCATGCACCCCTACTGCTCGCCATAGCCACCCGTCATGTACAGTCGTGCCACATGCTGTCGCCGCAGCCAGCCGTCGGTGCGCTCGCTCGCACCATCTGTTGTGGAGGGAGAGAGAGAGAGGGATTGAGGGAGAAAAGGATGAAAGAGAGATGTCAATGGGATTGGTCGAAATTAACTATACATTAGGTGAGACAGTTTCTAAAGAGGGTGTCTTACTAACATGACATCTGTGGAAACTACTAAAATGTTTCAGGTTGAGACTGCGCTAATGGCTTCATCCAATGTCGTCCCTTGTCATTTGAAATTTGAAAGTAGTGGTTCAACCATCGTGTGATTTGTGGTCTACATACATTCATGTGTGGTGCTTATTCATAGATTAATGGCTTCATCAACCTTCCTTGTCGCTAGGTTACACCAAACCTGCATAGTTGGCACTGCGATATCGATGACATATGCATTTTAATTTTAGTGCTGCAACAACAACATGTATCCTCCACACGAATTGAGTCAGTTTGGTTCCTTGTGTTAAAACTTGTCCACCCAAATTTAACATTGGTGCTTGCATTTAAGTCGATAGCAACAAAATCACACTCGGCTCAAAACATCGTTGGAGCGGCAACCCTGGTGCAATTTTCAAACAAGTGAGGTTTGTTGTTCAATTGCCAATTCGTCATTCAGTACAAATATATATTTGATTTGAACAAGACTGTTGAAAACGGTGTTCAACAATTTTATTCCATTCAAATTTAATTTAAATACTTATGCTTAAGCGAGGATTTGGTTATATGTTCTTTGGCGTATTTAGTTTTTGCTTGGTTGAAGAGCTTGGCCTAGAGGGGGGGGGGGGGGGGGGGGGGGGCGTCACCTTTTTGTCTCTTGTTTTGCAGTGAGCCCTGGAATATGATTGCCGACAACAAAGGTTATTATTGTCTCAAGCTTGTTGACCGACAAAAATATAGTTTAGCTGATTGTAGAGCCCATAAACAGTTGGTAATCGATATATATAATTGTATTATGCATGAGTCACGATCGATTCCAACAGAACACTCATCTGTCTAGAAATAAATGGGTGAAGTACTAAAAGAGTCCAAATGGCGGCCCCGTGACGAAGTTGAGCAAAGAAAATGGGCATGTATATATGTTCTCTTCGGAGGCAGGCGTAATTTTTAATTGAGCCTTGAAAGCCCAATATTGAGCACCTTTTGTGCCCACGACGACGCTTCCACTATTGTAGTACTATATATTACCAGTGGGCCATGGGCTTTTGCAATTTCATATTTTTACTTATCGAGGACCGCTAACAGCACTAACGGGCCTATCACTATCATACTCGTAGAGAGTAGATTTTCGTCCCGGGCCGAAGGGAAAACGGGCCCAAACTTTACCAAGGCGTCTATGTAGTACAAAAATGAGACATCTGAAATGAGTACCTGCATAATATGAGCGAATAACGTAGTGCTTGCTGCCAATAAAAAGAGTGTCACTCACACACTTGGGTCTTAAAAGAAGCTTAAAAAAGGGCACTCAGGTTAACACTAGTCCTCCAATAACAAGAGTGAGAGGCAGCGGGACAACACCAGAGAGAGAGAGAGAGAGAGAGAGAGCAATACGTGCGACAGGTTCCCGTCGTGATCACACCAAAACTAAAGTAGAGCCCACAAAGACACACACAGCAGGCTATCATCATCATAGTTATCGCGAGACAAGCGACTAGTCGACTCGGCCGCGTCGGTCCATATGGAGCATATTTTTGCGTGCACTTTCGGTGTCAACCGATGGAGAGAGATCATCGATTCCTTCGTCGTGTCCCTGTCACGTACTAGTACATCCACTGCACGTATGTCTCTCGATCGCTCACTCTCATCCGTGACGACCTGAATGGCTGAATTCACCTCCTCGACTGATCTCTCTCTCTCCCTCTTTCTTTCTGTGGTGAAGTGAAGAACAGCAGGTAGGCAGGATATGGCCGGGGGCTGTGCAATATGCTCCAGACAAAAGCGCAAGTCGTATTTGGTCGGTTAATGATCGTCGGAAGATTTGCCGCAAAGGCCAAGTAGTAGTAGGTTTGGCACCTGAAGCCTGTAGATAGATAGGCTAGTGAAAGCATTGACACACATTCATGTACTCCGCGTGTGGTTAATGTCTTCGATCCTTTTTGTATCGCATGTATCTGAATTATCAACCTTGCTCTACTCATATAGGAGTATATATAAGCACGGTCTTTTTCGTCTTTTTTTATGATATGATGGCCACGGAGACGGAAGCAAGAATTTAAACAAGCTATCTACAGCCGGGAGCAATGATCGCACGTACCACTTGTGTGGAAACAGGAGGCCTGTACGTGTTCCGGATAGGGGAATGGAAGTGGTGGAACAGGAGAATTTGTTGTAGGAACGCCACTTTCTGGACAGTGGCCGGACACGCAGGCACGTACCTGCCCGGGCCTGTGTTCCTGGATTAACAGTACATTTTCCCAATTCTCTGAGACAACCTTCGGGGATGACAGGATCGTTTACTCCACGATAACCCCATATGTAACCGTACCAGTTCTACTTTCTGCCGCTTTCATAAAAGGTGTACCTACGCCGAACTGTTCACGGTACAGAGCAACAGGTTTTACTGCGATTGATTGGTGTGCAGTGTGGAGCAGGGTTTAAATGGGCTGTGAAGGAGCTTCTGCCGTTCTGCGAGTGTGTGTATCCATTCTTCTGTGAATATACTGCTACTCATAATTTCATTTTCACCTGTATACTAGTTGCTCCTACTACGGAGTATTTTGTAGTAATAAGGTTTTAAATTTTCTTCTGTTTTCAATTCAGTCTGCTAGAACTACCAGGATTCAAGTGTAAAAGAAAATGATCCTGCGAGCGGCGTCAGAAATCAGAAATGTCTGCTGCCTGAACTGAACACCCGGCAGGCGTTCTCTTCTCCGCGTGCAAGCCCAACAGCTGAAAGCCAGCCAGTCACAGACTCACGGTGCGAGGACAGCTTTTACCCTGCAAACCCAGCCACGCGTCCCGAGGGAGGGGGGCGCACGCCGCAGTCGGCAGTCCGCCTCGCGGCCGTGTCTCCCGCACCCATCCCGTCGCGAGGGTGCGTGCCCAGTTCGTTACGCGTTGGGATCAGCGCGCGGCGCGGCGCGGCGCGCTGGGCCTTGTTGCCCAACGGACACGGACGAGCCAAAAGGATCGCATCGTCCGTTCGTCCTCCCGCGACCGGCGACCCCGCCCCCGCCGCTACGCACTGTTCCCTCCGTGTCCGCGCGCGCGCGCGGCATTCAGCGGAGCGGCGGGCGCAGACGCACGCAGCCGTCCAGCGCAACGCATCGCGGTCGCAGGTCGCAGGTCGCAGGTCGCAGCGACAGCGCGCTCCCCCTCTCGCATCACGACGGGAGTGCGGCGGGACCACGAGCGCGGGGCCCGGGTCGCCGGAGGCACGTCGGACGTGGCTGGCACAGTGGTAAATAAATAAAAACAAAACAAAACAAAGGAGGAGAAGCTGAACGGAAGATGGTACAACGAGTAACAGCGGCGCACGGCTCGAGGCGCGCGGCTGCTTGCTGCGACCAACCGGCCGGCCAGCCAACAGCCTGCACGCCAGGGCCGGCCGCTTCCGGCTTCGCTTCATTATTGGGGCCCGGACTTTCTCAGCACAGCAGGCACTGCAGCGCGGCGGCCTTGGGATCCTGTTCCCAACTTTTTCCTCGCCCCACCTTGACCCTTTTATCGCTGCAGTGCAGTACCTGTGGGGGCAGTAAAAACCGCTGCGTGCCTGCCGCTGGAGCTTTGTCGAGGAGACGGTCCTGGTCGTGCTCGTGCTGCTGCTGCAACTGCACGGTGGAGATGCGACATGCCATGCCACCAGCAAGCAACAGCGACAGCCGCCTGGAGGCTGGAGCATCTTGACCTTGAGGGCGCCTTTGGCTCCGTTCGTTTCGGCTAAAAAAAAAAAAGTCAAAACACGGACTGATTTGTTACCGAAGAAAAACACGGTTCTAGCTAAAAAAAATTAAACTGAAAAGTATAGATTATAAGACAAACGAACAGGGCTTGCACTTGAAAGTTCACCGTAGTACACATGTAGGTATAGATGGCCATCGGGCCGTGCCGGCCCGGCTCGGTGGCCCGGCGTGCCGTGTCGGCATGGCACGGCATCATGCCTCGATGGGCCGTCGTGCCGGCCATGCCTTGCCTAGGCCGTGCTCGTGCCTGGCCAACGGCCCATGGCACGGCCCGTGGGCCGTTTTGCCGTGCCGTGCCGCCCGGTGGGCACGGCCATTTTCACCGGGCCGTGCCGACCTATGGCCCATGATGCACACTTCACAGTTTCACACTTCACAGATCACAGTTCACAGTTCACACTTCACAGAATCAAAGTTTCACAGTTCACACAATCATACTTCACAGAATCAAAATTCACACTTCTTTCACAGTTCACACTTCACACTTTCACATAAAAGAGAGAAGTAAGACACAGCACACGGATGACAGATCATATGATGATGAACTTATATTCAGAATGACCTATTTTGTGCAATGCTGCCTCATTAAAAACCTTTCTAAGTAAAACTCACCCTTATGAGAAACCCTAGAAAAAAAAAAGAGTGCAGCCAGCTCTAAATGTCAAGGTCTTATAGTTCTATCCTATTAGGATAGCCAACATCAGTGGCAAAGTCATTGTGACTTAGTGAGTTCACAGATCACAGCAACAGGAACCCAGGAACAACAAAAGTTCTATCCTATTACAACATCAGGTCATCAGTGGCAAAGTTCTTCGTTCATTGATCATAGTGACTCACTCCAGCACACCAAAAGTTCCTGCAAGCAAAGCAATGTTAGTACCAGCAGTACTTGAATGTAAAGAAAAGATGCAAAATGGAACTTGAATGTTGAGTGACTACCTCTCATCTTCTCTTCTTCTTCTTCTATCCACCAGCAGTACCGCCACTGCCGCTGACACTGCCGGAGCCGCTGCCTTTGCCTTGTTCATCGAGGAAGAGGTTCTTGAATGCCTCCTCAAGGTCCAGGTCCTCAGGTGTATGCTGTTCTCTTCTTGCACCTTTCTCCCAGTCCTTGATGCAGGTGAGCATCTCAACATGCTCAGGCAACAATTCATGTGCCGTCTCAAATGGCCAGTGCCAGCGGCCGATCTAGCAGTGTATCGCGCATGACAATGTTTACAGATGGCACGTACTCGAATTCCCTTCTCCTTAATCTCATGGAAGTAATCCCAAACAGCAGAAACTTTCTTACCAGAGGAGGTACCATGAGTGTCAGTGGATACCTCAACTCCACCATCGTCGTCGTCGCCATCGACATTGACGCCGAACAGACCGGCTGCATCATCACGTATGTTGTCGTCGTCCTCGACTTCCAGCAGGTCATCCGCGTACGGCACCTGGTCCTCGCCGTCGCCGAGGGGATGCTGATTCTCCCCCATGTTGCGAGGCCGGAACCGCCTGCGGACGAGCCGGACAGCCGTGCCCGACCTCGACCTCCAGCAGCACCAGCACCGCCCCTCAACGGGCGCTTGGGCGGCCTGGCCATGTCTACTCCAGAGGAGGAAGACGCGGCATCAGGCGCCAACCTGCACGCAAGAAGAAGAAGTTAGAAGAAGAAGTGAAGAACTGAAGAAGAAGAAGAAGTGAGAAGAAGACGAAGAAGAAGTGAGAAGAAGAAGAACAGATGACAGATCTAGGGTTAGGGTTAGGGAAGAAGTCCAACCTGTGTACCCGGAGCCCGGTGCCGGTGATGAAGAGGCCAGCCAAGCAGCGGATGAGACAGACAGACACGGATTAGAATCGACGGCGAGGTGGTGGAGGAGGAGGGACTGCCATGAACACTCACATGGTTCACCGTGAGGGGAGTGAGGGAGTGAGAGTAGAGGAAAAGGAGGGAGGAGGAGACGGCGGGGAAGCAGGGACCAGGGAGGAGCGCCGGCGCGGTCACCGCTCACCAGTGACGGGAGGATGGACGAACGTCGGCGTCGACGGCGGTGGATCTGGATCGAGAATGGGAGAGCGGAGCGAGAGCGAGAGACTGAGAGAGCCGCGGCGGGGGAGAGGATTAGGTTAGGGTTTGGGAGGGGGATGCGCCGCGGCCGGACGACTTATATACGACGAGGGGAGAGGGGTGCGTGGGGTGGGCTGGCGGCCTGCCTTCGTGGCTTCGTGGGCCGTTTCTCCGACCGGGCCGTCACCGGGCCACATCATACACCGTGCCGTGCCCGTGCCGTGCCACGGGCCAGGCCGGCGGCCCAGGCACGGGCACGGCGGCCACCGGGCTTGGGCCGGGCCAAAACAACGGGCCACGGGCCGGGCCGGCGGGCCACGGGCTGCATGGCCAAATATACATGTAGGAGTACTCGTATCGATCAAGAACAGCTGTCAGCTGGCACCACAAAGTTCGCAATTGCTGCATGGACTTGATGAATTCTTATTTGGCCACAAGTCATTTTATACTAGCATTCGTCGCGGCTTATAATGCACACCATCACCATAAGGGACGTGAGCGCAATGAAACGTGCAAGGGTTGCGGCCGGTCAGAGTAAGGTGGTGTTGACTGCCCAACCCGCGGGACCGACGGTCTCGGCGCTGAGCCGCAACGGTCTTGCGCGCGGCCGGGGGAGATGGAGACGACATCTTATTGCTTGGCTGGTTCGTGAACAAGTACGGTTGGATGGTATATTTCGGCTGTAACGATAAGCAAGGCCAAAAGAACGCTGCGGCGCGGCGTGTTGCGACGCAGCAGCGCACCGCAAGCCAAACAGAAAACCTGATCCCGCACAAGCTTCAGGCGCCTGAACCGGTTGGCTTATCCCTTTGCGTTTGTTTCTACCCGCAGAGTCGCAGTGGCAGGCTAAACAACAAGGGGGCCGCCGTACGGTCCTTCCCCTCCCTCTGACTCGATCGCGATCAGAGCTCACAATAAATGGAGCCGTCCGGCCGGGCGGCGGCCCACGGAGGAGTGCAGTGCAGTGCCGTACTCTCTCTCCGGCCTTCAATTCAATGCGCGCTACTTGTCGTTCGATGCATGCAAGTGCAAATGCAGCTGCAAGGGCCCCGGTCGGTACGTGGTACTACACGTTGCAGAAGCAATTTTTCCTTCTTCAATTCTTCTGGCTGCTGCTTCCAATTCCCCCCATGGACACCCCACCCCAACTGGCCACGCATCCCTCCCAGCCGAACAGCGGAACAGGTACAGCGCCCGCGATCGCGATCGCGATCGGATCGACCTCTCCACGACCAGCAGTGCAGTGCCACAGATCAGGACCAGGACGGCAAACAGTGCCCGGAATCGCTCGGTACAGCAAACAACGTGACCTCGATGCATGCCGCCTCCCTCTTGACGGAGGAAGGTTGCTGTTGCTGTAGTGGGGCATGGCGACGTTGAATTCGCATCCTGCTGCTGCCAACATCCCGGCCGGTCCCCCAATCTGTACAACATCCATCAATCGCGCGGCACCATCTCGAGGTGCCGTGCATGGTGTAGTACCCGTACCGGCGCCGCTTTTTCGAGTGTGGACGCGATGCTAGTGCCTGATTGCCCTGTGCCTGCCTGCCCTGGTCGTCATCTTTCTTTTTTTTTTCTTTTTTTTTGACGCCTCTCGTCTAGTTAAACAGGCTAGTATCTGTTCGTGAATAGACGCGTACCAACACCGAAAACCCCGGTGAGAATCGTGAGTCGAGCTGCTCGAACCCGCATGATCGTCATCTGATTCTGTATTCCGGTTGGAAAGTTTGGTTTTGACGCTCGATCTAACTCTTCCATTGGCCGAAGCTTTGTCAGCAATCATGCCGCTACTGCTAGCACGAATCTGTAACACCACTGTAACAGTGCTGGATTCATTGCCTTGTTTTGTTGTTGGCCTGCTGCTATACAATTTGCTCAAGGTTGCACAATAAGATGCTCTAAGCTAGACTAGAAAGAATTTACAAATGGCTGGGAATGTCAACCAAGCATCTTAAACAACTCACACCAGACACAAGCAAGCAGGCTGCAGAATGTCACTGTAACAGTGACCAACAGGTTTCCCGTGCGTAATCAAAGGTCCGCATCGAGCCCCGGCCGGCACATACGGTATCGTCGTCCCATTCCCTGCAAACCGGGACTGATTAACGGCTGACTGGACCACTACCCAAGTTGCAGGCGGGACATGGATTCCAGCTACGTCACGCGTATCTCCGGCTAGATCGATCACCACACACCGTCGTCACGCACACAACACTGCCCGCGTCCGTCTATTCGACGCCCCATTGACCAGTCCGATGCTGCTGATGCCCGCGTGACAGGTGACCCCTGTGAATTTGGCGACTAAACTTAACGCCGCGAGGAGACAGCGACGCGATCCGTTTCGTAGCGTGCCTGCGCCGCGGCAAGACGACTTGCATAAAACGGAACGGAGGAGGGCGACAAGACAAGCGCGTGGATGGAGCGCGACCCGCCCAACCAGGACGAGGGCGAGGACCCGCCGGCCGCCGCGAAGTGGATCGATCGCGCATGTTGCGGGGTTGGACTGCCTGCCTGCCCCGGTGTCGCCGTGTCCGACTCGGCGCCGCGAGCGTCAGCTTTGACGGACGTGGGCGAGACTCAACCGAACAAGGTTTTGTTGCTGGACTGGATTGAAAGAAAGCAGCTGTCCGTCGCACGTAAAGACAGCAGCAAAAGCAGCTCCCGTGTCTCCCGGTCTTGACCCCGCGCGGCGGAACAGGGCGGCGGGCGGGGTGCGTGTGCGTCGTGGGCGTGGGCGTGCATGGGCCGCCCCGCGCCGCCCGTGTCGGTGGGACGCGTCAAGGCGCAAGCAAACAACGCAGCGCCGGAGCAGCAGCAGACCGTGCCGATGGATTGGATGGTGGTAAACAACGATTTTGCACTGGATTTTCTCTGTTCCGGCTTCCAGAGAGAAAAGGGGATACCGCCGGCATTTGCGTACGTATAGATACCAGGTGAGATGGCTCTGAAGCTTTGAATATTGCATTGACTACCAGGGAACGAGAGAGAGAGAGATGGGCAGGCAGGCAAATACAAACGTGCATGCAGACGCAGGGACTGAATTCTGGAGCACGCCACCATCATCATGCGGCAATCCTTGCTTGCCGGTACTACAGACTCCAGCACATTCCAAATTCCAGCTAGGCCATATTCAGGAGGCAGCACCGCACGGCAGGGGCAGTGGGGCAGGCCATCCATCACGTTGCCCCCAGTATTCTATTGGGTGACTGTACCCCCTCTTCTCGCTCCTTTTCCCGACTCTTCTCTCGCAACGCGGCTCTCTCTCTCTACTATCAGCAGCAGCCACTGAGCCACAACAGCCCACAGCGGCCGCGCGCTGCCGTGTTGGTGTGGTGCCTGTCTCTCGCGGTGCGGAAAGGAGATAGAGATACTAGTAGAGAAGGAGAAGCGAGAGGAGAGAGCGGCAGGCAGGCAATAAATGGCAGTTTAGGTGCGCGCAGGCTGATGGCGGCGTGGCAGGTCCTCTCTGTCGCCTCACCGTCTTAACTCCGGCCGCGCGCCGGCACCACAAACCACACCGCTCGGCTGCGAGCACGCAGGTTTTAATCCGTCGCAGAGCGCGCATGACATGAGCACGCCGCCCAGAGCACAGACTACGAGCAGCCAGCCGTCTGTAGAGCGAGCGAGCGAGGGAGGGATCAGGGCGGCAGGCAGGCGGGCGGGCGGCTCTCTCTGAGCTTCACCTTCACCTTGCCGGGCACGGCGCACGGCACGGCGGCCTATGGATTTGGGCGCATGGCGGGATCGTTTCCTCTAGGTGGAGGAGGCCACAGCCGCGAGGCCCCCGCGTCGTCCCTCCCGCCGGTGCACCCTTCCGACGCCGCGTCC
Source organism: Miscanthus floridulus (assembly GCF_019320115.1). Taxonomy (NCBI): domain Eukaryota; kingdom Viridiplantae; phylum Streptophyta; class Magnoliopsida; order Poales; family Poaceae; genus Miscanthus; species Miscanthus floridulus. Next base: position 118,182,235 of record NC_089582.1, on the reverse strand, counting down.
TTCCTCTACGCCGCGCGCGCGGGGGCGGGACTGCAGCTATGGCAGCAGCAGCCGTTCTACACCTCCAACATCATCCGCTTCTCCGATGACCCATCACCCGGCGCCGCGCCCTCGCTCACGGGCGGCGCCACGTCGTCGTCGTCGTTGCGCGGCACCACAAGCGGCGGCGGCGGCGGAGGTGGGGTCAGCTGCCAGGACTGCGGCAACCAGGCCAAGAAGGACTGCGTGCACCAGCGCTGCCGCACCTGCTGCAAGAGCCGCGGCTTCACCTGCGGCACCCACGTCAAGTCCACCTGGGTCCCGGCCGCCAAGAGACGCGAGCGCCAGCAGCAGCTCGCCGCGCTCGCGGCCTCCGCCGCCGCCACAACCACCGCGGGCGCCGGCCCGTCCCGCGACCACACCATGCGCCCGCGCGCGCGCCTCTCCGTCACCACCCCGACCACGTCCTCGGGTACGAACGATAGCAATCATGCACGTTTATCATCATCATCATCATCTTGCTTGCGCCTTGCGCCTTGCGCGCGCTCCGCCGCGTCTAATCGCATCGCATCTCATGACAAAATTCTTCTTGTCTTGTATTCCGGTGCTTCCACGTACGCGCGTGCAGGGGATCAGCAGATGGTCACGGTCGCGGAGAGGTTCCCACGGGAGGTGAGCTCGGAGGCGGTGTTCCGGTGCGTGCGCCTGGGGCCGGTCGACCAGGCCGAGGCGGAGGTCGCGTACCAGACCACCGTCAGCATCGGCGGCCACGTGTTCAAGGGCATCCTTCACGACGTCGGACCTCACGGCCTGCCTGCCGCTGGAGGCGGCGGCGTCGGCGCCATCGAGTACCACTTCCGCCACGCCGGGGACGGATCGCCGCCGAGCACGACAACCGCTGGCGAAGCAGGCGGCGGTGGCGGCGTGGGCAATGTCATCGTGTCATCGGCTGTGGTGATGGACCCGTACCCGACGCCCGGACCCTACGCCGCCTTCCCGGCCGGCGCGCCTTTCTTCCACGGCCACCCAAGACAGTGACCGGCGGCTCAGCTCGCTCGCTGTGCAACGACGTCACGACTCCATCTCCAGCTCGCTCGATCTGTCAATTTCGTTAGCTTCCTAAATTCTTAGCCTCTTATTGAGATGCATAAATTCATGTTCCTTTCTAGAGCCTAGCTAGCTTAGGCGCGGGTTAGACTTGTTTGCTTCTTGGGATCATTTGATGGGGTGAGTAGCAATATACTCTGTCGCTGCCAGCAAATGGCTAAAATCTGACAATTAGGGGACCGTGATGAGACATTTGAGATGGTTTCTTGCACTGTTCTCGCGGATGGTTTTGGTAATTCTTGTTGTTGGTGTTGTTTTGCTCAGTGTTATGATGCTAATGCTTCTTTGATCTTTCGCCATGTAGCTTCTATGCATGCATGTGTCTTCCATAAGGAGAGACCCCTTAGCTTTACTACTTGCACCTTTGCTCTTCAAAAGCTGAGCCCTAGAAACCTAGTTGGCTTTAATTGGTAGCTCGTGAATCCTTGATATCGTGTCGAGTTAAGCCCTTCTTCAAAACTTTATACCCTATCACATCAAATGTTTAGACACAAATATTAAATATAAACTAAAAAAAATAACTATTTACATAGATTGTGGCTACCTTACGAATCTTTTAAGCCTAATTTGACAATAAAGTGCTACCGTAACATCATGTGCTAAGACGAATTAATTAGGTTTAATAAATTCATCTCGCGGTTTATCGACGAATTCTATAATTTATTTTTTATTAGTATCTAAACACTCCATGTAATATCCCATGCACTCAAAACTTTACGCCTAGATCTAAACACCACCTAAGTATTTTCTGTGGTTAGACGCGTGAGTGTGTGAGAGAAGAGAGAGAGAATGGAGTCATCATATGCTCATGGGAGAGAGACAATGATCCGATGATTGGAAGCTGTGACCGATCGAGCCATGCGCCGATCCCTTGTTTGATTCAGGCAGTTTTTTTATGTTTCCGAGTGTAGCAACTCTGAGGAGATCTGGACATGAGGACAGCATCCTCGGTTCCTACTATTGCTCCACAGGGGATTAGCCTGTTTGGGCATAGCTTCTCTACTATTGCTCACAAAGAAAGTATATATATTGTTTTTCTTCTACCACATGAGAAATGGTTGCTAGACTAACGGAGCAGTACCTCTGCATTTTGCTATTCAATAATTGCATGTGAAAGAAAATAGTGACAAGATGATGCTTCAGTAAAGTCCTTGTCCAATCTCATGTTCGAAAGAGGAAATATATATATGCATATAGTACATGCACATCTATACTCAATATAAGCAAATGCATTGATAATTTGATGGCTTAAAAACTTTTCTTCGTACATGTGATGTTATTACCATTGTTGTTTGATCATCAAAATATCTCAAGACATACATGGCTCTATATTGTTTGTTTCAAATCTTACCAATTGGTGGCTATGAAGATTCAGTATATAATTTATGTTTTATTGATTGTCAAATATAACTTATGGGATTCTTCCAGCAGATTAGTGTTTTGTAGGATGTACTTTTAGCCTCATTCCAAATTGAAACTGTTCCAAATATTCATGTCCACACAAAATTATACTGTAAATCTCACTGCATGTGCTCCCTGTTGGGTTCAATGTTCCATTCAGCTAGATCAGCATTAATCCTGCTAGTTATGGTAGAGAACAAACAAATGCAAACTCTTGTTTTTTTAGAACTCACCTTCACCTCTGAGTCATTTTCCTCCTACCACTTTTTTCCTTTTGCAAAGAACAATCTAAAACACACCCATCAAGATGCCTTTTGAATCCCTAACGTGGTGTAGTTCTGCTAGATCATTTTTAGATGATTTGATTGATGCTTTTTTGTGGTTATTAGTGACTTTGCATTTATCTCAGAAGTAGCTTTTGCTTATGGCTTTGATGTTGTCTGCTCAATAGGATAGTAAGTTTCTCACCTCGAATTTTGATTGCAGATTTTATACTAATTCTGAAACATGACCATTTTCAAGAACATATAGATTCCAACAACTGCCTGAAATGATTTGTGCTAATGACATGTGTTTCTCCTGGTCTTTCCAAGACTGTAGTTCAACGATAATATCCTGATGATAGTGATTTTTTTTTAAAAAAAAAAGACAGCAAAAGAGTTTTGCCGCAGTTTTTATTAGACAATAGAAATAGAGAGATTACAAAACAAGCTGACGACAGTGAATTAAAAATATGTTTGACCACATTTTTCTACTATATTCTTTAATATATGTTTCAACCTCCTACATCTGCATGTCATTCTGTCGGTCCTCTTGGCGTTTCAGTCTCGTTTCTCTTTTGGCATTTCTGACGAATGAAAATGCCCCTTCTGTTTCCATGTTTGACGAAAAAGTGGGAATGCTGAATATATACTTTTTTACTTATATACAATTTGTTTTTGTCGGAAAAGTACAAATGCTAAATCTATTGACAAGAACTGGGGGTGTCATCTCTGCTGATTATCCGTTTAATCTAGAGGAAAGCACATGCATACAAATTTTGCAAAGTACGTAGCTTAGCAAAGGGGTCTGGTGTATTACACTTCGAGTACTGGTTGGACTTGTCCGCCACTGTTTTGTTTTGTGCGCCCACTCTTTGGAGGGGACTGAATAGTGCATATCAGCGTATGTTCATTTTTTGTGCAGCCTGGTTCATCCAAACATTTAGGGTTGAATACTCTACCTGTTAATAATAGACGATACTAAGAGTGTGTTTGGATGGAACATGAATATCACTGGATACAGAGTGTTTGGTTGAATAGACAAGCTGAACCTGGATATCCACAATAGGGAATATTCTGGGTAGATGCTGGATATCCTGGCTTGGCGGATGCGGATATCTACATATTGATTAGCACATGTTTTGTGTGACAATTAGAGTTGTATAGTGCTAATTAACACATTTTATTTTTAATTAGTGATTATAATGACAAGATTAGTGTCGGTCCATATTTATTAGGGTATAATTAGTTGTTATTATTTCTAAATAATAGATATAATTAGTAAAGTATTCTCATCCATGCAACCAAACAGAAAAATGACTCATCTCATCCATCCAACCAAACGGACAACATGTACATCCATATTCCGAAATCCATGGATGACCATATCCCATCTAGCCTTGTCCTTGAACCAAATACACCATAATGGTCCCGTTCGCTGGTCTGAAACTTGGCTGAAACGAGCTGAAAAACATTGTTCCGGCTGAATTGTTGTGAGAGAAAAACACTGTTTCATCTGAAAAAAGAAGCCAAACAAACCGAATATAGGTAAGCCGAACATTGCTCGTGAAACGCGTGGAAACCTAGTGGATAGATGGTATCAGGCATCTCATACTGCAAGCATACTGAATAATCCTATATATTTTAATTTGCTCTGAACAACAAATCTGTGTACAAAATAACTTTGCATCGTCTTGGTCTCTATCGATCTTTTTTTCTGGGCCCTTTCTGGAAGAAATGGGCTCATCATGTTTGAAAAAGAAACGGGGGTTTCATCAGTTTCTTCATTCGCGTTCCTTTTTTTAAGACCAGAACAAGACCATCCCGGCCGTTACAGCTCGAAAATACAGAAGCACAAAGCCACAGTCCAATACTGGCGATCGATCGTTTTACTTTGCGAGGGAATAGCAGCTAGCGGAACAAGATCATGATCTCATGGACCACTGCTGCTGTTGATGGCTGTAAGTCTGGCTGGTCGCTGCCATGCATATAACTTGCGAGGAGATGGCACCAAAATGCGCGTGCCTTCAGCTTGATGCTTGGCAGCCTTTTCGCTGGTTGGTTTCTGGTCTAATAAGCCCAGTTGATACTAGTTTGTTGTGAGAGAAAAATATTATTAACTAGCTAATAAGCTCTGACTGAAACCAATAAGCAAACAGGCTGAATGTCCGGTGGTGCTGCATGCCCGGCCTAGTTGTGAGAGATGCATTAGTTGGTGAAGCTATATATGCATAGTTGGTCGCCTGCTTCTCTCAAGCTACTTAGGGGCCGTTTGGTACAGATTCTGTACCGGCCCCTGGAGCCATTCCACGGCTCCCTCCGCCAAACGCCCGGAAACAAAAGCGCTCCCGGCCAAGAGCCCCTGAAATTACGTTGAGACAAGGGACGAGAGAGAAGAGTGTAAGAAAAATAGACCCTAGGCCTATTTACTTTGGATTTTAGTGTTTAATGACCAACATAACCAAATTGAACTAATGAATTTGCAAGTAATTGTTTTGTAGTTCAATAAGGTGCAAGACGTGACTTGGACGAAGACGACATGATGATCTCCCGATCAACACCATAAGCAAGACCCTAGAAACACAAGAGAAGACCTAAGATATCAAACAAAGTCCAAGCACGAAGATGGAAACCAAGCCGGACCCAAGATCGTGAAGAAATGAGCTCGGCAGAGGTGATCGGACACGTCCGATCAGTTGCTCGGCAACAGCAGGCGTCAGCAGCTGTGACCGGACGCTGAGCGAAGAAGAGACCGGACGCACCGACTTCACTGTTCATCATCGCGGCAACAACTTAGTGAGGACCGGACGCTGAGCGAAGAAGAGACCGGACGCACCGACTTCACTGTTCATCATCGCGGCAACAACTTAGTGAGGACCGGACGCTGCGGCACTGGATGACCAGACGCACAAAGTGCAGCGTCCGATCATGTCCAGAGAGGTTCCAGAGCAGCGCAAATACGACCGGACGCGTACGGTCGATTATGACCGGACTCGGCAGTGCGTGCGATCTCTAGCGCGTGCTCAACGGTCGGACCGACCAGACGCGTCCGGTCAGGACGACAACAACGTCTAGTCAGTAGCAGAAAGTTGGGTTTCGCCCCCAACGGCTACTTTCTCTACGACGCTTATAAATAGAACCACAACCGGCAAATTTGAGATGTGGAGAGGTGAGAAAACATACCAAGGATGTTGATACGCTATTTTAGTGATCTTCACTTGCATAGTGCTTAGTGATTCATTAGGTGATTAGCGTAGGTGCTTTGCGAAGTGATTAGGTTGATTAGACTACCGTTTATGCGCTTGCTCTAGGTTTAGGCCTAGTGTTTAGTGAGGTTTGCACATCTCTTACCACTCGGTGCTTGCGCGTACCATTGTTGTACATCAGAGGGGCTTGTAGTCGTGCGAGATCATATCAACCGCGTTTGTGGTGTGGCCGTCACCATGTACTGAAGGGAACAAGGCCCGCGGCAGTTCGGCCGGAAGCTTGATAGTGAAGACGGCGAGGAGCGATGCAAGAGAGGCTTGCCGGAAGGCACACCGAAGACCCACTTGCGCGTGGGGAAGGCCCGCGCGCTATTCATGGAGTTACCCCCGACCGGGAGCTTGGTCCTTGCGAGGGGCTCCAACGAGGACTAGGGGGAGCTTGCGCGCTTCTCAATACCTCGGTAAAATACCAGAGTCGTCAATGGGAGTTTGTATATCTCTGCTTTAGTCTTTAGCTTCCGCATTTACATTGCAATCTTGATTTGTGCTTTACTTTCCTAGCTTAGTGATAAGCTCATTGATAGGTTTGTAACCTAGGTTGCATAGCTATTTTTTGCGGTAGAGATAGCAACACACTAGTAAAATCGCAGTTGCACATTTAGATAGTTTATCTTTTGCATATGTTTTGGCTAATGATAGAAAAAGATACCATAGTTTAGAGTTAGAGTTTTAAATTGCCTAATTCATCCCCCTCTTAGGCGTCACAGTCCCTTACAAAGAGGAGCAAAAAATACTAGCTCCCACCGGCTTCACGTCGCATTGGTGGCCCCACGCGCGGGCACGGTTGGGGGAGGCGCGGGCCGGCGCGGGAAGGGGCGACGACGCGGACGCACTGCGAGGGGCGCAGGCGGCAGAGATGGACGTCGGCGCGGCGGCGACGAGCGCAGGCGGCGCGCATGTGCGAGGAGGAGCGGCTCCGTCAGGATGCTGGGTCACCGGTTCACCGGGCCGCGGAGAAGCTGAGACGCGGAGATGCGGATGGCTGGATGCTCTGGCACCGCGTCCGTCTGGATGCGGAGATGCGGATGGCTGCGGCTCTGGCACTGCGCCATGGCTGGATGCGGGAGATGCGGATGCTTGAGACGCATGCAGTTGGGCCAAGCAGATAAGCTTGGGAAAAGAAAAGAAAAGAAAAGAAAAGAAAAGAAAAAAGAAAAAAAGGTATTATGAATATTTTTTTATCATTTTAGACTACCAATAGAAGCTGTTTTGTCAAACGGTGTAAAAACTACTTCAGCTTCTCAAATAAATCTGCTTCACAGGTGAAGTCACGACCGGAGTTGTTTTGACTGGAGCTGAAGCTCTACCAAACGTGTCCTTACTCTCATCGATCTCTAGGTGATAGATGAGGATGGCATGCAGCACTGAAATCTGGTAAAAACTTGTGGGCTCCTTTCCGAGAAAGTAAACGACGACGTCAAACTCAAAATGCAGAAGCGGAGCTAGGAAGAATTTCTGATGATACTGTATATGATATTTAAATGTCCCAAGCAATTTATGTAACTTGAAGCATCATTAATTACTACTCTAAACTGATCTTAAACCTGACTAAGAAAACTGAAGTATTTTCTAAAAGATTTATCGATGCCCTAGCGCCAGAATTTCAGACCAGGCTGTGTTTTAGCCGGCTGGTAGTAGAAAGCAAGAATTATGACGTTGGCGGGCAACGGCTGCAGGCACGTCTCAGGGGACTGAAAGTGGGGGCTCTAGCTAGGACAAAGTGAGCAGTGTGAGAAGACAAAAGAACGGGATGCTAGCAGCGCCCCGGCACTTTTCATTTGCTCAAAGAAAGGGTGTGGAATTCTCGCAAATGATTACACTCATTGTTTGTACCGCGGCAGCTCTGGGGAATAGGGGAAAACATGAGACGTGACAGATTCTAAAGCAAAATGCATGCAGTACCACCCTCCCGTGCCCCCTTTTCCATGGCCACACACCCCTACAGTAGCAGCAGTAGCAAATAAGCGCGTCTCTGCCTTTGTTTCTTTCTACTACGCCTCATTGCCTGGGGGAATAAACATAACAAGTCAGCAGCTTAGTACTAGTAAGTCCTTACTGCATGCATCGTAGTGTACACCCTTCCAAGATGGAAAATCATTGCCAACACATGGAGGATAGCACATGAGCCAACAGTGCACTACCTCCCTTTTTCTGCACTAGACATGGTGTGCACCACTGTTTCCATCCATCCCCTTCTCTCTCTCTCCTCTCCTCCGGTTGTTCTTGCTCATGATAAGGCCCTAGGTTCCTGTGGTGCCTCTTAAACACATGCATGGAGTATTAAATATAGACTAATTACAAAACTAATTGCACAACTTGCGACTAATTTACGAGACGAATCTTTTAAGCCTAATTAGTCCATGATTTGACAACATGGCACTACCATAAACATGTGCTAATGACGGTTTAATTAGGCTTAAAAAATCATCTCGCAAATTAGCCTCCATCTATATAATTGGTTTTGTAATTAATCTATATTTAATGCTCTTTATTAGTATATAAATATTCGATGTGACATGAATTTTAGGAGCGATTAAAGAACCAAACACCCCCTAAGTGAGAATGCATGCTAAGATGTGTAGAGCTCTTCATTGGGAATCCATAGGTTTTGTTAGAGTGGGGGTGGAGAAGAGAGGGCATGGTCCCATCAACTACGTGCATCAACTAGTTGTTACGTTGCTGGTGAGAGGCGGGTCACGTGCCCCTCACCCCAAGCAAAATGCCAAATCCCACAGAAACCGCTAAGCCCCGGCATAAAAATTCCGACCTATGTCACTGCTGCAAACCGCGGAAAATCCTTGTGTGCTACTGTGCTGCAGCACTACTACACTGTGCATTATACTAGACGGACCCAACGGTACGTACTTCCTCTGTCAGTCTATATCTGGCTTCTGGAGAAATAAAATTATTTTAAATTTAACTAAATATATATATATATAAGTACTCATGTTTATGATACATAATAATAGTTATCATTACATATATGTAAAATACATAATGAAAATTTATTTGAAGAGGTCAAATTTAAAAATGTTTGAATCTTAAAAACTAATATACACTTATTTTAGGATGGATGGAGTACCAGCTTAATTGAACTGTACAAACTTGCGTGATTTATGCACTTATGGTAAGACTATGCCCGTATATATATGACTATAATAATATATGAAATTGACTATAAATGTTACATTATTCACGGGCATGAAAAGATATATGCACTATAATAATATTACAATTGACTATATGTCGGTGCAGAAAGTAATCAACACGTAAATATTTGTAGTTTTGTCGTACGTTGTGATCGGAGGTGGCCTAGCACTCAATGACACAGGGTTTATACTGATTCAGGCAACGCGTCCTATGTCCAGTTTAAGTCGGTCGGTGATTTTATTCCTAAGCCTAGGTGCTCGAAGTTTGTTGTGGGGTTACAAACGGAAGGGAGAAAGATGGGGGTACAAGAGGCCCGGTCGAACTCTGATCTGAAGGGCTGAGAGTGACGGGAGCTCCGCTATGTGCTAAGTGTTTGAGCGTGTGCTCGAGGTTTAAACCTAGTGGTTCTGCTGTTGTGTGTTAGTGAACTGATCGATTTATCTGTTGGGAGAGAGTGCATCCCTTTTTATAGATAAAGGGGCGGCCTTACAAGCGACAGAGAGAGAGTACGCATGCTACTAAGTCTTGTTGCCCACGCCGTCGGGTACAAGATGTTTGTAGGCGCCCTTAACACTATAAATGTCAGATACATATGGAAGGTTGCGTCGTCTTCTTCTGGTATGGTAAATGCCGGCGCCCACAACACTGTTGATGCCTAGAGGCAGGTGGGGGAGCCTTACCGTGTTTGTCTAGTATGGGAGTTGATTGCGTCCATAACACTGTAGGGCAAATGTCGGCGTCTACAACACTGCTTGGGTTCTGACATGCCAGGAAGGTTGCAGGGTACCCTTCTGACATGCCCTGTTGGTACTATCCTACAGGTGTACAGGGTACGGTCCTCGGTATTGCAGTTGACTTGAGTGCCCTGCCTTACTTTCTTCGTCCGTTTCCTGATCCTCACTGAGTGGGCGTCCCCGGTCAGTTGGTCCCAGTCAGCTCTGATTGTGCCGGTCGGAGACGCAGGTTGGAGTCAGAAGTGGTGTTTTGGCTAGACCTTCCTGTCGGAGAGGCCATCCGAAGGCGGGCCGAAGTTGAAAGCGAGCGTCGTTCCTCCTTAGTGAGGCCTTCCGGTCGGAGAGGCAGGCTAGAGTCATAAGCGGGCGTCGTTCCTTCTCGGCCAGGCCTTCCAGTCGAAGATTGGATTGCCCTTCTGGCCTGTCATTTAGGTATTTGGGCCGACCCATGAGTTGTGCGTCGTTCGCAACGTTGTCTGCTGGGCCGAGCCTTTGTTGGGAAGCCGATTCATGAGGGACCTCGAGTTTATGAACCCGACAGGATCCCCCAAGCCCCCGGGCGATTCGGGTAGAATCGTCTGGGGGATTTTTGTCTTGACGGTGGGTGCGCGCGAGCGCACCCGCGGGTGTAGCCCCCGAGCCTCCGAGCGATTCGAGTAGAATCGTCTGGGGGTCTTTTTTTGTGTTGCTAGCGGGGAAGTTTTGTTTCATCAGCGGGTGCGCGCGAGCGCACCCGCGGGTGTAGCTCCCAAGTCCCCGGGTGATTCGAGTGGAATCGCCTAGGGGGTTTTGTTAGCGAGCGTGAGTGTGTGTACTATAGTTGGCGTAGTCTCTACTAACTCGTCATTTCTAGGAGCGTGGTCCCAGGTGTTTGGTCACGGTCGAGGGTCGGGCGAGTCGGAGTCGTGGATCCAAGTGCTTGGCGCGACGAGGGATCGGGCGAGTCGAAATCGCGGATCCAAACGTTGGGCGCGACGAGGGATCGGGCGAGTTAGAGTCACGGATCCAGGCGCTGGGCGCAACGAGGGATCGGGCGAGTCGAAGTCACAGATTCAGGCGTCAGGCGCGATGAGGGATAGGGCGAGTCAAAGTTGCGGATCCAGGCATCGGGCGTGCCAAGGGATTGGACAAGACAGACTCGCGGATCCAGGCGCAGCCAAGGCGTTTGGGTATCTTGAACCCCTGAGCCCCGTTGGGCTTGGTAGGTGTCGGTTGAGTTTTGTGCATTACCCCGTCCATGGTTTCTCGCAACTGGAGGGGCTAAGCTAACGTCGCTTGCCTCGATGGCTCGAGTGACGTGCTCGGTGAGCTTGCTAACGGGTATGTTCGAGTGAAGTCTAGGTCCGTCATCCGTGACGGGGTTGGCATAGCCCTCATGTGGCACTCCACTGCTCCTTAACCTGCAACCCGGTAGATGCCTAGGTCATTTCGGAGACCACCCGGGTGGTCCGCTGACCTCCCCTCGATGGAGATTCTATGGGTTTGGTGGGAGGTTAGGATCGAACAAGTAGGTTGAGATGACCCTATCTGCTTCGGGGCAGACTGGGAGAGGTCCGCTCAGGGCTTATCTACGTTTTCTCCCCTGGCTCTGTTTGACGTGAGGTGGTCTCGAGCCCTTCATGGGTCGGCCTTCGAACCCCGGTTGGTCGTTGTTCATGTTGAATGTGGCAACTACCACTTCATGACGTAACACGGAGCGTTGTGATGCATTTAACTGCATATGCGATGCTTTTGGATGTATGGAATGAATGAATGCGTGCATGGATGAATGAATGTTCATATAAAGAAAGAGTTGGGGTTTGGTCATGTTACCTTGATGACTCGAGTGATGGGGTTTAAGGAGCTCCTATCATATATGTTCAACTAGGATCCACGCTCGCCATTTGTGACGAAGTCGGTATGGCCCACATGGGGCGTCCCTCTGCTCCTTACCTGTCTCTCGACGTTCGCCTGGGCCGTTTGATCGACTCAGGAAGCTCGTTGGTCTCTCCTGGCGGAGATCCCATCATTTGCTCCTTTCCAAGTCCCGCCTACATGCAGTGGCGCCTTGTTTCTTGCGCCCGGCGTGCGGTAGTGGTGGGCCATACCTAGGCCACGTCCTATCTGACCAGGCATCATTCTGTTGGACAGGGTGCATCCCATTGGTCAGGGCACATCCCATCGTATCCCATCCACATTGAATGGGGGAAGAGAGAGGGTTTTTTGCCCCGTCGCTTTGCCTTTCCCCAATCACTGCGCCTTGCCCAACTACTGTGCCTCTTTCTTTAAGTAGGGGAAGGGAGAGGGCTTCCGTCCCATTCCTTCGCCTATTCTTCATCCACCGCCTCTTCTCCTTCTTCCTTCTTGCCCAGAGCATTCGAGTGCCGTGGCGGTTCCTAGGACAAAAAAGGGAAGAGCGTGGGAGAGGAGAAAACTCACAGATCCATTCATGAACCAAGAGCGAAATGTCAAGCTAGAGGTCATCCGTCATGAGGGAGTCGGTGCTAGCTACCTTCGTCGAGAAGGGGTTTCTGCCACCAAAGGAGGTGATGCACTAGAGGGCTCCTAGGGGAGGATTTCCCGCAACCTCAGGCCGGCGAGGTTGTTTCCTTCCTCGCCTTTCATGAGCGTGGGTTAGGATACCCCATGCATGGGTTCCTGCATGGGCTCCTCAATGAGTGGGGCCTAGAGCTATAGCACCTCAATCCAACTGGAGTGCTACATATCGCTGGCTTTGTTACTATGTGCGAGGCCTTCCTCGAGATGGAGCCGCACGTGGACTTCTTCCGGTGGATGTTCTCTGGGCAGGCTTTGTCGGAGGGGAAGCCGCTCATGATCGCACCGGTGGGGGGCTTCGCGCTGCAGAAGAAACCAAGCATGTTGGGTTCATACCCCGTGTACATCCCCTGTGATTCCAATCAAGGGTGGCATGGGGAATAGTTTTACATCAGGAACCCGATGGAGGCGCCGTTCCCACCTTTCACCGGTAGGAGGCCGAAGAGGCAAAAGAGCTGGTCGTGGGGCCCTACCAGCTGACGGAAGAAGAAGGTGGGGATTATTGAGGTGGAGCTCTAGAAGCTCGTGCGGCGCGGCCTTGATGGGGTTTGGGTGTTCCACACCCTCTTTCACCGTTGGGTCGCTCCACTAGCGGAGAGGGTGTGGCCGATGTGAAAGTACAATGGCCCAACGAACCCCAACCGTGCATTGTCGGAGGAGCTGCTGAACGATGAGGTCTAGAGTCGCCTTGACCGGGTGCTACAGCTGAGGCCTAAAGTGACCCTCGACGGAAAGCCCGGACCTCTCAATGCCATGATGGGGTCCAAACTGGTATGCTCCCCTCTCTTTAGGGCCAGCGCCGACGCACGACAAGGAACCGAGGATGCCCTGCCGGCTGCCTTGGTCATGGCAACGCGCGGGCTGAGCAGGAGCCGGTTGGGTTGACTCCACCCCTCGGCTGAAGTGAGGGGGCATGGGTCATGGCCCAGGAGCAGTTTTTTGGAGTGTGACTGACCTGTACTTTTTCAACAATGGCCGGATGTTGATGGGGCTGAGCATCGCCCCAACTCCTGTGTGGGAGGATTGGAGGCCCACCTTGTAGTGTGCCATGGCGAGCGGCGGGGAGAGCAGGGTGGTGGTGGTGGGTCCTTCCCTTCTAGGGGCGACGCCCCCAAGGTCAGTCACCAGTACGGCGACAGCGGTGGCGACGTTGTTGGTGGCGATCCCGGTGGTGACAGCGGAGGCCATGTCGGAGGTAACCCTTGCGGCCCCTCCTCTACCGGCTGTGGTGGAAGAGGAGAGGGAGACCGAGCTCCCTGCCTCGCCGGGTGGAGGGTCGCACGGCTCACACTCTTGGTCAGAGCTAGAGGTGCCAAGGGGAGATGTGGCCGAGCTAGAGCCAGAATGCCTGTCGGTGGCCTATCAAATCGAGGTGGTGGAGATCCCCTCTAACGGCAAAGCAGGTGATGAGGTGGAGCTACCGGCACCATCGTAGGAGCTAGCGGTGGTCCAATCATCGGCTGGGCCATCCAGCAGGTTTGGGGTGAGTCGTAATATAGTGTGGCCTTGTCTCGGTGACCCAAGGAAGGCTCGGTTCATCCTCCGTGACGACAAGGAGGTGGCGCTCTAGAACTTCCTAGGGGAGAGCGGAGTAGTGATGGAGTCCGATCTCGCCCAAACCAGGGCGAGGCTTGAGGAGGGCTTGGAGCAAGTCAAGTCCATCCATCGAGCGGTTACGGTTGACCTACCCCATGCCGCAGAGGTAAGTTCTCTGTGATTTGTTCTTGATTCCTTGGTTCCTTGCTGGTTGCTTCATCGTGTTAGCTCCTTGCTTTGCAGGGCTTGGCGGGGATGTTGTGCCGCAAGTCTCTTTTCCTCTAGGAGGAGCATGCCTAGATGGCCGAGCTTGAACGTGAGCTGGAGTCCGCCCGCCGTGAGTCCCAAGATCAGGCGGTAGAGGTGACTGAGGCGCGGACGGTAGAGCAGCTCGCGGTGGAGAGGGCGACCTCCATCGAGTGAGGGCTTGGGGCGGCGAAGGTCCGCTAGGCGGAGATTGAGGCGGTGCTGCAGAAGTCCCTGGCGGACACCAAGGCAGCACTCCAAAGTTCCCTAGAGACTCTAGAGACAGAGCGGAAGGCCCTAGAGTCAGAGCAGAAGGCCCGTTCGGAGGCTGACCAGGAAGTGCTTGCGCTTTAGGCTAGGTGATGGGGATGGAGGACGCGAATGCCCGGCTGTGTGAGCAGGTGACTCGACAGAAGGAGGGACTCTCCATCCTTGAGAACACTCGCCTCGATACATACCTTTTCTGCTTTTCGACGTGTTGGTTTCTTCCTTTAGCTTGCTTTTGAGCTTGTCGCCCTTCTTTCAGAGCTGGGTGGAAAGGTGGAGTCATTGGAGCGAGACCTAGAGACGGCCAAGGCGACGATTGGCCGAAATGCGGAGGCGCTGGCCAAGTCCCTTGAAGAGCGACGTGCTCTCGAGGGGGAACTTGACTAGGTGCATAATGTTGCTTAGCTCATCGTCTCAGAGGTCTTTGGGTCAGCGCCAAGTTCTAGCGCGCCCACCATCTGGCTAGCCGAGGTTCTGGATGAGGTTCGGGCCCTCATCACCGACGGCTATTCTAAGGGACGTTATGGGTGTTGACTTCAGTGGCAACATACCACCTGGACCTGTACTTCGCCACCATATGTAGCGGGTATGCTGATGGCTAGAGCGCGGAGGACATCCACTCGCTTGGGGAGAGCTTGCTACCACACGCAAAGGTGGTGGCCGAGCAAGTCTCCGCGCAGTGGGTGATGGATGCTTGCCGTACGGACATGGCCGAAGGCATGCGTTAGGAGGACGTCGCCCAGCTTGCGGATGGCGTGGAGCCTGGGTCAGAAGCGGACGTCGCTCTGCCTCTGACCGAGTCGAATGTTGCCCTGTCGGAAGATGAGCAGCCCCTACCTTCGCTGGTCGAGACAACAGTTGATGATGCCGAGGAGCCACAGTAGAAGTTTTAGAGTAGAAATACTTTAGCAGATATAAAAGATAATGTCGTGGGCGGGCCTATGTAAAGTGCTTTTGTGTATTCATGAATACAGTTAACTTTGTTTTTGTGATGGAACTACTTCATTCGGGGAAGCTTATCCTGTTCGTTCATTATTTTTACCTTAGCATAACTTTGTTTTTATTCTGTTCTTTTTCACACCTGCCTGTTCATACCATAGGCTACAACCTTAGGAGCCCGGGCATGGCCCGCGAGGCTCAGCTGCTTGTAACCGTAGGTAGAGGCAGGGTGCGATCAGTTGGAATATTTAAACCAAAGTTACGTAAGGTAATTAAAGGAACGGACTACCCTTTCGTTTGGGTAAAAAAAGGTATTTATCATATGATAGTAAAAAAGAAAGGTGGTATTGCACCTCCGTGGAGCCCCGAGCGACCTAGGCCAAAAATATTCGGGTCGGGGCGCTTTATAGGAGCAAACATTAAGTAAAAAATGGTAAGACTGAATTTTAGGGGAAGAGATGACGTAGCTGTTCACTGTTCCAAGTGTTGGTGAGAACGTCGTCGTTGTCGTCCTTCAGTCGGTAGGTGCCCGGTCAGATCACCTCGGTCGCCGTATAGGGACCTTCAGTCGTCCAGATCCTTGCCCGACATGCCCCCTTTCTTGGCTGTTGTCTCCTTTCATTTTTCTTCCTTCAGCCTGTCGGCCTATCGCAGAAAGCGCTTGAGGAGCTCACAGTCCTTGTAGAGGTGTTTGATGGGATACGCGTGGTTGGTGCATGGGCTCTCCAAGAGCTCGTTGAAGTGGTTCGGGAGGCCCTGCTAGGGCTGCTTGCCCATGTGATCAGCCACAGCGACCAATACAGATTTGGCCGGTCGATGACGATCTTTCTTGTTCTTTTTGCCCCTCTATGTGGAGGGCCCTCGTCCTAATCCTCACGCTTGGCCTTGCCTTTGTCCTGGCCTCCATTGAAGACTGCTTTGACCGCCTCCTCACCGGAGGCGTTTTTTGTGGCGACGTCGAGCAGGTCACGGGTGGTACGAGGCTTCAGGCAGCCAAGCTTGTGGATTAGGGACTCGCAGGTTGTCCTAGAGAGGAATGCGCTAATGATGTCAGCGTCAACGATATCAGGGAGGGAGTTGCATCTTGTGGAGAACCTGCTGATGTAATCCCATAGGGGCTCGCTGGGCTCCTGCTGGCAGCTCTTGAGCTCCCAGGAGTTTCCAGGGCGGACATACGTCCCCTAGAAGTTCCTGACGAAGACTCTCTTGAGGTCCGCCTAGTTGCAGATGCTGTTGCATGGGAGGAATTTGAGCCAAGCTCGAACATGTTTCCCTATGTAGATAGAGAGGTACTGAATGATAAAGTGGTCATCTCCACTCCATCGCCTCGGTAGGCGAGCTGGAAGTCTTCAAGCCATATACCGGGGTTCGTCTCCCTGGTATACTTGGTGATGTTGGTAGGCGGTCTAAAGCGCTATGGGAACGACGCTCTCTAGATGCGTCGACCAAAGGCTCGTGATCCCAGGCCATCCGGGCTGGGACTCCAGTCATTCGACCGGTGATCACGCCTGGGGTGCGTTTCACCACTCCCTACGATGGTCCGGCCAGGGTCTATGTGCCTACCCTCACTATTGCTCGATGGACGTCATCATCATGCCGTGACCGACGCCGATTGCTGATGATGCTGCGAGTGTCTTGGTTCGGTCTGAGCCGCTCGCGCATAGGCGGTCGGTGCAGAGTGGACACCAGGTCAGGCCAATGCATCCTCCTATGCTGCGCTCGGTGGATGTAGTGGTGAGCGGGTGGAGCGATTCATCTGGTGCGTCCCCACTCCCCTAGTGGGGAGAGCGACCATGAGTCGGTGTCGCGATGTAGAGCTTTCCGCCTGTTGAATAGCAATGGTTTCCACCAGTGCTCGGAGGTTTTGGTGGATCGCCTGTTCCTAGGGGTCGTTCGGCTCGGGAAGGCCACACAGAAGCATTACCGCGGCGGCGATGTTCTGGCCAACCCGGGCAAACAATGGGGGATTATTCCCCCCGTCCACGATGTTGCGCTGGACCTGGTGGGCGCGACCCCGGGCGTCGCTCGTCGGGTTCCGCACACAAGGCACAGCGTGGTGCGCCGAGCGCACCAGCGCAGGAGGCGTTTGGTTCTGCCACCATTGTCGTAGCTCCTCGCTGTGCTTTTGTGTGAGCACGAGGGCCCCCGCACGAGGGTTCGAAGGGATGTGAGTCTGCAAGGACTCCGCTACCACCGACGGCTATCCCGAAGCGTCCACCATAGCACATTCTCAGGACGGACGGTGTCTAGGTGCCACGTCACCGATGCTAGAGCCATCACTCTCAACCTCGTCATTTACGAGTTCGTAGAAACAGGTGGGAGCATAGCTCACCATCCCCACGAATTCGTATGTGAGAGGAGGCGGCGTCGGCATTTTTTGAAGCCCCTGGGCATACGCGTCCGTGGGGGACACGAGGCCATAGGGGAACCGGTCGTACGGTGGTTGCGGTGCGGACAACGTGGTCCCTCTATATAATCGGTGGAAGATAGCAAATAGAGAGTAAATAACAGTATGTACATTACTCATAGCGGTGTTTGAGCAGAGCGTTTGCTCAGAATAAGGCGTAGGCGCCTTGTCATTGAAGTCATCGTATGTCCCGAAGCCGATGGAGGGCGCCCCTCCGATGGGCATCGGAATGAGTGCCTCCTCGCGGAGGTGTAGTACACCGAGCCGGTCGGTGACGATGTCTAGGCTTCCAAAGAGGAAGGCCTGGGATGGCTCGAAGACAGGTGGAACCCACATCCCAATAGGTGGGAGTACGAGAAACTCCAGCGAGCCGAAGCGAGTCGTATCGCTTGAGCCCGCCATGGCGAAGGTGGCAGAAAATTGGCCATTCGATGACCAAAAGTGTGAAAGTACAACGTCTTCCCCATGGACGGTGCCAACTGTCGGTGCAGAAAGTGACCAACACGTAAATATTTATAGTTTTGCCGTATGTTGTGATCGGAGGTGGCCTAACACTCAATGACACAGGGTTTATACTAGTTCAAGCAACGTGCCCTACGTCCAGTTTGAGTTGGTCGATGACTTTATTCCTGAGCCCAGGTGCTCGAAGTTTGTTGTGGGGTTACAAACGGAAGGGAGAAAGATGGGGGTATAAGAGGCCCGGTCAGACTCTGATCTGAAGGGCCGAGAGTGACGGGAGCTCCGCTATGTGCTAAGTGTTTGAGCGTATGCTCGAGGTTTGAACCTAGTGGTTCTGCTGTTGTGTGTTAGTGAACTGATTGATTTATCTGTTGGGAGAGAGTGCATCCCCTTTTATAGATGACGGGGACGGCCTTACAAGCGAGCGAGAGAGAGAGAGAGTACGCATGCTACTAAGTCTTGTTGCCCATACCGGCGGGTACAAGATGTTTGTAGGCGCCCATAACACTGTAAATGTCAGATGCATGTGGGAGGTTGCATCATCTTCTTCTAGTATGGTAAATGCCAGCGCCCATAACACTGTTGATGCCTAGAGGCAGGTAGGGGGAGCCTTACCGTGTTTGTCTGGTATGGGAGTTGATGGCGCCCACAACACTGTAGGGTAAATGTCGGCGCCTACAACACTGTTTGGGTTCTAACATGTCAGGAAGGGTGTAGGGTACCCTTCTGACATGCCCTGTTGGTACTGTCCTGCAGGTGTACAGGGTACGGTCCTTGGTATTGCGGTTGACTTGAGTGCCCTGCCTTACTTTCTCCGTCCGTTTCCTGATCCTCACCGAGCGGGCGTCCCAGGTCGGTTGGTGCACCGGTCGGAGAAGAGCTATAAGCAGGGGTTCGGCGCATCCTCGGTCGGAGACGCGGGTCGGAGTCGGAAGTGGTGTTTTGGGCAGACCTTCCTGTTGGAGAGACCGTCCGAAGGCGGGCCGGAGTCGAAAGCGAGCGTTGTTCCTCCTTAGCGAGGCCTTCCGGTCGGAGAGGCGGGCCAGAGTCGGAAGCGGGCGTCGTTCCTCCTCCGCCAGGCCTTCCGGTCGGAGATTGGATTGCCCTTCTGGCCTGTCGTTTAGGTATTTGGGCCGGCCCATGAGTTATGCGTCGTTCGTAACGTTGTCTGCTGGACCGAGCCTTTGTTGGGAAGCTGGTCCATAAGGGACCCCGGGTTTATGAACCCGACACTATACATGTTACTTTATTCATACCAATATTTTCACTATAAAGGGTTTGTTTGATTTACTAGTGCTAATAGGTATCAGCTAAATGCCTGTTTGGACCGACTAAGCTTTGTTGTTAGCTGCATCTAACAATTAGACAACTAAGAGCATCTCCAATAGTTTTTCTAAACTCACTCTCTAGATCCTTATCTGCAGAGCCATTTGAATAAAAATAACTTCCAAAAACTTTTTCTATATCTTATGCGCACGTTAAAGATCCATTATCGCTGTTCATCTTTAGCTAGCTAGAAACTAGAAATAGAGAATAGCGATGTTTAGATATATAATTGAAGAAGTTATTGAAGTGCTTTTTTACTGAAATCTCTATTCCTATCAAAATGGAAGGATATAAAGTTAGCTAATGCGTGTTTGGATCCATGGCTCATAGGTGCATACATCCCTAGCAATGAACTATTAGCTTTTGTCAATTGATTGTGCCCAGTTAATAGGCTAACAACTAGACTAATTTTTAACCTATATGTTAGCCCTACTGTAGTCTTGTTTGGATCACCTAGGGTAATTTTTAGCAACTAACAATTGTCCCCAGGATCCATACAGACCCTAAAATTACCAGATGAGGATCCAAACAGGCATTGCTAATAGATCACCACTAGTTATTAGTTAGGGGCTGCTAACAATTAACTAATTAACAGTTGGAGATAGAGTGCTAACATGTGCTCCAACTATCGAATAATATATTAGTTGGTGAATCCAAACAACCTCCGTTATAATTAGTCAGTAGCTCTGGGCTATTAGCTAGCTAAGTATTAGCACTAAATAGATCCAAGTAGAGCCTAAACTACACCATTATATGGGAGCTACCTAACAATTGGTGGAGATCTCCGCCTTTTCCCGAATTTAGAGCAAGGTCTTTTTGTCGTTTAACTGAGACTAAAAGATTTTCAATTCTTTTGGAGGGAAGGCATAATCCCCCTAAAACATGTTCTTAATAGGGCTTCCATGCCACGCAATGAAGAAAATTGTGCTAGAATCCTAGTATCAGTTTTCAACAAAACAGTATAGGGGTTTAATTTGGGGAGAGTCCACATGGCTGTTACCGGCTACCCGTCGTAACTAACCAAAGCAATCGCTGAGGCATGCAAAATAATCCCGGACAGCCTGGTCGAGCGCAGGAAGTCGCAAACCAAGAGACCGAGGTCGACCAATTCGTGCGTAGCCGTGTACAATTATCGGCTCTGCTTGACACCGGCCGCCATGTCACACACGACAGACACTGACAGAACAATTCGACACCGATCCATCAGCAGCCGCGGCTCTACCATGTACAGAATGCAGGAAATTCTTCCTTTGCGCGCACGGAAGAGAAGAACCCAAATGATCAGAGAGATGATGAACTCGATCGGACCATGACCCCGAACGGGCCCATGCATGCGTCTATTCTATCCTTGGAGCGCTGCAGGCACAGCGTTCAGCGTTGGATAGATCACGTCCACCTCCATTACACCAGCAGGCAGCAGCAGCGAACAGTGATTCTGATGCAGTGTGCTACGAGCGGGAAGGAACTGGGGCCCATGATCTTTACGCAGATGCATCAACACCCGCAGCAGCATTCAGCCTCTTCGATTCAGGCCGAATTGAGCCATGGCTGAAAGTACTGCTGGCTGGTTTGGGGTGAGAGAAAAATACTATTTAAGCCGTGGATTATAAGCAAGGCACGAGCGAATAAGTCGAAAGGAATAGGCTGATTGTGTGTGACAGTGAGAGAGAGCTAGATCAGCTAGGGGCATCCGCTTTTCAATTACGCTTTCCTCTGTGACTGCCTGACTGGGAGATCAAGAAAAGGTTACTTGCATTGGTTAGGCCTTAGGCCACCTTTAATTTGTTCTTTGCTTCCATACAAAAGTCCATGGTTTTAGCCCTCGCCCTGTGCAACTTTTCTTCCCATTTATATGCGACCCGGAGCTAGGGCTCGATCGCGCGTATCTTTAGGCCTCAGGGGCTCCTCCATATTGCTCCATGCATGCTCATGGATCGCTTCATTTTTCAGGAGAAAAGCTCTCGAGTTCTTGTTCTCCTGCGCTTTCTTTCTTTAGCCGGTGGCTTTGGTTTGACAGAAAGGAACAAATAAAGATGCACCACCGTCTGAACATGCATCTGAAGATGCCTTCGTCGTTCTGAACTCGGCTTTACCCATGCACCTGTAGCAGCTCGCTGCTTCTAGCTTGGGAATCCATGCCGCCACCATATTACTAGGCGCTTTCGTTCCAGGACGTACAGGCAGCTCTTTCAAGTCCACGTCACCTTTGCTTTTGTTTCTGCAGACCAGTTCACCTTGTCAATTATCATGGCCATTGCCATACAACTGCAGTCGACCACTGTACCTCTGAAACTCTCTGAAGTCGACTCTACAGCAGGTTCAGCAAGTTCAGCAATCAGCTCCAAAAGATACAAACATCAAAAGAACGGGTCATGTACAGTCTCTCATAGGCAAGGAGTTGACTAGACACATTTAGGATAGATAGAGAGATGAGTAGTATTGGGCTATGCCTATATGTGTTTGTTGCCAAACTTTTGATCTCTCCCCTTTCCCCAGGCTAGATCGTACGACAAGAATTTTTTCCAAACGCCCTTTAGTTCTGCACATATATAAGTAGCAGGATTCCTTCTGCCTTCTCCCTCCCCCCCCCCCCCCCCCCCCCCCCCCCAATGCACATCTCTTCTGCATAACACTTCTTCCAACCGACAACCCTATAGGACGCTCCATCTTGCACAATGCCAAGCTTCACTATGGTTATTACTATGTAGACATATTTTATGGTTATTTATTTTTTTACCATAATATTTGATGTTGGTAATTTAGAGGTAAATTTTAGGGGACATACTTTAGTTATTATTATTAATGGCTGGGGTGGGTAATTTAGATGCAAATGTTGGGGTCACTTTAGATAATCTTTTAGAATGGTATTGATGAGTGATTTATATGCAAATTAGGTGGTGTTACTTTAGATCGCATACCTTTCATACATGGGTAATTTATATGTAGTAGGGGCTATTTAGATTATCTTTATCATATTATATTCACTTTTATATTAGTGTTTACAATTAAACTATCAATATAAATATGTCAGAATATCTCATTTCAGATATGACAATTTACATAATTCTTTATCATGGAGCATTAATATAGTTAATATGAATTGTTATTTAATACCATGACTCAGTAACGATTTTTTTTAGATTGCGGATGTTTCTATATTAGTCTATTTTTTTGTAATGGTTAATATGTGTAATTGTATGAGAAAAAAAACTATTGGTGACTAAAGCCTATTGAGTTAATGGCTTTTTTTAGTTTCTAGGTTTTATATATCTTTTTTTCTAACATATTTCATGAGTCTAGTTTGGAGCCTATATGATTTTTTAAATTAATTATCATAACATATTTTAATGTTTGAACTTAGTATTCTTTGGCTAAAAATTTGGCCATGACTTTTTACTTATATTGTACTCCCCCTGTTCCTTATTAACTATCACTATGGTATTCATACTGATCAAACTTTCTTAAGTTCGATTACATCTATAGAAAATATTAGCAACATTTATATATCCAAATAAGTTTATTACGTAAGTAGATTCAACGATCTATATATTGATACCAATTATGTATCATAAATATTACTATTTTATTGTATATATTGAGCACGTTTGACTTCTCGGAAGGTGGAAATGACAATTAAAAAAGAGGCAGGAGGGAGCATGATATAAATGTAATATCATTTGAGGGTTCCAAAGGAAGCCAACGGAGTACCGGGCTTTCTTTCTCCAGGCCACTTGCGTGCCTTTACTAATCGGGCGCTGCACCTGTTGCTGGAAAAAGAGGATCCCAAGTGAGGAAAGGATTCATCGCCATCTCCAAGGAATCATGGCGCCATGTTCTCTCGCCGACGCCGATGGCCGTATATGATCGGCATGCCGTCTCGTGACATCACGGATCATGACATGATATGGCGCCGCGCCGCTGCTGGGTGCTGGGTGCTGGGTGCTGGGTGCTGGCAAATATGCCTCTCGCGAGTGAGTGCAAAAGCTAGGAGCATAGGCTGTCTCCCACGGAAGACTCGTTGCGAAACGAACTTATAACAAGTCTAGTCTATATAAAGACATATTTTGAATGTCGAGAGAGGCCTAATCTAAATTTAATTATTCTCTCTTCTAAAGACTCATTTACAGAAAGAATTATCTTTTAGATTTTGTTGTTAAAGAAAATCAAAAACAAATATTAAATTATTTATCTATAGCGCTATCTAGAAGACCTCTTTATTTATTTTGGGTCGCACTGGCCGGAGACAGTCTAAAGGAAAGGTCGGTCCCATGATGTCAGCTTTTGCGGCTCCCGCTGATCATTGCATTGCATTGCACTTGCACCACAGCTGACTTACAGGGCTAAGCGCCCGCGCTCACGGTCGTTTCTTTGCGGGTTGTGCCACTTGAGCTGGGCTTTGCGGCCCAACATATGGCGAGGCCTCCTGGCCTGTAGAGAGAAAGGATGCGTCTGGCATGAACGGCCCAACATGGTTATTCCGTTTTGGGGCCGGGGCTAATCCAGATCTGTTGCTCCTGACGCTCCTGTTCCTGTCCATCAGATTTGTTTACTGGAAAAGGTCAAACTGACCTCCCTCACTGTCGCGGAAGTCCAATCTTTCTCTTTCAACTGCAAAACTAGATTTTGACTTATTCGTCTTTTAAACCATCCTTGTCTCCATGAGAAGACTTGAAAGCGGTTTGATTCATACGACGCCACGTTAATCACCCTACATGACATAATTTCAGCCACGAGGAAGCTAAATCGATTAGTTTGAAGATCAATTAGGGAAAAAAGTGTTTCATATTTTTTTGAGTTAAATCATATTTACTACAAATTTTCTAAGATTAAATTAGACTTGTTTACTAGAAGAAATTTATCTGACCTTTTTTAATTATCCTGAAAGTCTGGTTTATACCTTCTTTAATTGGAAAAAAAATCAGATTTTGAAACCGTTTGGTTTACCCTCCAAGCAATTTTTAAAAAGGTTTCAACTATCCTACATCATATATAGTACCGCTTCAACCACAAGAAAGTAAATCAGACTTTTTCAATGAGATATTACCTGTATGGCCCTGGAAAAAATATATCTTTTTTATATGGTTCAATTTTTTTAACTTACCTATATGGCCCTAAAACGAAATTTTCTTCCTTCTACATTCTTCCGTCCGTTTTTTGCACTTGACGGTGTTAAGTCAATGATAAAATGACCATTTTACCCCTAGCGAAAAAATACATTGCAATGTATTTGTGTACTTGATTATTATGTGTCTAATTATATACGCGAAAAAATACATTGCAATGTATTTGTGTACTTGATTATTATGTGTCTAATTATATACTGTTATATGTGAACTTATTTGCACAAATGAAACTCTGCATTTTATTTTTTCGCCAGGGGTAAAATGGTAATTTTACACTTGACTTAACACTGTCAAGTGCAAAAAATGGATGGAAGGCCATAGAAGGAAGAAAAAATTATTTTGGGGCCATATAGGTAAGCTCAAAAAAATTAGGCCATACAAGATGTATTTTTTTCAGGACCGTATAGGTAAATATATCTCTTTTTCAATCAATTAGAATGTTTCCTTAGTTTACCACTGGGTCTATTTTTAAACTTGGATGGCCTGGGCCATATGGGCCAAGAACGTGAATCGCACAGGCACAGTCAAGACACCAGTATACTGTAGGTTTTGAGCTATTGGTCCATAACCTACCGGTACGTCTAGCATCCAGACGTCCGGTACCGAGATGCGTCTAGACGCACCTCCAAAAAATGGCACCCGCGTACAGAAATCACGCCAGTATGTATACGCGTGTCCCCATCCACGGCCTATCTCCTCCACATCCTCATCCCGCCACCGCGCCACCACCTCACGCGCTCTCCCTCTGCAAGCCACCGCCGCGCTGTGCCGCGCCGCGTCCGTTTCGCGCTGCACGAGGGGCCCACGCCACCCGAGCAACATGATGGAAAGGGCACGCGACGCCTCCGATTCAGAAGGACCCGGCTGCGACGTTGTATGAATGCCCTACCGGCTCCAGGAGAGACAATGCAGCAGAAGTTGGGAAGGAGAGATGCAACACCTGATCTACTTTTGACACATCTAAATACAACATTTACAACATACGTCTAAAGGCAGTTGAAACACTTGAAACATGCTTCTAACACACTTAAAAAAAACACCTGAAACACACTTGAAAACCGTGGCAACCATACACAACATCCAAATAAAACACATGCAATGTATGTGTGAAACATATGCAACATCCAGATAAACACACTTGCAACATGCGTCCGGAAAACACGGATAAAACATACCTATGAAACATCTGAAACACTTGAAACATACACTTACAACATGCCTCTGTAACAATTGCAACATATGCAACATGAGCAACATACCACGATCTACTTTTGCAACATCTATATAAAACAAATGCAACATACATCTGTAACGCCTGAAACATACATATGCAACATAGGGAAGGGGAAGTGTGGGGGTATGGCTCTCGGTATCTACAAGACAAGACATGGGCCGCACCATCAGAGGTGGCTCGGCCCACAAGATCAAGGCGTGTATGGCGCTACTCGGCGTGCACCGCAAGACATTATATAGTACCAAATAGGATACTTACCTTATAACCCTGCTCCTCCAGACTATATAAGAAGAGGCAGGGGTCCTCTAGCGGACAAGATACATACATCTACACACAGATCTATCTACCATATCTCAATATAATACAACAAAGACACAGGACGTAGGGTATTACGTTGATCAGACGGCCCGAACCTGTCTAAATCGCTATCTCTGCGCCTTGTGTCACCATCCGGTTCCTGATCACGTGCACCTCCACCGACAAATCTACCATCGCGGGATACCCCTCGGTGGACTGCCGATAATATTCTATCGACACTTGGCATGCCATGGCGAACTAGATGGGAATTTTCTTCATCAACGTCATCCACGGTGAACTCGGCTTCCCACGGCAAGCGTCCTTCGGCAACGTGTTATGGTATGAGGATTTTGATCGACGTGTCGCTGGGCCTTGGCAGCGGTGGTGCTCGTTGCTTGCTGGATCATCGTGACTACACATCGAGCTTCATGATGCCCCAAAGGCTCGATCAGAGAGCCAAGCGTCGCATCTAGATGTTGCACGGGGACCCTCCATAGCACAGGTGATGTGCACACCCTAGTTGGATGGATAGCCTTAATGTCTACAGGTCTGGCTTTGGAGTCATCACCGGATAGCATGAGGTAGCACATATCTGCGCATCTTGCAAGCAAATACGAATCTTGCATGTATACACGAGGCGTGCATATGCATGTAAAGATCAGCTCATCTACTTTCTCATGGCCCTACTCCAGCATGAGTTCAACCAATTCGGTTCCACATCAAAAAGCTAAGTCAAGCTATTTGTTCAATCTAGCAATTTTATTGTGTATGTCTCCATATATGTGTATTTGTCTTCATGGCTATTGATGATAGGATTTTATTGTGTGTCTGGTTGACTCGTGGCGGTGCTCGCTACTCATGGTGGCATCTAGCAGTGCTCAGCACCTGGCGTCTAGCGTCCAATCATCATACATGAAAATACAGGATCAACCCCAGGCACACACCCGCCGTCGGAGCTCGATACAACTCCATCAAGCTACAAGCGAGTCATCCAAGCTAGATACAACTTCATCAATCGAGCCGAGCTGACTCGGATTCTGTTCTACCGAGTCTGACTACGCCCGTTCAACTATGACTCCACGTACCCGTCTAACTACAACAAGATGCTCGAATCGTCCGAGCTGCTAAACGAGCCATCTAGACTACTTACTCCGACCACCTGCCGTGTCGCAATAATGATCGCCGCGAAGAACGACACCATGACGACCGTGATCGTCGCCATGACGACAGCTCGAGGGCCGGGAGCTTACCGTCAATGCCAACTAGATAACGCCATCAGCCACCGACTAGACTTTCTGTCTAAAGCTAAGTCATATTTTAATATTCTTCTAAATATTCTCCAATCTCTGTATATCACCATAATATTTCTCCAAGTTGTTTTCTCCATGTTTGCTCTCCAAATGATTTTCTGAACCCCCGAACAGTCATGTTGATGCTCGGACGCCTCCAGAGATGGCCCTGTCTCCGGCTCCTCCCTACACATGCATGAGCGTCTGTCCTCTGCGTTATGGGTGGTCGGCAATGGCTCCTTAGCGACGCTTTGTTCTTCCTACACGTGCACGGGCTCCGCGCCCCGCGTTATGGTTAACGGGCTAGCTAGGGCTGGAGACTCAGTTACACACTAACTGGTCGGGCAGTTTATATTAAATATAAATACATCTTCGCTCCAACTAAACGCTGAGCTACATACACTATTTTTTCTTCAAAGTTCATATATTTTTACATCATGTACTACCCATTCTATATGTTTGTGTTGCAGGATCGTCGTCTAGGTGATCGGATCACCTGGTGCTTGGGTTTCTCCACCAATCAACTGGTCTGACCGCTCAGTTCATGGACTCCGTCGCCGACCAGTTGATCGAACTATTCGCCGGTCGCTTCTACTCAATGCTCACTTCGTCGCCGACCAGTTGACCAGACTATTCGCCGCTCATGCTTCATTGTCAGCTACGTCGGTTACTCCTTAGTGCTCAGATTCTTCATGCTCGAGGAGTAAGTGGGCACACTTCACCGCATAGACATCACCAGCTACGCCGGGGACTCCTCGGTGCTCGAACCTTGCTAGCTTCGCCTGGGACTCCTCGGTGCTCGAACATCGCCGCCTACACTGTGGACTCCTCGGTGCTCGGTCATCGCCAGCGACGTCGAGTACTCCTCGCTCCTCGATGCTCGATCATTGCCGCCTACGTGGCTACGCTAGGGACTCCTCGTACCTCGGTGCTCGGTCATCGCTAGCGACGCCAGGGACTCCTCCCTCCTCGGTGCTCGATCATCGCTAGCAACATCGGAGACTCCTTGCTACCCGGTGCTCAGACATCATCGCCTATGCCGGGGACTCCTTGGTGCTCGGTCATTGCCAGCGACGCCTGGGACTCCTCCCTCCTCAGTGCTCAGTCATCGCCAGTGACACCGGGGACTCCTCTTTCCTCAGTGCTCGATCATCACCAACGATGCCGGGGACTTCTCTCTCCTTGGTGCTTGGTCATCGCTAGCGACGTCGGGGACTCCTTGTTCCTCGGTGCTCGATCATCGCCAGCAACGCCGAGGACTCCTCGCTCCTCGATGCTCGGTCATCGCCAGCTTCGCCTATGACTCCTCGGTGCTCGAACATTGTTGCCTACGCTAGGGACTCCTCGGTGCTCGGTCATCGCCAATGATGCTGAGTACTCCTCGCTCCTCAGTGCTCGGGCATCACCGCCTACGCCGAGGACTCCTCGCTCCTTGGTGCTCGGTCATCGCCAGCGACGCCGAGGACTCCTTGTTCCTCGGTGCTCGGACATCGCCAGCGACGCCAGGGACTCCTAGCTCCTCGGTGCTTGATCATCACCGGTGACACCGAGGACTCCTCACTCCTTAGTGCTCGGGCATCGTCAGCTCTACCGGGGACTCCTCGGTGCTCGGACATCGCCGCCTATGTCAAGGACTCCTCGGTGCTCGGTCATCGCCGATGACGCCGGGGACTCCTCGCTCCTAGGTGCTCGGACATCGCCAGCGACACCGGGGACTCCTCGCTCCTCGATGCTCGGTCATCGCCAGCGATGCCGGGGACTCCCTTGCTGCGCGGATCTTGCTATGTCTCGTCGGTGTGAAATCAAGCTGCTCCATGCTATTCGGATCAGGGTGCTAATCTTGGGCGCCACATCTAGGGTCTTGATGCGTGCATGTCAGACGACGTCGGCAAGCTTTCAGACTTCTTTTTTTTTGACCCTACTACAAGATTCATTCTTCATCTTCCAGCAGGCTCAGGGACTAAGTGGGCACACTTCACCTTACGATGAATGTGCTTATTCTCATCTTGAGGCTACGCCCGGGGACTAGCTGCCTGCTTAGCTGGTCTTCTACTTTCTGACCCTGGCACCACATGACTACGTCACCTACTATCAGGCTCAAGGACTAGTTGTGGGGGTATGGCCCCTGGTATCTATAAGACAAGACATGAGCCACACCATCAGAGGTCGCTCGGCCCACAAGATCAAGGCGTGCACGGCGCTGCTCAACGTGCACCGTAAGACATTGTATAGTATCAAATAGGATACTTACCTTGTAACCCTACTCCTCCAGACTATATAAGGAGAGGCAGGGGTCCCCTAGCGGACAAGATACATACATCTACACATAGATCTATCTACTACATCTTAATACAATACAACAAAGACATAGGACATAGGGTATTACATCGATCAGACGGCCCGAACCTATCTAAATCGCTGTCTCTGCGCCTTGTGTCACCATCCGGTTCCTGATCATGCGCACCTCCACCGACAAATCTACCATTGTGGGATACCCCTCGGTGGACTACCGACGATATTCTGTCAACAGGAAGGTTGCGCTGGTCGATTCTGGCAGTGGCAGCTGCTTCAGAGCCTGGTGTTGTTCTAGGCCATGACATTCAAACACCGGTTGCCGCTCAAGCAAAATCAGGCACGAGAAGTGGATAAAATGAGACTTGAGCAAAACAAGATGAACGATTTCATTAAACTTGTTTCTTCCCCCCTTTACAGTCCCTCAATGAGGGCTATTTATACATGCCCATAGGCTCCTCATAGGACATAAATGCTCTCTCAACTACTATAAATTTAGGAAATATTCTGCACAGCTTTGGGCTTGTTAGCCATTTGGAGTACCCGCCTTCCTTGGATAACGTCGGCCTAGAGAGGCCCGACCAATTTAGCCTTATGTTGCCTGTCCAACTGACCGAGGGGGCTAGAGACAGAAGTGTCGACCGTGCGAAGGTGGGCGACTCCTCCTTTGGTGAAACCTACAGAAACTATCAACTAAACCGTTAACAACTGTTCGCCTAAGCGAATAGCCGAGATCGACTACGCGCCCTCCTTTGGTGGAACCTATAGAAACGATCAACCAAACTGTTAATAGCTATTCGCCTGAGCGAATAGTCGAGACCGACTATGTGCCCTCCTTTGGCGGAACCTACAGAAATGATCGACCAAACCGTTAACGGCTATTCGCCTGAGCGAATAGCCGAGTCTGACTGCACGCCCTCCTTTGGTGGAACCTAATACCGGCCGCAGAGTCCACCCTTTTCACTGCAAGCACTGCCCCTACTTCTCTGTGATGAGAAGGGGGCTTGACACATCCTTCTCTTCACACATGGTAAGCCATCTAGCCTTTTATTATAGCGAAATGCCGAGTGCGGTGGAGCCCAACTCCTGTTATTTTGCTTCCACGAGATGCTAGGACGATAGCCGTACAGGGTGCCCATAGGCGGGGCACGCCCCCAACATTAGCCCCTTGGAAATATGTGAGGAGGTCCTTGATCCGAGCACGTTTGCCTCTCAAATTTATGGGATTGTCCCGCAGTGGGGCCGAACGCCGTCCCAGGCGAAGGGTGGAGGTCTATGCTATTGCTATATGCGTATATGTGCGTGTATTTTATTTTGTTATTATTATTAGTATTGTGATGATAATAATAATTTTTTGGGGATGGTGTGTAACTTTTTGGTTATCACGCCATGTAATTATTTCTCAAAATTCGAACCGTCAGGGCGGTTAACCGACCCGTCATGCTGTTTCCTCAATCCACGCACCAGGACCGGCAAGTGCATATATAACCCCCCCTAAGCCAGTGGAGCTACGTGCGCCCGTCTTACCTACAGCCCTTATTTGAGAACTATGCCTTCGCTCTTTGTCTCTTCGCTCAGGTTTTTGTTCTCTTGCTCGCCTCGGCTAGGACTCCAGCCTTCACCGATCCTCTTTGTAGGTTCATATTTGCTTGGCGTTGTTTGCTTTTTACTTCACTCTTATGCGCTTGTACTTTTTTAGCGTTTTGCTTTTTTCTCCTATTTACTATTTTTCTTTCTAGGTTTTCATATGGAATTCGCTTGGATAGATGTCAAGTGAGTCAACATTTGGCGCCAGTTCATCCAACAAAAGCTCATCTAACATTTCTGGCTCTGAATCCTGCACTAATTCACAAAGCGCATCTGAAAGAATGGGAGCTGAGTTGCCGAATACTCAGGGTAATAGCGCGATGCCTATGCATGCCGCTGGAAGTGCCCGTAGCCCCTCGTGCGATATTGATGCTGAGGAGACTAACATGGATGTCAAAATTGTGGAAGAGGGTGAGACCCCTGGGCCAGTTCCTGCGCTACTAAGGGGCAACCTGATCTGACTCTGACAACATACCAGTTGGGTGTTCCTGTGTTACTGAAGCGGAGCTCGACAAGTACGTTACCCAAGGGCTTATCAAACCTACGCTCCATGGACTGTGTCGGGCGCTAGGCCAAGAAGAAGTGTCGCGCCCCAAGCCATACAAGGTCGTCGTCTTCCATGACTTGTTCACGGTAGGACTACGGTTTCCTTGTGAGGACTTTGTAGGCGAAGTTCTGCAATGCTTCAACTTACAGATTCATCACCTAAGTTCGAACGCCTTCACATGACTTAGCGTATTCGCCATGGCATTGAAGATGTCTGGGTGTGCTTTAAGCGCGAACACTTTTGCATGCTATTATGAGACCCATTTTCATAAGAAAACTATCAAGGACCAATAGACGAAGGCCGAGATGGTGGCGCATTATGGGTCCTATAATTTTATTCCAAAAAAGGCCAAGGGCACTGTTCAGATCGTTTGGCCGCACTAGACCAACTATTGGTTCTACCACCACGTGTGCTCTAATGAAGATGTTACTGCGGCGCTAGAAAATGACCTGCCGAAAGCGCACATACTCATTTTGGAGATGACTCCGATGGAAGGTTATCGTCTGGCTGAGGTCCTAGCTGACAATCCTCATGACATAAAGGCTGCAGATGCCATTGCCTTGACATCTCGCTGGTAGATTAGTCAAGATTTGGTGGAGTGGATAGCCTGTGAAAGCCCTTCGCTGAGCAGCAAAACATGATTTTCTGACATTGAGCGACGTGATGGATATGTTTTCTCATGCCTCGTTGTCGCACTGTTAGAGGACTTCACTACCAACTTTAGTTTGGTGAATTTGATAGAGCACAAGGCCAAAGAAATCATTGGATTTTATGGCGACAGAGAACACAAGGGCCGTTGCTAATCCCTTGCCAAAAAAGCGACTGAATCATGTTTTCGACGCGATGGGCGTGTGCTATGCCGATCAATTGGGTCCTTCGACTAGCCTTTGGGCCAAAGACGTTGCCCCCAGTGGCTGTGGTCATGGGACCTGAGGGCAAAGAGGCAGAGCGTGAAAGGTGACGGCTGGACATGGGGTGAATACGGCTACGATGGAGTCTCGCAAGCGAAAGCTTGGTCATTGAGGTCGTAGTTTTGAGGAGCCTGTTGATGTGCGAATCGGGAGAGAGATAGCCGCCGAGGTGGGCAATAGCAAAAAGATCATGATCGGACAGACCCACCAATTTGGGCAAGTCTAGACAAAAATGGTAGCGCTATGGTTT
Organism: Miscanthus floridulus; assembly: GCF_019320115.1. Classification (NCBI taxonomy): domain Eukaryota; kingdom Viridiplantae; phylum Streptophyta; class Magnoliopsida; order Poales; family Poaceae; genus Miscanthus; species Miscanthus floridulus. The sequence continues at coordinate 118,149,093 of NC_089582.1, read as the reverse complement.
CATTTTTGTGTATTTTCCCATTGTTTTTTATTTGGTCTTTCGTATTTTGATTTATTTGTTTACCTATTCTCTAGTTTGATGTTGTTGATGTTTCAGTCTTCTTCGAGTTTTGGCAAAATGGCTGGCACGTCCGGTAAATCCAAGGTTGCAGATGTGCATGACTCCTTCAGCCTTATGGGTACTATGTCTATTGGCGACCTTTTCGATAAGAAAGCCAAGAAGAATTCATGAAAGGCCAGCGAACCCTCGAAGGAGCGGGGCACAAAAAAGGCAAGAACTACTTCTATCGAAGAGGCAGCTACTGCTCATAGGGCTCCTACTCTCGTGGCGTCTCTTGATATTTTAGGCACTTAGTTACAGGGTAAGTCTAGATTTTATACAGAGTATATTTGTCTAAGTGACAACCTGGCTCGCGGGCAGCTGTTCAATCACGGGGAGCTACGACTAAGTTCTCGTCCTGAGGATTACGGCGATATGCGGGTGTATTCGGGGGTTGAACTCTTCCAGCAAAATGAATTCTGCTAAGGAGGAGACTTATCAGATTGCTCGTTCTTTAGGGGCTACGTCAAACTCTTGGGTCATCGCCAACATGGACTATTGCAGAGTTGGCTTGCTTCCGAGCCGAGGGCGACTACCTTTGCTGATGCATGCGCTCGTGCCTTTTTGGCTCCCGAAATGGAGAGGGACCTTTTAAAGGTCCCTAATTCATCTCTCATAGAAGTGGTGAACTTCCATGCTACTAGTGTAAGTGGTTATGTCTTTATCTGCATTCGCTTTTGTGGTTTGCTTTTCGCCCTACGGCAATTTCATGTGATACTTTTGACTTTTGTAGGCCATGCCCCTGGCTCGAGGGCTTTAGCATCAAGGGCATGCTTTTTGCTAGGGCCTGGAGAGAGATCTTGCGGCCAAGAACATAAAGATCCGAGCCCTCGAGAAGGAGCTAGAGGCGGCCAAGAAATTGGCCGAAGAGAATGCCTCTGCCCGCAAGACTATGGAGGAGCAAGTTGAAAAGATGCGCTAGGACTTCGAGGGGTACCAGAAGAGGAAGCTCGAAGAGTGGAACAAGCTTGTCGTTGGTGCCTATAGAACAACGAACATGTACAAGGATCTTATTGAGAGCATGGGCGAAGAGTCAGAAGCTCCCCATGATGCTGCTGTTGTTGATTTCATGGATTAGCGGGCGAATGAGCAGGCCACTGTGAGTGACTACATGACCATTAGGTGGGAGTATGCCTCTTTCATTTTGCTTCGTGCCTTTGCTTAGGCCTTGGAGGAGTGCGGGTGTGATCATCTCAAAAAATTTGAGATCAAGGACCCACAGACTTACTGGAACGCTCCTAGGCACGCTCATGGGGTGGGACAAAGGTTCTTCGAAGGGTTCTAGCATCCTGGAGGCCATGATCTTGCTCTCCTTAGGGCTGCCATGAGCCATGGCAAGGTGACTTATTCTCTTTTTGCTTTGTTTGTCACTCCATAATGGGTTGCGAAAGGATGCTCATGTGCATCTTAAACCCACCTTACAGTTTATAGAGGAGTGTGCGGCTATTGAGAAGGTGAAAAAATACATCACCGAGCAGAATGCCCATGAGGGTGCGGCTAGTAGCGTCTCAGGCGAAATGGCTACGCCATCGATCCCTATCATGGAGACCCCAACCAATGATGGCACTGGCACCCCTGCCAAAGACGCTGCTCAGGATGGGGTAGAGAACTAGGATTTGTTTGTAGTTTTTGAGACATTGCATTTGTGTGGATGTTGGTTGTAAGAAGGCTTAAACTCTTATGGTTTCAGTGCACAGGTTCAAGACGCGGAGCCTGCACAACCTATGGATATCTATCCATTTATGATTAATTGCAATGGCTTTCATGTTGGAGGCGCGTCCTGATCTCGCCACCGCAAGAGATTTCTAGGATCTAGTATGACTGGCTTTTTGAGGTCACGCTTCTGACACTTTCTTAGGAAAGAAGAGTTTCTTTCTAGATTCTTCAATTTAGAATTTGACGCGTCTATTTTGGAAGATCAAAAAACTCACCGTGAACAGTCTAAGCGTGATCGTGGCCATTCCTTGGCCACCAACATGAGAGATCCCAAGGAGGAGCCGATCGAAGAGATGACCATAGATTTGGAGAACCACTGATATAGTTTTTATCTTTACCCCAGAAGGAACAGAGTGTAGTTTTGTGTGAAGATGATGCACGATGTTTGCATTCTCGCTTACCGAGCTATTGTGTACAGTTGATCATATATATAGTGTGTTCGTGTTGCCATGTGTGCGCTTTTCACTGATCGATTGTTTTTTAGAGTTCTCCATCATTTTCTTATGATTTGATTATGCCACCCCTTGACCCTATGGAGGTGATATTGCTCCGGCCTTTCGCTTCGGCGATAGGGGGCATTCTCCGAGCTAGTAGGGTGCAAGAAATGGCAAAGCATGAGCGTCCGACGCATCTTCTCTGCCAGCCCCTCATCGTAATGTTTGGGTGAGATGGCGACATTCCCTGTAACTTTTTTGGGCAAAAGATACGTGAATGTGCGATCATTCAAGGTGGCTTCTTTGCTAGCTCCTCGGCATATCATTTAGATGAAGAGAGAAACGCCGTTCCACCCAACCTTTAGGGCGAAGGGATACATGAAGGCATGAATTCTTGAGATGGCTTCTTTGCTAGCCCCTCGACATATCGTTTGGGTGAGAAGAGAAATGCCTTCCCCCCAACCTTTAAGGCGAGGGGATACGTGAAGGCACAAATTCTCGAGATGGCTTCCTTGCTAGCCCCTCGGCATATCGTTTAGGCAAAAAGAGAAACACTGTCTCCCCCAACCTTTAAGGCAAGGGGATACATGAACGCATGAATTCTCAGGATGGCTTCCTTGCTAGACCCTCGGCATATCATTTAAATGAGAAGAGAAATGCCATCCCCCAACCTTTAAGGCGAGGGGATACATGAAGGCGCAAATTCTCGAGATGGCTTCTTTGCTAGCCCCTCGGCATATCATTTAAGTGAGAAGAGAAATGCCGCCCCCCCAACCTTTGAGGTGATCTTGGCTATTTGACATTTGATTCAAGGCTAGGTGTATTGGCAGATATGTACAATCGGTATCTTTCCTTCTACTTCTTGGCTCGCAACATCTAGTTTGTGTGGTTAATTCGCTAGAGTGAATCGGTACTATTGATGGACGAATTAGCTAAATTGAAGTGCGGTGTTGTGATGTCGTGCCTCCCAGCACAGAGCTACAACAAGAATGTCATCTCATGTAGGTACATGGCCTTGCTTTGTGGTTTTGTCGTATGGGGGGATGTTACATTTTTTCTTGTAACATCCCTCTCTGCTTGCTTGTCGTTGTGCCATGGCCACTTCCTATTGCCTCATCTTTTAGCTCTGTGATGGGCGAATACATGGCGCATGCTCCTTTTGGATAGTATGTGCCCTTATCTTTACATGCTTTCTCGCAACATTTGACTCTCGCTACTGGTGGCCTTATGCTTGTACAACCTTCTATCCCACACACGAGGCTTCGCTACTTCGGCTAATGCCGAAAACCCTGACACTCTTAACCCCACTCATTTCTCTCCTACAGGAAGAGTCCTCGCATGCTATTTCTCCTAGTCTTATTGGCCTGGGTGGCTAGTCTAATGCTTATGCTCTGGACCAATACTTGATATGGTTCCTAGGGGAGCCCTGGTGTCTTGTTTATAGGGTTCCAAGGGTTTGGGAGTCGTTAATATTGGTTGTTGTGGTTGGTGGCAACATTCACTCCTAGTTGCCAAGTGCCCTTCCTAACACTGTTTGTCCACTGCGGTACATGCTCGTACGCACGAATGTACTTCCTAGTAGTACTTCAGCTCTTTATGATGTTGCAGGTGGGTCTTTTCGCCCTTACATTTTTGAACCTCGGTGCCATGCATATTGTGGCTCTTTAAGCCTTTTTGCTTTCTCCGTTCATCCACACTCCTTTTTGGTGTGACGAAATGTTGTTATGGCTTATCAGCCTTTTCCTTTTCGCTCACTCCTTTTTGGTGATGCGAAAGGTTTTTGTAGCCTCTAGGCTAGTTTTTGGGTTGCTGAGTCTTTGCTCATGATGTCTCGCACGAGTGAAGCAGCGCAACCTACTATGGTGTTCACCGTCGTCGATATCCATGACCTGCCGAGGTCAGGTTTTGTTTTGACATCTTACTTTTTGGATCCTATGTGGGGAAAAGTTGAACTTAAATTGAAGGGGTACATAGTATCGCCTCATTAAAAAACCTCACACCTTTCTACGAAGGTTTCCCCTACAAGGAAAAAGAGTGCTGATCCCATTTTTAATGTTTACAGAATTGTCAAAAAAGAAAGATAAAAATTACAACCCTCTAGGGGCAAAATGGCTATGGGTAAAAGCGACGTAGGTTATCTGTGTTCCACATGTGGCTCGTTTCGACTCCTTCCTTGTTGAGTAGCCTATAAACTCCTGGCTTAACCATGTTCGCCACTACGAATGGCACGTACCACTAGGATTGTAGCTTGTCCTGCTTGTCAAGGTGATGAATGAGCACCATGTCACCTGGATTGATGTTTTTCGTAGGATTTTCTTATCTCTCTTGGTCTTCGTTTCTTGGTGATGTCTGTCGAGCTTTGTTGCCGCATGCAATATGGCATTTTCTGCTACCTCGAGCTCCACATATCGCTGTATTGGGGTGGTTGCTGCAATTTGAGTGTGGAAAGATCCTAGCTTGAGCTCGTCTGGCGTGATTACTTCTTCGCCATATAATAGGCGAAAAGGGGTGAACCCCGTTATCCTAGTGCGTGAGATGTTGTGACCCCAGACGGAAGTGATCAATTCCTAGGCCCATTTCCCTTTGGGGAAATTGAACAATGCCTTTGATACTGCATTGAAAATTAAGCCATTTGCCCTTTCGACTGCTCCGTTGCTCTCTGGGTGGTTCACCAAGGCGAATGCTAGCTTGATCCCCAGTTCACTACAAAATTTTCTGAACTCTATGCAATCGAACTACTTCCCGTTGTTGACTGTGATGTAGGATGGGACCCCAAAATGACAAATGATTCTTTTCCACACAAAGCTGATTAATGTAGCTAAAGTTATTTTTGCCAATGCCTTGGCCTCAATCCACTTGGTGAAATACTCTAGAGCTACTACTGCAAAGCACAAGTTTCTAGGCGCAGTTGGTAATGGCCCCACAATATCGACTCCCCATCTCTGTAAGGGCCATGTTGGGATGATTGACATGGTTAGGTTGGCCGGGGTTCTCTACTTTTTAGCGAACATCTGGTAGTTTTCACAATTATGGACCAGCTCTTTTGCGTCTTTTGCTACTATTGGCCAATACAATCCTTGCCTCATTGCTCTATGAGAAATTTCATGTGGTCCCCTATGGGCTCTGCATATTCTAGCATGCATTTCACTAAGCAATTCGATTCCTTGCTCTCTACTTATGCACTTCAACGTCGGTGCGACTACTCCGCTCTTGTATAGCTCTCCTGCTATGATGGAGTATTGCTTCATCCTGGAATTCATTCTGTCTATCTCATGCTTGCTATGTGGCTCATAGGTTCCATTAAGGTAGGCAAATATGGGTGATCTCCAATCCTAGCTTGCGATAACATGCACAAGGCTAGGTCATTCCTCCTCTTCTCGTATTGCTTTGACTATCAACACCTGGTAAAATACATCTGCTAGCATGGGGGCTTTCCACATAGCTGCTTTCGCTAGCTCATCGGCTTCAGCATTCTCGCTTCTTGGAATGTGGTGAAGAATGAAACCCGCAAAATGTTTTTCCATCCTTCTTACTACCGCCAAGTTTTTAATCAACATGGGTTCTTTGGCGGTGAACTCTTTTTCAATGTGTCCCACTATTACTTGAGAATCCAACCTGACTATACACCTCCTGACTCCTAGAGCTCTGAGCTTTCACAACCCTAGGAGCACTGCCTCATATTCAGATATATTGTTGGTTGTGAGGAATTCGAGTCTTGCTGCATAGCAAAGCTTTGGGCCTTTTGGCAGCGTTAATATCGTAGCTATTCCTACACTGTTCATTCACCATTCTCCATTGTAATGTACTATCCATATTGGCTCTTCAAATTGTATTGTTGTGTCATAAGCTGCTGGGGTCTAGTCTGCGATGAAATCTATGAGTGCTTGAGACTTGATAGCGGATCTATGTTCGAAATCCACTACGAATTCGTTTAACTCGGTGGCCCATTTTCCAATTCTACTGATGGCTTCACTGTTGTGAAATAGTGCTTCCAGCGGTTGCGCTGAAAGGACTTTAATGCGATGGGCTTGGAAATAATGCTTCAACTTTCTTGATGCCAAGACCACAGTGTATGCTATTTTTCTAGTTCAGAATAGTTGAGCTTTGCTCCTGATAGGGCCTCTGATACGAAGTATACCAGGAACTGCTTCATCTTGTTTTTGATGTTCCTTTTCTTCAACCAGCACTGCACTGATAGTTGTTGGCGATGCTGCTAGATTTAACAGCAATGGTGCAGATGGCAATGGTTTGGACAATGTTGTCAACTTGGTTAAGTATGTTTGAGTTAGTCAAAAGCTTGCTGTTGCTCATGCCCCCATTTGAAATGGTTTAAGCTTCGAAGAGTTCTAAAAAAGGGTAGGCCCCTTTTGGCTGATCTCAAGATGAATCTATTCAATGCTGCTAGTCTTTCTGTAAGCTTCTGTACCTGCTTCTTGCTTACTGGTAGTTTCATGTTTACCATCACTGCTATCTTTTTAGGATTTGCTTCGATGCCCCTTGCTGGTACTAGACAACCAAGCAGTCTGCCTTTCTTGATGCCGAATATGCATGTATCTGGGTTCAACCTAAGCCCGACCTTTCTTAGGTTTTTGAATGTTTCCTGAAGGTCTTGAATATGGGTCTCCTTCTTATCGCTTTTACCACAATGTCATCGACATATGTGATGAGATTTTTGCCTTTCTATTTGTCAAAAGCACCATCTTCCATCCTAGAAAAAGTAGGGCCTATGTTTCGCGGTCCCTCAGGCATTCGCCGATAACAATAAGTTCCTCCTAGGGTGTTGAATCTTGTTTTCTCTTCGTTATCCGAATTCAACCAGATTTGGTGATACCCGAAGAAGCAATCTAATACATTCATCACTTCACATCTAGCTGTAATATCGACCAACTTGTCAATTCTTGGGAGCGGATATGGGTCTTTTATGCAACACTTGTTCAGATCGGTGAAATCAACGCACATTCGTCATTTGCCATTTTTCTTTTCGACCATTACAACGTTGGCCAACCATTTCGAGTACTGAACAGGCCTGATGACACTGGCGTCGAGTAACGTCTGCACTTTTGCTTTCGCTACATGCGCTCTTTCTGCGGACATCTTAGATTTTGTTTCCTAGGTTTTGCCCCTTTTGCCACATTCAGGTTGTGCTCCATGAGGTCACGACTGACACCTTGCAAGTCTTTTGCCGACCAGGTGAATACATCCTGATTCTCAAGTAGAAAAACCAACAGCCTACCTTTCTCATCCTCTACGAGGTCGGAGCCTATGTGCATGTATTTTTTTGGTACTAGTTTTAACAATGGGGCCTTTTGAGTGTCTTCGATTGTTTCTACACTTGGCCCAACTTTGCTTTCGCTGTTTGATTCTCCGTTAGGTGATTTCTTGGAAACTTCATTGATGAGGCTATATCCTAGGATTGGTTTGCCCTCTATTCGCCTGGACGCAACCTAATCTCCATGTATTGTGATAATGCCAAAAGGGGATGGCATCTTCATGCACAGGTAGCTTTGCTTTATTACGATTTTGAATCTACTGAGAACTCCTCTGCCAAAAATTGTTGTGTAAGGATAATCCATGTTGACTATGTCAAAAGTTATGGTTTCTGTGTAGACCCTCTTGCCTTCTGTGAAAGACACCGGGATTGCCTTCTTCCCCAAGGCGTCTATCTTTTTCCCACCGAAACGGTGAAACTGAACAATGAGTTCCCGGCTGGTTCCAACGTTCGCTTGTCAAGGTTCATCTGCTCGAAAGGCTTGATGAATAAGATGTTAGCAGAGCTTCCATTGTCAATGAGGATGTTGTGTATAGTGAACCCAGCTATATTTGTTGTTGCTACAAAAGCATCTATGTGTGGAAAATCCCACACTAGAAAGGCATTCTCGTTGAAAGTAATGGGCACCATGGACAAGCTGGCCTGTTGAGCGGTACCCTTGGCGAGACGGTGTGCACTCTTCTTTGAAAATCTCTTCTGGCTCTCTTGTTTTCATGCTCTAGGTTTGATCCGCCAGAGATTGCGATTATATGGCCTTGGGATGGTAAGATATTGTTTACGGCATGATGTTCTTGAGTATTTTCTTACTTTGTGGGCTAAGGCTGACTTGAATGTTGCTGCTCTTGCTGGACTAGCGAGAATGCAACTGCCGACTGCCCTAGAAGCTAGGCAAAATGCTAGTATACTAGAAACGGTGGCTGATGCCAGATGTACGGATGCTGGCTGTATTCGTGTGAAAAGGTAGGGTGCTAGAAAGCGCTACTGTTTGCCGACAAATAGTGGCTGTCGTAACCCTGGTTGTTTACTATTTCGCGACCGATGTTGTGGAACACATGACTAGATGTTTTGCTGCTTCTTCCAGCCTCGTCTTTTTCCTTAAGTTCTCTAGCCATTTTGTTGTATTTGCAGTCTTTCATGAAATATCCTATGTTTTCGTCATAAACAACACAATAGGATGTTCTCAGGGCTCGTCCCGTTCCTCTATCTTCACGTCTGCCATGGTGAGTTCATCCTCCTTGCCCGCCACACAAAGACTGATCAAAACTTCTATATTGTTGGCTAGGTGGTGGCCCTTGGAGACTTTGCTCCACTGAGTTGTGCTCTGGCTGCTCTTGCATATTGTTGATTGCGTGGAATGGTCTCATATTTCACTGGCTTGGAGTTGGTGGTGGCCTAGGGGCCTTGCCTGCTTGCCTCCATGAATTCCTAGTCACCTTTCGTTTCTTCAAGTTATCATCTGATCTTGCGTATTGTCTCATTACCTCGAATAGCTCCCTTACGAAGGTGGGGTATTCCTAGCAAAGTGAGCTGCACACTGGCCTCTGCCAACCCTTCCATGGCTACTGCTATAACCATCTCCTCTGGTGTGTTTGGCACCTAAGCTTTGGTCTGAATGAATCTTTCCAAAAACTCTGATAGGGATTCGTTATCTCGCTGAATGCAATTTAGCAAATCTCACATTGTTTTCGTTCCCGGGTGTTATCCTTGGAAGGTGGACACTAGCTTCGCTCTGACTTGGCCCCAGGACCTGAGGGATAAAGGCTCCAATGAAGTATACCAATCGTGTGCGATGTCTTCAACCACCATGATGAGTGACTTTGCAAGGATTTGAGCGTCTCCCCCGGCTGATGTTACCGTGGTCTCATAACTCACGAGGAACTTCCTTGGGTTTGACTTTCTGTCGAAAACCAAAATGCGAGGCTTGTAGCCGGCTGGCCATGGATACAATTGAAGTTCTTTCGACAAAGGTGAAGTGAGGTCATATGCACTTTCATCTACTTCCAAGAGGTTATCATCTGGTATTACAATGTTTTCGCCAGCGCGAATGGCACCTCCTGCTCCTGCTCCCTACAGTCCTTGAATTTCTCTCACCAATCTATCCCTCTGGATTTTGGCTTCCCTAATTACCCTCTGCGTCTGTTTGGTTCTGTTATGGGTAGTGGCATGCCTGAGTAGCTGCTCCTCATTCTAGAGTCTGAGGATGTCTTGCTGGTATTGATTCAACATCTTTAGGTTTCTTGCTTGCTCAGTGATCTTGCCATCTTCATCTTCTTCGACCTCATCGCCGTTTTGGTCAATCTCGACTTCTTCGATGTCGCCTTCTAGAGTTTGTTCTCGCCCTCCTAGGGCTATGGTATTATCCATCTGTGGTTGCGCACGCGGGTGGTTCTGTAGCTATTGCTGCTTCATTACGTGCGGTTGCTTCCACTGTCGCTGCAATCGCTATAGCCACAGATGGTCCTCCTTTATCCATAGTTATTTTTCGCCTTCTTTGGTGGCGTGATAAGCTCGAGCAACAACCACGATGGGCGCCAATGTTGTTCTAGGCTACGTCCTTCGAACACCGGTTGCCGATCAAGCGAAATCAGGCACAAGAAGTGGATAAAACAAGACTTGAGCAAAACAAGATGAACGATTTCATTGAACTTGTTTCTTCTCCCCTTTATAGTCCCTCAACGGGGGCTATTTATACATGCCCATAGGCTCCTCATAGGACATAAATGCCCTCTCAACTACTACAAATTTGGGGAATATTCCGCGTAGCTTTGGGCTTGTTCGCCATTTGGAGTACCCGCCTTCCTTGGATAACGTCGGCCTAGAGAGGCCCGACCGGCTCCGCCTTATGTCGCCTGTCCTACCGACCGTGGGGGGGTGGAGGGGGAGGCTAGCGGCATAAGCTTTCGGGCGTGTGAAGGCGGGTGACTCCTCCTTTGGCGAAACCTACAGAAACTATCAACCAAACTGTTATTAGCTATTCGCCTGAGCGAATAGCCAAGATCGACTACGTGCCCTCCTTTGGCGGAACCTGCAAAAATGATCGACCAAATGGTTAACGGTTATTCGCCCGAGCGAATAGCCAAGACCGACTGTGCACCCTCCTTTGGCGGAGCTTGCAGAAAAGATCGACCAAACCATTCACGGCTATTCGCCTGAGCGAATAGCCAAGATCGACTGCACACCCTCCTTTGGCGGAACCTGATCCCGGCCGTAGAGTCCACCCTTTTCACCACGAGCGCCGCCCCTACTTTGCTGCGGCGAGAAGGGGGCTCGACACATCATTCTCTTCACACATGGTCATCCCTCTCGTCTTTTATTATAGCAAAATGCCGAGTGCGCCGGAGCCTAACTCCCGTTATTTTGCTTCCGCTAGAAGCCGGGATGGCGTTCGAGCCACATAGGGTGCCCATAGGCGGGGCACGCCTCCAACACCTGGCCATCGCCGATGGTGGCGACGAGGACCATCACGACAGCGACGACGACTTCGCGGGGGCGCCCTTGCCCCGCGGCCTTGACTCCGCGATGCTCGCCGTGATACCGGTGGTAGTGGTCGACACGGGCATGGGGAACGATAGGGGCTAGGGTTCTGCCTTGTGAAGCTCGAGCCCGTGGAGAAAGCCAACGCGCTGTCGCGGTGCGGCCACCGCTTCCACGTCGATTGCCGGGGGTGGGGGAAGGGGCTGGCTGGGTGGGGGAGGAGGTCGTCGAGGTGGGGAGGAGGACGCCGGGATGGAGAAGGAGCTTTGGGGGTGGAGGACGTTGGGGGTGGGGAAGGAGCCGACGCCGTCAAGGGAAGCAGTGATGGCCTTGTCGTTGGGTGTTGGGAGCACGACGTGAAGGGATAAGAATAGGGAGAGGAGCGAGCGATGCAGAAGTGAGTGAGACGTCCGTCCGTCTAGGCGTCTTAATCATATAATTTGCTCTGTTCATTTGGCTGATAAGTCATGGCTGAACGTACTGTTGACTGATTTGTTGTGAGAGAAAAATATTATTTGTTGGCTTAAAAAATGGCTTGTAAGCCTAGCGATCTGGGCAATTATCGACAACCTATCGCTGGAGAGTTCTGAGCGTGTTTTGGACTAGTTTGCCCCTCGGTTAGTGTATGGTTTGCAACGTGTTTAATGCATGCATGCGTGATAGGGCGGTTGACCCAGAGGTTTCGAGTCCATGCAGGCATGAATGAGGAAGACATTTTTGCACCTGCACCGCTTGTGAACTTTTGCTTCTTTCATTGCACCGCTCCTTTCACGCATGGTCAAACCTGAGCTGTTTGCTTCCAGGTCGAGGTGAGCTCCAAGAACTGGAGTAGTACTCCGTACTTCCGTAGACTGCAGGGTACCACTCTGGTTGGGCGTTTTTGAACTCCGGTCACGCTGCTACCAGACTCGTGTTTGGTTTGGCTGGCCCGGAGTCGAAAACGGAGGGACCTGATACGGGCTAGGGCGGGCTACAGTTTGGACTGGCCCTACGAACACTGGGTGCGGGTTCCAAGATCTCAGCTAGGACTAGGAGTAGACAAGTTCACAGCAAGGGCAAACGAAGCGCAGTGGCGACTGACGAGCAGTGGCAGACAGTTGCTGTTCCTGCCGTGCTGCAGATCACAAAGATCGCACGCCGCGGTCATGCCACTGTCTCAACCTCTGACAGGCTGGTTGCTCGTATAGGATTATAGATTATAAGTTAAGCACGTATTTAGTTCCGCCTCAACTTCTAAAAAGTTGCTACAGTACCTGTTACATCGAATATTTGCGGCTCGTGCATGGAACATTAAATGTAGACGAAAAGAAAAACTAATTGCACAGTTTGGTGGGAAATTACGAGACGAACGTTTTGAGCCTAATTAGTTCATGTTTAAACACTATTTGCCAAATAAAAATGAACATACTACAATAGCCCCAAAATCCAAATTCCTACTACTAAACACAACCTAAAATAGCAGCCGGTAGTAAATAATTCATGATTATTTATGGTCTGCCGAACAGGCCGCCCTTGAGACCTCTCTCTAGTACAGTAGTAGTATTCTTGCCATTTTCTTACTGCAAGTGCTTGGTCATGTTCGTAACTCTGTACTACTCCTAGTCTGTATATTGGTCCATTGAATTTACTAAAATACTAACTACTACTAATTCATACTGTGAACTTGAAAAAGATAAAAAATGAGTAACCTAATATGTTGATATAAAAAAACATGTAAGCATAGACATAAATCATAGAAAGTATATGAGCTTAGTTTTTTATAAAGGGGTGATTTAATTCATTTGTACCATAACGTGTACAAGTTACAACAGAAACATGATAAAAAAAGAGGAAAAATTACATTGGTGCTACCACAGGTTTTGTCCAGCAACACTTCGTTCTTCCTCTCTGATCGCCATCACCAAACTTGGTCAAAGTAAACGGAGCCTAAGACATCCTCAGCCGATGAGGTACGGCCAATGAAGGGCCATTACAATTTTTGAGCCACTACTAGCCACGCCTCAAAGACGAGACATGTTATGACCACTGAACGAATAAGGCAATTTTGTCATATATAGAGGGTGTTTAGTCGGGTGAATTTTAGAGTTTGGACTACTGTAGCACTTTCGTTTTTATTTGGCAATTAGTGTTTAATCATGATCTAATTAGGCTCAAAACGTTCGTCTCGCGATTTCCAACCAAACTGTGTAATTAGTTTTTTTCGCCTACATTTAATGCTCCATGCACGTATCGCAAGATTCGATGTGATAGATACTGTAGCACTTTTTTAGAATTTGGCCTGGCAACTAAACACGGGCATAGTAGAAGAAACATTCCCTTTTCTCACGAAGTACTGTACGGGCAGCAGCAGCACCACCACCGAATACAAACAAGGGACCGGCAGATCGAGAATTAACCTTAACCAGGGGAGCACTACTCCTCTGCACTCCAATTTTGCCTTCTAGTGCACATGCGCTCTAGTTTTATTATTTTTGCATGATTTTTCTAGTTTTAGTTTGAATCACAACTTCTATACCAGAATACATACCGTCATTTACAAAAGTTTAAAACAATGCACATACGTAGAGTAGACGGAAGTATATATTTTTTTAAAGAATTTACATGCTTACGTCTACCTTAAGGTTTACACTAAATATTTTACCGATCGTGGCCTTAGACGAGACCCTAGCCGATATATGCCACACTATAGTGCAAACCGTGTACTCTCCCGTTCCAAAATTACAGCACATCTTGTTTTTTTAATAAATTTATTTTTTAAAAGTTTTACTAAATATATAAAAAGATATACTTTATGATGATGCGTAATAGTCATTATCATTAGATTAATAGTAAAATATATTTTTATAATAAGTCTATTAGAAGATATAAATATTGATAATATTTTTTGTGAGTCTACCTAAATTTTAAAAGTTTGACTCATTTAAAAGAAAAACAAGATGTATAGTTGTATACTCAAGGGCCCGAGATCCTTGGCCCCTGGAGCGATCGAGTTACCCAATGCGAGCATTAGGCGTGCTTCAGATTTTACGCAGCTGAGCTGATATGCATGTCCTCAGCAGTAGTCTGCGTCAGCCAGGAGAAGGGTGTCTGTCTGTACAGTCCTCGGTGGATGCATGTACGGGTGGCGCGCGGAGGTTGAGCTAAAATAAATCAAATGACACTGGATTATAAAGAAAGTTCATGACTACTACTTTCAAGTCTAATAAGGCTGGGTTTGTTTCCCCCTAAATTTTAGTCCCTGTCACATTGGATATTTGATACATGTATAGAGTATTAAATATAGACTAATTACGAAACTAAATGTATAGATTGAGACTAGTTTATGAGACAAAATTTTTAATCCAAATTAGTCCATGATTTGACAATGTGGTGCTATAGTAAATATGTGCTAATGGCGTATTAATTAGGTTTAATAAATTCATCTCGTGGATTATCGAGGACTTCTGTAATTTGTTTTATTATTACTATCTAAATACTAACCAATTTGACGATAGAAACACGATAATAGAGTCCATTATAAACTTTGACCACTTTTGGTTGTTAACATATCCGAACACTCGATGTGACACCTGATATGACACCTCTAAACTTTAGTCCCTGGATTCAAACGCCCCTTAAGCTCACGAGAAACAAAAATTAACACAAAATCACATAGAAAGTGGAAGGGTCATGGCCGTGTTGGTCTATACTAAGGGCGTGTTTGGTACGCGGCCTGAAGCCAACCAGGCCCGTAGGCCAGGTCCAGGCCAGCCACAAGCCGGGCCGAAACGATGCAAGGCCTCTTGTTTGGTTCCCTGTACCAAACGGACCAGGCCCAGCACAGATTGTGTTTGATTTCACATCAGGGAGCCAGACCCAAGGCCAACTACCTCAACTGCCATCCTAAGATCCTGTTTGATCCCGGCCAGGCCCAGCAACCATGGAGAATAGCACAGAAATGAACAACAGATATGAGATGTGTAAGAGTGATCCAACATCATATAACCAACATAGCTGCTCAAACTTTACAAAGTACCAATGAAGCTACGCAAAATACCAACATCAACAGGCTAATCAGTAAGCACCAGTACTTGAACAACAGATAGCAGATAGGTAACAGAAATAGAGTACACAAATTAGTAAGACACAAAGACACCTCATCCGTCATCTAGTTCTAGTCATCACAGGTCTAAGTGGGGCAGCAGTAGCGCCCAGTATTGCCCACCTTCATCCAAGTCCAAACAGCAAGATAGCAAGTGAGATGACTAACATATTCTTCCACCAACCAGTCTTAGCCTTACCATTACCATCAGAAGGAGCAATGATTTAAGCAAAAGCATCCTAAGGAACCAGATCATAGGGGAGGGGAGGGGCTGCTCCCAAAGGTGGATTGACATCTCTCAATGCTGCCTGAAAAATCTCTAACAGCCTGCTCATAGTTACTATACTTCTTGTATATAGCATTTCTGACCCCAAGAACTTGTTTACTACACTCATGCCAAGTGAGGTAAATCCCAGGAGTCTTCCCATAGAAAACCACATAGCAACCGGCCATTTTTGTAAAAATAAATAGTGGTTTAGCCTTAGTCAAATGTAATGCATGAAATTCATATCTAAAGCTAGGAGTATCCAAATAGGGTGAACCAAATTTTGTTGGATTTATCTTGATGTGTAATATTTGACAAAAATATGAAATCTACTGTTTAGGGTATTTTTTGGAAGAATTAAATTGAGCAAGATAAGTGCTTTTAAATTAGATTATATCTTGTAAAATGCATAACTTGAGCTAGGAAGATGATAAAATTGTGATTCCAATTTTGCTGGTCTTGTGTTGACATGCTCTAGCTAGAAAAACTACTAAATCTATAGTAGGCATACTTGAAATATATCTTCATATTTAATCCTAATTAATTGCTAGTTTCTAGTTAAATTAAATGGGGTAAAAATACATAGCAATCGATCATGCAATTTTTATACAATATTCTTGTGCTAGGAGAAAAGTAAGAAAAATATTAAATCTGTTGCTTGACACTTTTCACTATGCTAAACTATTTTTGTTGAACTAAGCATATGTTGCTTGTCATTTTTTTAGAGGTGGCTATACTTATCCAAATGGCACAAAAATTATATAGTAGACTAATAGGGTCATTTGTAGGCTACTGTAATTTTGTTAGAATTTATTTAGCACTAGAAATATTTATCCTTTAAATCACTTTATTATAGAAGGAAATTGATAAATGATTATAAATAAATTAGTTAGGCATAAGCATGATGTTTTCTATGATACTTATGATGCATATGATCTATTGGTGCTATTAGTTAGGCTTAGAAGTAATTGGTTATAGGTAGCTGGTTAATTATTGCTTTATAATTCAACTAGATGACTGCATGTATAGTTTCTGTTGTGGTGGTAAATTCATGATGATAATGATCTTTTCTGTGAAACTTATTAATAACAAAGTGTTAGATAACTTACTTATATACCTTGTGTTAAATTTTCATAGTCATAGGCCTTATGGTTTCAGAATTATAGTTGTTAAAAATCTGTTGTCAGAAATACTTGTTCTCTGGACAGATCTAAAAGATGGAATTATTTGGCCTAGATAACTACTGAATCACCTTAAGATGATTAAAACAAAGTTGTAGGCAATTTCATAATATTTCCATAAAGTCTATAACCATATTATTTAGATATGTATAAATCCAGTTATGGTCAAAATAAGTGGTTGTTGTCTTGTAGTCTAGAAAATGCTTAGATGAGAATTTGTTTAATTACTAGAGAAGAGATACACACCTACTTAGTAAAAGAAAATTTATCTTGTTATCACCTTAATGCAATGCTGTTGAGAACACTTATGAGGATGCATTTCATCATACAATATCATATCATGCATGTCAGTATATATGCATTCATGATATCTTATTTCATGCTCATGCATATAGGATCGTCCAAGGAGATCACTCTATTGGAATTCAATGAAGAAGAAGAGGAACATTAGGAGGCACCTCAGGTCGTAGCTCTAGAAGGCAAGGAGCAAGCTCTTGAGGACCTACCTGAGTGCCTAGATCATCAGCCAACTTCTTTTCTCAAAGATAAGCCCCGGAGCATTTTATGCCTCCCATGTTTTATAAAATATCACTTGAGTCATTTATGTTTGATGCATTAGGTTATAAGAGTTGAAATGAAAACACTTGATGCATAGAACTATCTTATCTAGATAAATATACCTTTAACCCTGTGTAGGTCTAGGATCGAATATATGTTTAGCCATGCTTAGACCAGTAGAAGTCGGGTGATTTCCTGTCACCTACGAGATATAGGTAGATACTGGAGCACGGTTGGCTATATTTGCTATCATAAAAAAGAACCATGGGGTAATATAACTGGGGTCGGACGGATCCTATGCATAGGTTGGCTTATGTGATTCCATTTGTGCCGATTAAGGACCGTACTATTGTTGGAACTTCTGTTGAGATGGAACACATGCTTCTCACTTAGCTGGCCGGATAACTCGTTCCGACCGCGAAGCCTAGTAGCTTAACTCAAGTTGGGCCCCATTCTATTAGAGTGCACACTCTGAATAGTAGTAAGGATGTGCGGGAAGCCAGATGTGAGCCCAAAGGCAGGGTAGTCCTGATCGTCCTGGCAGCTGGTTGTCCTTGGTTGTGTGGCACTGATTGAACCCATGAAATGTGTACCTGAGTTGTACCAAAGGTGACCTAAGATGATTGTTGATTTGGTCTACCTGGGTTTGTGTTAGGAATAAATTCCCAGCTGGTTGAAATCGATTCGAATCACCGTCTCTTTCGGACAGTGAGAAACTTGGCTAGCTCCAATATCGTAGTAACTAGATTATGGAAGTATGGTTATGGTGATATTGGAACTTTTACATCGGCTAAGGTTACTACTGTATGCTACTAAATAATATACCACATGTTTGGCATAGGTTAGTTGCTAATCTAGAGATTAATAGCTATAATTAACTTGATGGCCAAATTATAAATGTATAACTGAATTAGTAGCTTTTTATGCAAAATGTTGTCAAGCTAGCTCCACTTATAAAGCCTTGCATGATCCTTGGAGTCACTTTCTTTTTGGTTTATGATGGGTAAATCTAGTTGAGTACCTTCTCGTACTCAGGGTTTATTTTCCACTCGTTGCAGATGGTATAGTCTATCATGGCTACTATAAGAACTTCTTCTGTCCCACCGTGGACGAGGAGTAGGGCCCTAGGCAAGGCGTCTCTCGTTAATTCCCTCTATCATGCTTTTATGGTTGTGATCATGGACTGGCACTGTATTGGAACAATGATGTGAGGTGTTGGTTTTCAAACTTAATTGGTTCCATGACTATTTTATTTGAACATGGTTTGTAATAATTCTTAATCATACTCTAATGTATGATGTTGTATTTGTGAACTGATGTAACATGTGACATGACTGTTGAATCATATATGACCTTAGTTATATATTGACGGTTAATCGAGACCCTTCGTGGTACTCGATAGACTACCAGGTTTATATAAGCTCAAGTATGATAGTGTGACTACTTGTAGGCTGCCATTGTACTTGTACTCTTATAAATTGGACGGTTCTGCTACATGTTTGACCTCCAAAAATGGTGAAACAAGTTTCGTTGTGCTCCATAGAAAGAAGCCATCTATGGCCAATGGTGAAATGGTCATCCACTTGATATTGTACGGGAATATGTTGTAGCCACATATATGTTTTCACTGATTTATTATGTGCTTCGATGATAAGTTGTAATCTTGAGTTGTGGAGGCTATCGTGGTATGATACTCAACCTAATCTTGAAGAGTTGCCAAGTGTGCTCCTAGGGGAGTCATCGAGGTTGGTTTGCTTAAATTGAGCTGGTCAAATGGATCACACTCGTTTTATGTGAATGAACATGGTGGGTTCCCCATAGTAACAGTGATAGTTGATGTAGTAAATAGAGTCAAAAGAACATAAGCAACATGTAGTAAATAGAGCCAAAAGAATAGGACCAACATGTAGTAAATGGAGCCAACAAATCCCATAGAAATATATGAAACCATCAATAGTAGGAAATTGAGCAGCCAACAGAGGCTACTAATAGTGCATTACAGATAGCAGCACAGCCTCACAGATGTAGGCTCAAATAAGGTCCAACTTGCCTAAAGTTACTTATAGTCAGCCACCCTCCAACTGCACTAACCCAAAAGGACAGGTGTGAATCAGCCAACTAAACTATACAAAAGCTACACCAAGGTGTGTACAAAAGGTGAGAGTGGGTGAGGGAGGTGGAGGAACTATACATCTCAACAGTCAACCCTCTCAAAGCACATGCTTGGCAACATGTACTAGAACTACATGTAGTTGTTCTTGGCTAGGTAGTTCCTAAGCTAAATATCCCTATGGCTCTCAGTCATGCCAACAAAGCCTCTGCATTGGATCTTGTTGTCTAGCAGGTAGGTGTAGGCCACTATTAGAGCCTCCTTAGAGAAGCCAAGGGTCTCCATAACAGCAAGATATAGGTTAGCATCAACATGGGCTAGTCCAGTCTCCCTAAGTGCATTGGCCACATTGTTCACAGCATCAGACATATTGGTGAGCATGAGCATCTCATCCTCAGTGAAGTTCCCTCTCTTCCTCTTCCCACCCATAGTAGATTGCAGCAGCTCTATGGCCTTGCCGCCTTCACCAACCTTAGAGTTGGTCTTCTCCTTAGGGACATGGTGGAAGGCAGAGCCCTCAACCTTAGCAGCTACACTTTTAGCCTTATTGACCCTAAGGGCCTCACCAGAACCAAGTGCATACCTATCAGTGGCCATAGAATGCCCAAATATGGCCTCCATCTTAGGGTTGAACCTTATAGGATAGTTAAGGAACTCTATAGCCTTAGGGTGGTCCTACAGTAGGGGATACAATTGTAGATGAGGTAAGAAAGGTAAGACAAACTAGCATGGTTAGCAACTCAAGTGTTCTACCTTGCAGTGGCCTAGGTAATGCTCCCCATCAAGCATGATTGCATTGACATCACTGTCCCACAAGGCACCACTAAGATCTTTCAGCTTACTGATCCGAGACCACTTTTGCCTCCACTTCCTTAGGTGGTTGTACACCTGAGTTGGGCTCACTGCATCCCCACTATAGTCCTTAAGACACTTGGCTATATGGTTAACATCTTTGTCCTTGAACACCTTATCAGGCCTAGTGCTATCACTAAGCAACTAGGCCATCCTCCTAAGCACAAACCTAGAGGTGTTGTTGTTCCACCTCATGGGCCCAGCAACAACAACTGGTGCAGCAGCAGCAACAACAACAGTAGCAGGAGCTACTTTAGACCCAACAACCTCGAGCATGAGCTCAATAGCAGCCACAAACCCACCCTAACTAGGCAGCACATCAACAGGAGCTGAAGCCATCCTATTTAGCTATCTAATGAAATATTAACACAATTCAATTACCATGATTACCAACAATAGAGTACCATCAGATTTGGTGGCCATGGGACACACCCATGCAATGGCAACAACATTAGAGCATGCTTCTGTCATAGTATGGATGTATCTCATGGTCATAAAGCATGTAATCAATCCATAACTAGCAATAGAGTATCCATAAAGACAGAACAATAACAACAGTATGCAGGATTAAAGCTCATTGGTCTCAGCCCTGTCCAATAATTATTACATAAGAAGTACACAAACCACATGTTCCATACCAGGGTCAACAAACTAAGTTATACAAGAATAAATATGCATGAATTGGGTCCTAGAGGTGCCCCTACCCTGCCACATTGCATTACATATCCCATCCCTCCTAGTGGACATGGCAGTGGAGTCTTGAGACAGTAGCTCATGCATAGGCTGGGTATCAGGCTAGTTTGGTGGCAACCAGTCCTCTGGTGGCACAACTTGGTCAAGGCCAAAGCCTAGGATCTAGTTGTGATGAATGCAATAGGCTAGAACAAGCTTGACCTATGTCTTGTAAGGGTGGAATGGCTTGTTGTCTGAAATACGAAACCTATTCTTCAAAGCCCCAAAAGCCCTCTCAACTGTGACCCTAAGTCAGGAGTGTCTTAGGTTGAACAATTTCCTTGCATTAGTTGGGTGGTTTCTGCTGTCATACTTAGACAGATGGTACCTCGCCCCCTGTAGGGATGGACGAAGCCACTATGGCAAGCATATCCTGTATCTACAAGGTAGAATTTACCTACAAGTGCACTGGAGATGCTCTTGGTGAATGTGTATGACATGGTAAGGACAAAAGTGTAGTGGACAGTTGGTTTTAGTTACCTTCAGGCCCAATGAACCCATTATTTCTTTCAATAGCATCAGTAAGGATGAGGGCATCATGTGTTGAGCCCTCCTAGCCAGCTAGTACATATGTGAACTTGAGGTCAAAATCCACAGCAGCCATCACATTTTGTGTGGGGTTTGATTTCCTACCCCTGCAAGCCTACTGCATGTGTTTAGGCACCCTTGCCAACACATGGGTGCCATCAATGGCACCAATACAGTCCTAAAAAATGTGTAAGTGGGATAAGTGCATTGGTTGACACCTAGAGTGAGTTATGGCTTAACACTTAAAGTGACAGTTACCTGCATGTAAGGATTCCATCTATGGATCCCAAGGATCTTTGGATGAATGCCTAGTGTAGAAGGCTTAATCATTTTACTTCTAAGCTCACCAACAGCATACAAAACATGATGAAAGTGCCTATGGACAGTCTCAGTTGATCTCCTAAAGGCCTGGTGAACTACCCTAAATCTTTGGTTGTGTCCAACAATATGAAGGGACATTGCAACCTGCTCCTCAACTGTGCACCTAGCCTTTTTAGGTACAAGGCCCCTATCTCTAAAAAGGTTACAAAGAGTAAAAAAATGAGCTATGGTCATCCTTATCATGGATAGGCACTCTACATCTGTGGAGTTGAAACTGGCTTACAAGGTCTGCTTCCTATACTGCTTAGCATCACTCCTAAGATGGTACAACAAAGGGTCTGGTTCTGGCCTAGATGTCCTAAGCCTAGTGACAACATAAGACACCATAACAACTACCAAGGCAGCAGCTTGATTGGCCATCAGCTCATGGGTTTGGGCGGGATCCATCTACATGCATGAACATTCAAGACAAACAGAGTTCAATTGACCCTGGCTGATCTCAACATGGATGTGTAATCAGTCAACAAAAAAGTAGGCACGGTTGCATGATAGAACATGCCTTCTAGTGCAATGGACATCATCATCAACCATAAGAACAGGTAAACAAATAGCATGAAACCATACTGAAGTCAGAACAAACGAACAGTTCAAGCCAAACCCTAAATCCAACATCGCATAACAAATCAACCGTCACCAACAGTTCAGATAAGCCACAAAGACAGGATCTTGTACAAATATACCGAAACCCTAGCATCATCCAAAGCAAATAGTATGGGATTGGGGGTCGATTTCATCTCGGGATGGTCGACGGAGGAAACACGAAGCGCAAAACGGAGAAGAAGAAGATGAAGCGATGAAGAAGAAGCAGATCCCGACGGAGAGGAAGCCGATCCGGTATACAGCACCACCACGCACACCACCGGAACCGAGAAAGGCAAAGGAAGAAGACGACCGCCTCCCGGAGTCCTAGCTAGGAAGACGGTGCGGTGCCACGTCCGACCAGATCCGCGGGGGAATGGAGATGAATGCCGCCGAGGAAGAACGCCGCCTCGCCGGACATCACACCTCAACACACCGCCGGTCTCTCACGGGATTTGGTGGAGAAGCAAGAGAGAGGAAGGAGGGGAACTCGGCGCCAGAGGGGCCGCTTATAAAGGCGGCGGATTTCACCGAAAGCGGGAGTGCGCGTGAAGGTTTCACCCTTCCCGCGCGAGCCAGCCGCAACCGTCAGGAATCGCTTGTGAGGAGTCGCGCGTGGCCGAGCCCTAGAAAAACAGGGGGGGAGAGCATTTCCCTCGAGTCAGGCCAAGGGGACCAAGACAGCCCATGAACATTAAACATGCACGCTGCAGCTGGAGGACGCAGCCAGACCGACGGGCCAGGGCTCAAACACGCCATAAGGCCCTGTTTAGATTCCAAAAATTTTCACCCCAAAATGTCACATCGAATCTTGTGGCACATGCATGGAATACTAAATGTAGACGGAAAAAAAAACTAATTACACAGTTAGGTGAGAAATCGCGAGACGAAACTTTCAAACCTAATTAGTCCATAATTAAACACTAATTGTCAAATAAAAACGAAAAAAATTTCGCTATCTAAACGCGCCCTAAGCTCTGCTCCGCTCCTGCATGTACCGTTACCGTGCACTGCGTTTGCCAAAGTCCAAACCTCTCCCTGATACAGGTAGGAATACGGAATACGCACCGCAGGCACGGACCGCGAAGCCAGGAGATAGGTAGGAATTGACGGGCGGATGCTGCAGCACGCAACGCCTGCAAGCTTCTCTTGGCTGCTGCGGTCACGGCCAGGGCCAGGCGGCAAAATGATGGCTCCAGAGTTTATTGCCCACGCGGTCACGACTGCAGTGGCTGGGACCTGGGAGAAAGGACCCTGGTACCTCGGTTTGGACGGACGCCATTGGTCCCATTCGCTCGCCTCGCTTGAGGGAAGTGAGGGAGAGTTGGCCAATGCATGCACGCCGTTCCTACAACAGTCAACCACATGCAACGCAACGTCCCTTCGTTTCTTGTTTTGGTAGCTACAGACACGGTGTTTCAGGCCGTTCACCATTGCTATTTGTGGTCGGTCCATCGTGCCACTGCCATGCATGCTTCGACGATAAAATAAAGAAACACAATGCACTACTCACTACTGTCTCGCTTGGGGTAGACGGAAGACGATAGAGCGGCAAGTCTGAGCGATCTCATGTTCTCAACGGTGCGCGGATAGGAGTATTCTTCACAGTACATGTTGCAAGTACCCGATGGCCCATGCCAGCCTCATCACCCCATTCCGTCAAAAATCAAAACGAATATTCATCGGCCAACAGCATATACTCCGTACAGCATTTTTTTTTTGCTAGAGATCTCTTGTTGCTACTCCCTGTCATATGTCAATGCGAAGGGTGACGAAATGGCAAAACCAAGAAGACCTCGGTCCATAGTCATCCGTTCACCGATCCGGGCAAAACCAACAGTGAGGAACCGCGCACCCCCACGCGCCGAGCCGCCGACGCCGAACGGCCGAAGCACGCGTTCATACTGCTCTCGGAAGCAGCAGCGCAACTACCATTTTTAAGATCCTTAGGGCGCGTTCGGCTGGTCTGAAAATTTCAGGCCAGCCGGCTGGTCCGGCTTGTTCTCCTCACATGCTACAGTGTATCTTTCCGTCGCTACAGTATTTCTTTCTTACACAATTCGTCGCTACAGTGTTTTGGCTTCTTTTTTCAAGAATGGTATCATTTTTTTCAGCAGAGGTAGAAAGGATCCTTTTCAAAGAAAGATCGAGATTCGAACGACTTCAAAAGTTCCTGGTTCTAGGATTCTTCCCTTTCCGACACCTTTTTGAGGAAAATTGCTTCAACACCACTCGTTGATTGGCTTATAAACCGTAATTTTTTAGCTAACAGATAATATTTTTTTCTCACAATAAATTAGTGAACAATACTTTTAGTCATGCCTTGTCAGCTAAACAAACAGCGCAACTATCGGTGTATCCATTAGAAAGTGAAAACAAGCTCCGATGCTCCTGCGGCTCCTGACCGACCGATCGAGCTCGTTTACCATCAAACGAGCGACTGTTGCCTGTCAGCGTGCAGGCTGCTGCAGCTAGGTATGAAAATGGTACAGATATTTTCTAATCGTATTTGAAATTAAATCCGTTTAAAGTGGTTCGAAAGTATCCGTATCCGAATCTAAATATTCAACATCCGATACCGTATCTGTATCTGAATACTCAAATTATATATTTATGATGTCGATATCTAATCGTATCTTATTCGACATGATTGACATTATCCACATTCAAATCCGAATTCGGTCAGAAATATGAAAACCACTTACATCCGTTCGTATCCAATCCGCTTTCATACCTGGTTGCAGCACAGGAGACCCGAGTGTATTCGCGTGAGACAGTTCGTGGAGGATCGGAAGCTAGGCCAAGATTCCACTACGGTTTTGAACTGTCCCCAAGCCCCAAGCACACATCCAATCCATCACCAGTGAATACTCCGTATGACAGTACTAGTATCCCCGTAGGCGTACAAGTATGGTAGCAGTAGTACAAGCGAATACAGACAAGAGGGAAACCTGATGCACACTGCACAGGTGCAGTGTCCTCATGATTATACACTTGCTGCTGCGCTGGAGTACTAGTTCTAGTTCCTTCCCAATGAATGGATAAACAGAGGAGTACTACTGCACCTCTGCATGCATGCCGCAAGAGTAGAAAGGTTGTGTTATTAAATATGTCGGAAGGGCGTTGAAAGTTTTTTTTTTATACTAATAAAAAACAAATTACAGAATCCATCAAAAAACTACGAGATGATTCTAATGATATTAATTAATTAGCTATTAGCACATGTGAGGTTACTGTAGCATTTAAGGCTTTTCATGGACTAATTATGCTTAAAAGATTTGTCTCGCGATTTTACCGAGAACTGTGTAATTAGTTTTTTTTCGTCTACATTTAGTACTCCATGCATGTGTCTAAACATGCTCTTTTACTGTAGGAGGTAAAAAATTTTGGAAACTAAACAGGACCTAAAAATTCCCAATCTGCCTAGTAGAATTTTTTTCCCCTAATCTGCCTAGTAGAATTTGTTTTTCCTAATCTGCCTAGTAGAAAATTTTTCTAACGTGGCAGCAAAACCGTGGTGTTGCTGAGAACTGAGCGTAGCTTGGGTGGCAAGGTCCGGTGGTTGGGACCTTGCCGGCCAGGGATTGAGCCCCAGTGGCTGCGATTTTCTGGTGTTTTATCGGGGTTAGTCCCCAAAATAATTCTGTTGCCTCTCGCGCGTGGAACCACAAAGGGAATGTGACGCACCTCGTCGTCTACGGATCCATGGACCCGGTGATCTCACAAAGGACGTGATCGTGGAATCTAGGTGTAGTTGTAGGATCTGTTTGTGTACTTGTGGTGTGAGTACAGTGTGTGTGAGTATGTGGTGTTGGTGTGTGTCTGGCCATGAGCAGATACTACAGTTGTATCTAGATGAGAGGCAAAAAAAAAACCGTGGTGTTGCCGGATTGAGAGCCCCATTTGGTAGGAGTGGCTAGAAGCGCCAATTTTCTTTTTGAAAATGAAGGGTTTTAAAAAAAACATATGTAAAACAATGGTCATGTTTGGTTTGTAACCATAACTTACTACGCTATCAGTTATCCATGTCACAGTTTTTTCAATGGTTGTTGTTTCTTTTTCTAGGTCGTGTTTGTGTTCCAATTGATCCCAGAAACTGTGATGATTTTGATCGGGCCGCTGTTCCGACTCTATCACAGTTTTTTCCGATGGTGGTTGTTTCTTTACCAGCTGTCCGGCTGATGATTTCTGCGGCTGATAAATTTGCTGAAGCTGATTTGTTGCGAGAGAAAAACACTGTCATGGTGCAATGCTGATTTGCTAAAACAAGTACACTACTGCACTTATTCAGGTTTTAGGAGAGCTCAATGCTACTGGATTTCAGACAGATTCTGAAAATAGCAAGTGATTATAACCATGCTCCTTTTGTGATTTGTGTCAAAACTTATTATTTTGTAAATGCAAAAAAGAAAAAAGCATTCTAGTACCAACGTGCAGCCTTGCCTAACATGCTAATATGCCCTCTTTGAGTTTCAGATTTGGAAAGAGCGTCCCTTGGGAAATCCATCGTTTTTTTTTTCAAAACTTTCTTTCTGCTTTCTGCACCCGTGGAAAACCCCTCCTTTCTCATTCGCTCTTGCATGGGTGGAAGAAAAACAAAGATTCTAAAAAAAAAAGATATTGAAAAGAAAAAATGACTTTTGAAACCCTTTATTCAACACTGTTACATTTTGGTATGCCATATTTTTCTTAGCACTGAGTCTAGCACGACATAACTTTCTTTTTGCCAAATTTTGTTATAAACGTGGCTTCAATTTTACTCGCATAGACATGATAAATTACGGCACCAACTAAACAAGGTCTATCATTTTTTTTAATATTAAGCTTTTGCAGAAAGCATCTGGTAAAACTATTTCTTCGCTTCGTTGGAATAGACAGAAGATGTCAAATAACCATCTTGCCCTCGTCTATTTGACTTGGTGTTACCGGTCGTGTACACATGAAGAGAATAGAATGAATAGGGATATGTGTGTTATTTTAGTTATTTACTAAGGGCCTGTTTGATTCTCTTCTCTGAAATTAAGAGCTCTATAAACTTTAGTACCTCAGTTTTGAGATTTTAAGCTCTCACATGAGGTGAGCTAAAGTTTAGAGCTAACTTTAGACCACTTGTTTGGAGACTTTGACTCTAAAGTTTAGAGAAGATGATCCAAAGAAATCCTAACTATCACCTCTGTGCCAAAAATATTGTAATTCTATATTTAAACTATGTCACTTTTTTAAGCTTGACAAAGTTTAAATTTTAACTATTTCTTATATATAGATTTGATTAAATTGGAAATTGATTGACTTGGGAAAAACTAAAATTGCATTTTTTTTCTTTTATCAAAGGGGTACGAGTAATCAATCGGCCTCATATTAGCACTATCTCCAACAATGAGAACCAAAATACAAGACACATTTCACGTTTGGGTAACGCTACAGGCAAATGTTTCAATATATATTTTTTGTCTTCTCCAACAACAAGATTCAAAAGAGAACCCTTTCTGCAAATAGATCTCCAGGAGAGGGTATATTCATATTTAGGTCGTGCCTTTCATGACACCCAAAATGAATCTCCTATACAGATACTCTGTTGGAGACCGATACAGTATTGTCGAAGACCCATTTTACATTTGCGATTGAGTGCTCTTATACGTCTCCTGTTGGAGACAGTCTCACTGCTTGCTGTTTACGTCGGGATTCCGAGTGCCCTATCAAAAATAAAAAAAAAAGACTGCACAAAAAAAAGAGACCTGTGTAGATGCGAAACCACGGTTGGAACAGGATGTACGAGAAAACCTGCTGCAAGCAGCTAGTACTAGCAGTCTGTTCCGGTGCTAATACGATCCTATATGATCGTGGATTATTAATATGGACTGATTTGATATGAGAAAAAAATACTATTATGACTATAAATTTACGATCGTTTACGACCAAACAATCAGACTAAACTTCTCCGGATTACAAAATGATCGGCAAAGCATGGACAAGCTCGATCGAGATTCTAGAGTACTATTTGTAGCGGTATTCTGCTCACGCAAACAGTAATTGCTCTACGCTTTACTGCAGATCAATTTCAGTCGGGAGTCGGAACACAACACGAGCACTTGTTCTGCAGCTCACTGTGCAGAGAAAGGAGGCGTTTGGGCATGTTTGAATAATTACATAGTTTACGACTAATTCATAAGGTGAATCTTTTAAGCTTAATTAAGCTATGATTTAATAACTGTTTGGTACATTAAACATATACTAATAATAGATTAATTAAAATTAAAAATCATCTCGTAAAATACGGACACTCCGTACAATATTCTCTCTCAACGTACCTTTTAAATTTGAGTAGCAGCATGCAAGCAGCCAAAGACTGGCAGGAGAGAGATGGGCCGGCCGCCCGAAACATCCTCGAGAATATACACGCAAATCTTGTGCATTAATGGAACGGATTTGTAATCATGCGCGCCTATACGCCTACGCCATTAGTCTGGCGCCCTCTGCTGTCCCTAGCCTCCACTCTGGTCGCGATGGGCAGACCATCATACCGCAGACGGGTATAGGAAGAGAAATTGCTCCAGCCGTCCAGTGTCCACTACTGACAGCTCTCGCCTCCGGCCTTCTCCCCTCCTCGCCTCCTTATATATCTCTTGGACTCTTGCCCTCCCCATCCGATCCGAGGCTCCGACCACCCCCAAACCCCCAACACCGCCCACCGGAGTAGCAACAATGGCGCCTTCCATCAGCTCCCTCAGCCCCACAGCCCCGGCCTACATCCCGCAGAGGGGCGCGCCATGGATCCCGCCGCCGCCCGTGCCTGGTTTCACGGCGTACATCTGCATGGCCCCGCCGCCGCCGCCGGAGTTCTTACCGTGGCCGCCCCTAGCTCCACCTCCGCCTCCGCCTTGCTGGAGCGTCCCGCAGGCCCCTTGCGTCCCGGGGATGCAGGAACCTTTCCATGGATGCGTGGTGCCGGTGCCGCACGGAGCGATGGCCATGGCCATGACCCCCTCTGGGCCAGCTCCCGGTGCCTGGCCACGGCGCCATCCCAAGGCTAAGAGGATGCAGCGAGTGGCGGGTCCGGCTCCGGCGGCAAACGCGGCGTCCTGCGGCGTGAAGGCCGCCGGGGACGCGAAGGAAGCGGCGACCAACCAGCCGTCCCCGCGCTCTGTGCTCGCGGTCGCGGCTCCGAGCCCGCCCATCTCGCCGACGACGTCCCTCCCGACGTCGTTCCCGTACCAGCTGGTGCTCCCCGCGCCGCCGACGGCCAAAGCAGGCTTCGACTCTGCAGCGGCGCCTCCACCCGCCGAGGGCAGCGTGGCTGTCCGTCCACCGCAGAGACGCGGCCGGCTGCTGCGCGGGCCGCGTCGTGCGCGGCCGGCTTCGAGAGTGCTAGTGCGCCGCACCGTCAAGCCTCGGCGGCTATTCGACCCTAGTTCTGAGCGGACTAGCCTCATGATCAGAAACATTCCGAACGATTTCACGTGAGTCTGCCATATTCCCTTCTCTTGATCGTCGCCTTGTACTACTCTTGGTTTTGCTTTATCAATCCGGTTTTATTAGAAGCTGTAGGTGAAGATCGGTTTACTTGATTCGTTTTGACGACGCAGGAGGACGAGGCTGATGAACATCCTCGACGAACACTGCTTCATCGAGAACGAGAAGATCGCGCCGGGTGGGGTGAGGTCGGAATACGACTTCCTCTACCTGCCAATAGATTTTAGGTAACCTTTACCCTTGAGTACTAATGGATCTTCTCGTCTAGCAAAAGCTATCCGTGACCTCGTTGGTTGCATTTGAGCAGGAGCCTTGCCAACAAGGGCTACGCGTTCGTCAACATGACTTCGCCGGAGGCGGCCTGGCGGCTCTTCGAGCACCTCCACGGGCACTGGTGGGGGTTCAAGCACAGCGGCAAGACCTGCGCGGTGGACTACGCTTACCGAGAGGTATATTTGTCTCCGCTCACTACCTTCGTCTTCGCTTTCCATGGCGCATCGGAATGACGTGATGCCCTTGTTCTCCGGCCGTTTGGATTCCTTCAGGGGCTTGACGAGTTGGTCGAGCATTTTTCTGGGTCGCGTTTCGACTGCCACACCGAGGCGTACCTGCCGGTGCGGTTCGAGCCTCCGCGGGACGGCACCCGGCCGGCGGAGGGCGCGATGCATGTCGTCGGCAGGCTCGCCGCCCGCCTCCGCGCTGGAGATGGGAAGTAATCCGCCGCCTCGCTGCACTGCACCCTGGCCGCGCCGCTTCATATCTTGCATTCTATCCGTTTGAGGGTGGAGCGGATAGAACGGGAGATACGATTCGGCCTGGCCTCCTTGATTGCCTGCATTTAGTGATCTGCTTGTGGATTACTTTCGTTTCATATCCATGTGCTTTCGATCGATCTCGACTCGAACTAGCTAGGTTTAGTGTTGAAGCTCAAGTTGTCCTGTTGTATAGTCTGTTAGTACGTGTGTCTGTGTTGTCTGATGCTGAGGTTATGATCTGATGTTAAGGCTATAGTATGGGTGGTCGTCTGTGTCAGCGCCTCAGCGGGCTAAAAACCTGCTTGTTTCCCCGGCGCATGGGACTAATCCTAGCTCTATTAATTCCTTCGCCTGATGATAACAGCCTCATCATCTTCATTTAATGCTTCGCCCCATTTGTTTCTTGTGGTATGAAATGGTTATTTGAATCTTAGGAGACATGCATGGAATATCACGTTGGGTTTACACTAGCGAGCAATGCATATTTTAATCATTGAATGCAGACATGGACTCATGAACGGAACTTGTTAATTAGAGCTTGTTAATTAGTACTTGTGATCTTCAAAAGATCATCCATTTTAATCTGTATTAGTACATTTTTCAGGCCTAATAGTTGGATTTGGCTCTTATAAGTATTTTGATTATAATATGGTAGTCCTTGTGAATTCATGTTAGTACTGAAACTTTGGCCTCGTTCGCTGGTCTGAAACTTGGCTGAAACTAGCTGAAAAACACTGTTCTAGCTGAATTGTTGTGAGAGAAAAATACTGTTTCCGGCTAATAAAAGAAGCCGAACAAGCAGAATATGAGGTAAGTGTGTTATTACTACTTTTGTTCTTGCACTCGGAGAAATAGACCGTATAGATTGTCGTAGAATAATTTATTATTATAGATTGTCATACAACAGTTTATTAAACACTGTTCTCTGCATCAGAATGGCAACGTTCCTTGCTAAAACCGACTTTTGGTTTCGGCAGAGATTGGCAATTCATCATGACATTATATGATGCGGTTTGGTTGGTGTGCCCAATCTTCTCGAAGCCACACTTGTGGCAAAGTTCGGCACAAAAATGAGGGATGTGTGAGACACGGTGTTAAGAAAGTTGGGCACGCTATAATTGTGCAGTGAACCAAGCTGCTGTTAAAAATACGGTGGCATGATTAACCTTTGGCGTGACGGAGTTTTGGTCACAATGAAGAAATAGGCATCGTACTGTTTTTCCTCATGATTTCCGATTACCCTCGTTGTCAGATTGGATCTTTCTTATGATGGATCTTTTTTCGTTATGATCAAAGCAATTTGAGTCCAGTTTTGTCCTATTCTTGTTGATTGATTTTTTGGCAGGGTTAGGTCCAGATTTATCTGTCGGTTTGATGCAGCACGTTTGTTTTGTTAGTACTATTGATTCATTTGTTGCTAGAGAAAAATATTATTCGTTGGCTGAAAAAGTACGGTTTATAAGCCAAACGAACAGAGTCGAGTTTATAAGCTAAACGAACAGAGCGAGTGTTGGTGGATAATGTTACATGCTGGTTTCTCTTTGAGCCGTTTTGGTATTGCTATTGTTACTCAGTGATACCCACCAAGGCCTTTTGACTATTATTTGTGATTTTGTGTGCTCGGTTCTATTGTGAACTCATTGATTTACATATATATAGCTACCCTATCCGTTTGAATTTAAGGGTTTGCTCAAGAAACTTAGGTCCCCTCTAGAACAAATGAAAAGCATAGGAAATTTAAGAGGACCCTAGTTCTATAGGAAAACTTTGACATGTTCCTTTCAGACAAAGGATTAAACCTGTGAAATTCCTTGAATACTGTAGGATGTATGAAACCATAGTAATTTTTGTGGAAAACTAGCATGAGTTTGGATCTCATAGATACTTCTCATTGTGTCTGTCCCTTGGAATTTCTGTACTATCTCATGTGTTGTATCCAAAGGTCATGAAAAATTTCTTACATTTTGAATTAAAGTAGTTTACAAGTTTCATGCAACTTCAATACTACATTTTTTATTCCCGTGTTTTTTTATTTTCCTTGTTTGCCTAAAGCCCATAGAACACAACAAAACTTTACAGATACACAGCCAAAATCTTATGGAAGGATAGTGGCACATTATGGCCATTATTGTTTGGTTCACTGTTTTTTATTGCATTAAAATTGATCAGATATCTCTAGCTATTATTTAATACTAGATGACATGTCTTTGCGTTGCATACTGACGGTTAAACTTGTTACGGGTCATCTCGGTTAGCCCGTGCAAAAGATATTGAGGTAGCTATCTTTATTTGTTGATTTAATTGGTCTTGGTTTAGGCATGTATTTGATACTCTAATAACCATTCGATCAATAACCATCAGATCTATTTTTGGTTTTAAAAATTTACTACACTGTCATCGCAAAAGTAAAAAAAATTAGAGTAACCCTAAATCTTGATATGCATTACCCCTACCTGACAAACTGCCATTGTGTAAAATAACACTGAACAACCCTGTAATTATGAGAAATATTATAGAGTAACTTAGATCTATATCTAACTTACTCACTTGCACTGGACCAGTATTAAAAATAACCTAAAGTAATTCCTGACTTTAGCCCAGAAACAGCCCGTAGAATTCGGCTAAGCCGATCTGGGAGTCAACTAAGCTGACTGTTCTGCTATATCTGAGCCGGTTTGGCTTTCAAGTTGGTTTTGGACATGTTTTGGACGTGGGAAACTTGTAGATTATGTTTGGGACTTGTTTTTTAGTGGGATAAGATCACCCTTCTCTATATAAACAAGAGGATCAGGGCTGATTGAGGACCTCAACTCACAATAAAATCAATTTACAAACTCCCTTTTATCCTCTTCTTATGTTGTTTATCTCT
Source organism: Miscanthus floridulus (assembly GCF_019320115.1). Taxonomy (NCBI): domain Eukaryota; kingdom Viridiplantae; phylum Streptophyta; class Magnoliopsida; order Poales; family Poaceae; genus Miscanthus; species Miscanthus floridulus. The sequence goes on along the minus strand of NC_089582.1, from coordinate 118,115,740 downwards.
TTATCTAACGACTATGGATGGCGTCCTAGGCTTGTTGGCCGACCTAGGGAAACCCGTCGACATCCTTGCCTCGACGGGGTCCCTTTCGAGCGAGAACTTTGACGGTTTCTTTGCGTGTTTGTTTGAAAACACGTTGGTTCTTCGTCACACAAGTATATTGGTTATCTTTAGGTGATTTGCTTGTAAACCCTTCATTCTTCACCATGAAAGTGTGATATCCTCGCTGTGTCCTAGTTGCCTAACTAAAAGAAACATCTGGTCTAGTAGCTAGAAGGTGAATCCGCATGGTCCAGTGTAACAACTCAAAATAGACACCCCCCCCCCCCCCCCCCCCCCCCAACCCATTTCCTGGCACGCTCCACACCGAAAACCAAGTTGAAAATATGAATGGTAATAAAAATAAATATACACAAACAATTAGTAACTAAAGCTATAAGAATCAGATAAAGATCTGAAAGTGCCTATATGAGTACTGTATCAACTGAACGTAGTACTTGGATAAGCTTTAACACGTGTACAACTCTTGCATTAGCAACGTGAAATCCTTGTGGATTTATGTAAAGTTCTACTCTCTCGGTATGACATTTAAGTTGTTGATTTTTAAGTTGATGTATATTTTAAGATGCTTTGAGCAGAGTACAGTGCGACGCATGGGGCCGGCAGAAACTGCCGGAGCCTACAGCGCCACAATTCCACGAAGCACCGTGCCACAAATCCCCAATACTACAGGCCATGCCATTGCCATCTCCTGTCGAGTTGTTGGCTTGTCGTTCCTTCCTCGATGCGCTCCGTGCAGTCTTGCCATCTCCTGTCCCTTGTAGTACTGCTTGGGTTCGTGGATGACGACTGTGCCGGACCATGGCATGAATGGGATTTGACGTCGGAGGGAGGAAATGGAAAACTGGGCAAGAAAAGCGCAGCCTTGTGGATCTCTTTTCCTTTCCCCATCTACTCCGTACGTCAGTCCATCGTCCAGACGCCCAGTCTCTCCCGCTCTGCTCCGGTGCAAATGTCGCTTCCATCCGCGTCGGCGTCACCCAACCGCTGGGCTCTTTTTTCGAAAAAAAATATGTACGGGCCCGGCAAACAAGCACACGGGATAGTGAGCTTTTTATGTTTGAATTTCTGGATGACGATTTCGTTTATTTAGCAAAAATCAGGGGGGAAGAAGGCCTCTATAAGCTGCACGAACATCACGCCATTCGGGTACTCGTGGTGCCTTTATGGATGAAAATGGTACGGATATTTATTCGATCGTCCGTTCGACCGAACAAATATGAACACTTATCTGGATAGTTACTCGGATATCCGTAATTTTTTTCGGATACGGATACTAAAACGGATATCTTAGGCGGATATCAAATACGGATGTAATATCATCGATATCCGGCGGATATCGGATAATCCGGTTAAGTATCGGATATATCCGGATATTTAAAAACGGATATTATCTGGATATTATTCTAACGACATTGGATGGAGAAATGATCAAAATAAAAAGTGTAGATCTCAAAAAGTTATGAAACTTTGTTGTTTACAACTTTTTCGTTTGAAATCATTTAGTGCTTCAAAATTTAAACCATCCAAACTTTCTCAAATGGAAAACTAGTTTATAGGCGTCAAAATTTAAAAATCACAAATTTGAACCATCCAAACTATCTCAAATGGAAAGCTGACCAAAACAACAATTATAGATCTTGATGAGTTGAACAAACTTGGTATTCAAAACTTTTCAATTTGAAGTCATTTAGAGTTCATAATACTAGAGTCAAAGTATTGTTTTTTCATTTGACCAAATTTGACTTGGTCAAACTTGCTCAAATGAGACACTAAATGACCTCAGATGAAAAAACTCTGAATACCAAGTTTGATCATATCAGCAAGATCTACAATTGTTACATAGCTCATTTTCCCATTTGAGAAAGTTTTATCAAACACTAGTCACAAATTCTTGAATCTCATATAGACTTTCTGAAACTATATCACACACTTGTGAAATTTGAACTATATTTTGTTCAAACTTTCTCAAATGAAAAAATGGCCTATATAAGGATTGTAGATCTTGATGAGATGAATAAATTTGGTATTCAAAACCTTTCAATTTGAGACAATCTAGGGTTCCGAAAACTAGTTTGTAAATGTCGAAATTTAAAAATCACAAATTTGAACCGTCCAAACTATTTCAAATGGAAAGTTGACCAAAACAACAATTGTAGATCTTGATGAGTTGAACAAACTTGGTATTCAAAACTTTTAAATTTGAAGTCATTTAGAGTTCATAATACTAGAGTCAAAGTGTTGTTTTTTCATTTGACCAAATTTGACTTGGTCAAACTTGCTCAAATGAGACACTAAATGACCTCAGATGAAAAAACTCTGAATACCAAGTTTGATCGTCTCAGCAAGATATACAATTGTTACATAGCTCATTTTTTCATTTGAGAAAGTTTTATCAAACACTAGTCATAAATTCTTGAATCTCATATAGACTTTCTGAAACTATGTCACACACTTGTGAAATTTAAACTACATTTTGTTTAAACTTTCTCAAATGAAAAAATAGCATATATAAGGATTGTAGATCTTGATGAGCTGAACAAACTTGGTATTCAAAACTTTTCTATTTGAGACAATCTAGGGTTCCGAAAACTAGTTTATAAACGTCGAAATTTAAGAATTACAAATTTGAACCATCCAAACTATCTCAAATGAAAAGTTGACCAAAACAACAATTGTAGATCGTGATGAGTTGAACAAACTTGGTATTCAAAACTTTTCAATTTGAAGTCATTTAGAGTTCATAATACTAGAGTCAAAGTGTTGTTTTTTCATTTGACCAAATTTGACTTGGTCGAACTTGCTCAAATGAGACACTAAATGACCTCAGATGAAAAAACTCTGAATACCAAGTTTGATCGTCTCAGCAAGATATACAATTGTTACATAGCTCATTTTCCCATTTGAGAAAGTTTTATGAAACACTAGTCACAAATTCTTGAATCTCATATAGACTTTCTGAAACTATGTCACACACTTGTAAAATTTGAACTACATTTTATTCAAACTTTCTCAAATGAAAAAATAGCCTATATAAGGATTGTAGATCTTGATGAGTTGAACAAACTTGGTATTCAAAACTTTTCAATTTGAGACAATCTAGGGTTCCGAAAACTAGTTTGTAAACATCGAAATTTAAAAATCACAAATTTGAACCGTCCAAACTATCTCAAATGGAAAGTTGATCAAAACAACAATTGTAGATCTTGATGAGTTAAACAAACTTGGTATTCAAAACTTTTCAATTTGAAGTCATTTAGAGTTCATAATACTAGAGTCAAAGTGTTGTTTTTCCATTTGACCAAATTTGACTTGGTCAAACTTGCTCAAATGAGACACTAAATGACCTCAGATGAAAAAACTCTGAATACCAAGTTTGATCGTCTCAGCAAGATATACAATTGTTACATAGCTCATTTTCCCATTTGAGAAAATTTTATCAAACACTAGTCACAAATTCTTGAATCTCATACAGACTTTCTAAAACTATGTCACACACTTAAAAAATTTGAACTATATTTTGTTCAAACTTTCTCAAATGAAAAAATGGCCTATATAAGGATTGTAGATCTTGAATCCATGACCATGACTCCATGAGACCCATGAAGCCATGAGCTTGGCTATTTCTACTCATGCCGCGAAGATTGGTGCTTGTATGATGTTTGATGTATGATGTATCTGTATTTTTATCTTATTTGTTGCTTTACTCTTTAGTTTTTCGGCTTAATCTAAATAGATTATGGACTCATAGAGTGGTGTAATGGTTTGCGCACGTATGATATATATATATATATATGCTGCTTTTACTCAATATCCGAATAGATATTTGTATCCGACCTTCTCCGAATCCGATTCATACCGTATTCGATACTCATTATTCGTATCCGTAACCGAGTCAATCCGTATTCGTATATGTATCCGAACGCTATCCGTGTCCGAATCCGAATCCGAACAGAAATATGAAAACAAATATAATATGAGTGATATCCGTTCGTATCCGATCCGATTTCATCCCTACTCCTAGTCCAGGTCGCCGCCATTGGTTCATGCGGCAAGCATGGCCACAATGGTCACCTAGACACCACCTTGTTCAGGCATTTCGATGAATCTAAAACTGGAACTGTAGCGACAAGGATGTTGTGGGACGCCCGCGCAGATAAGTACTCCCTCTGTCGTTAAAAAATAGTCATTCTCTCTTCCTAAAAAGTCAATAATTTTTAACTTTTACTAAATATATGTAACAAAATATTAATATTTATGATACATAATTAGTACATCCGGTCGGTCGTTGAATATATTTTCTATAGCGATTTTTTTTAAAGGACGGAGAAAGTAGAGACGGAGAAGGACGCTGTTGGGAGCAAAATGGAGGAGCATGGCCTAGGAAGAGGCACACGCTAGGAGGTGTGCCGCCAGCTTTGCAAGGTCATGGCCTCATCGCCATGACATCGTTCCTCAGGGGTCATGGCATAGGCATACTATGCGTACACCGCGTCGTGCGCGCACCGCCAATATGCCCCCTTTGGTTGGTATCGAAGCCGGCTTCGGCTGAGACTAATTTATTTTATTGTGAGAGAGGACATCGTCGGCGCCTCCGCCACGGGGACTCCGGCCCTGTTGAGTTCCACTCTATTTTGCCAAATTTTTTAAGATTATTCGTCACATCCAATCTTGGATGTATGCATTAAATATTAAATATAAATAAAAAATAAAATTAATTATACAGTTTAGACGAAATTCATGGTACGAATCTTTTAAGTCTAAATAAACTATAATTAGACATTAATTGTTAAATAACAATAAAAAAGCGCTACTTGCATTTTGTAAAAAATTTCGTATCTAAGGGTGCGTTTAGATCCAAAAAATTTTGGATTTTGGCTCACTGTAGCATTTCGTTTGTATTTGGTAATTAGTGTCTAATTATGGACTAATTAGGTTCAAAAGTTTCGTCTCGCGATTTCTCGACCAACTGTGTAATTAGTTTTTTTTCGTCTATATTTAGTACTCCATGCATGTGCCGCAAGATTCGATGTGATAGTTACTATGCAAAAATTTTTGACAACTAAACCGGGCCTAAATTGGCCCTCCGTAAGAAGTGGCTTGGTTAGTGACCCAAACATGCCCCAGTCGACAACAAGTTCCTGTGCCGGATGGCAGGCTGCATGCCTGCAACCACTCGACTGCACGTCTGCACCCTGGTGTACAACTCCCACTGCCCCATGCCGCGTGTGCATGGCGTTGCCGCGGCAGGCCGGGAGTGACGGTCTGAGGACACAGCCCTGACGCAGGACTTTGCTTGCAGGGGCAGGGATCCACCTGCTACTGGCACAGTGCTTGACTACAGTACGAGTAACCCTAGCAGAGTCAGGCAGTACAGCTGCTTCTAGGCTAGGGAAGTGGGCAACACCAGCACAAGGCTCCCCAGTACCCCCACCTCACCACACCACATCACTAGGACTAGTACTCTACCCGGAGATTTCTGCACCAGAAATTTACGCACTGCGACAGTACGTACTGTACTCTAGTGGTGTATTTCTTGTCAGTATCGATCTTCTTTTTTTTTTCTTTTCTCAATGATCTGTCACTACTTTGCACGGTACTTTGCGAGGCCTATCACAGTTAGGAACATTTAGAAGAGTAGATGGTGGATTATAAATTGAAATAGTATTTTTCGTTTATATTAAATTAGTTAGCAGTAAATAATCCATGATTCAACCCAGCCAGTCGAACAAACTGATTATTTAGTATGCATCATATCTTCTATAATAATGTTTAGAACTTCAGCCCTCGCTCCTCTCTACCATCTCTAATTCTCAGCATGTTAATCGCGCAATAAGTGCATTATAAATATCACTATTAAAAAGTGTATTATGGCCCCGTTCGTTGGTCTGAAACTTGGCTGAAACTAGCTGAAAAACACTGTTCCGGCTGAATTGTTGTGAGAGAAAAATACTGTTCCGGCTGAAAAAAGAAGCCGAACAAACCATTTTTAAGACAAGCGAACGGGGCCTATAAAGCTTCTGGCCAAGAGACAACATGGGTGATTTTTACGAGATAGCACCCGTCGGATCGATAGAGGGTGAACAAAAACATGAAAATTGTAACAACGACGCTATGCATTTTAGACCTAGATACTTAGGAAAAAATAAATATCGGACAATAATATGCAGTGCAGAAACATTCTAGTAATAACATTGTCGGTGCAGAAAGTGACCAACTAGTAAATATTTGTAGTTTTGCTGTACGTTGTGATCGGATGTGACCTAGCACTCAATGACATAGGATTTGTACTGGTTCAAACAACGTGCCTTACGTCCAGTCAGGGTCGGTCGACGACTTTATTCCTGAGCCTAGGTGCTCAAAGTCTGTATTGGGATACAAACGAGAAGGAGGAAGAAGGGGTGTACAAGAGGTTCGATCGGCTCCGATCGGAAGGGTCGTGGTCGGAACTTGGTGGTCTTGCGGTTGGGAGTGTTGATGTCGATCTAGTGAATCTGAACTTGAAGAAGTCGATCCCCTGGTTGAAGGGAGCGCATCCCCTTTTTATAGATGAAGGGGATGGCTCTTATAGGTGAGAGGGGGAGAGTACAGATATTTCTAAGTCTTGCTGCCTACGGTGATGAAAACTGGATAATGGTTGAAGCCCCCCAATACTATCGATGTCGCTGTAGGATATCGAATGTGCACGGGAGGTCGAGCTATCTTCTTCAGGAAGGATGACACCGGTACCTGCAAGATACTTGATGCCTAGTGGCATGTGAGGAGCCGTGCTATGTTCACCCGATATGACAAATCCTGGAGCCCATACCGCGATCGATGTCCAGAGACACGCGGGGGGCTTACCATATGGGAGTTTCTAGCGGCCCCTACAATACTTTGTGTTAGGGTGGCTGCAGAGCACTGCTTCGTGCAGGGTATGGTCCCTAGTACAGTGGTGTTGACTTGTGAGCCATGCCTTGCCTTTCTCCGCACACCTTCTGGTTCTTTCCAAGCGGGCGTCCCCGGTTGGATTGTCCTCAGTCGGTTCTAGCGTGCCAGTCGGAGAATAGTGATGGCGGTGTTTTTCTATAAATCCCGGTCGAAGACACGGGGGGGGTCGGAGTCGGAGGCAGTCCTCGGGTCAGGCTTTCCGAGTGGAGGTCGTGCGGAGACGGTCGGGGCCTAACGCTAGCGCTCCGATCGAAGAGGCTGTTCGGAGCTGGCCTGAGCCTGAGCTAGTGCTCCGGTCGGAGAGATGGGCCGAAGGCGGCCTAGGCCTAAAGCGAGTGCTTCGGTCTGTTGGTTTTAGACTTTCGGGCCAGCCCAGAAGAAAAAAGGCCGTTTTCTTGGGCCGAGCCCTGGCGTGGAAGCCGGTCCCTGAGGGACCCCGGGTTTATGAACCTGACAGGAGCCTCCGAGCCCTCGGGCGATTCGGGTAGAATTGTTCGGGGGGTTTTGTCTTGTCGGTGGGTGCTCGCGAGCGCACCCACGGGTGTAGCCCCCGAGCCCCAGGCGGTTCGGGCCGAACTGGTTGGGGGTGTTGTCTCAGCAGGCGTGTATGCATGTTTTTTAGTTTGAGACAAAATTTTGTTTAACCATGGCGTCGTTGCGCAGCCGAGGTGTTTTTAAGCGCGGGGATTGGATTGAGACAAAACTTAATGATTCCGGCGTCGGTGCGCGTCGGGGATCGGACGAGGAAGTTTTTAGTTTTTGAAACAAGCCCTGGCGTCGGTGCGCGTCGTGGGATCGGTAAGGTGGAGTCGCGAGTAGACCCAGGTGTCGGTGCTCGCCGTGGATCGAAAGAGTTAGTTTTAGTTAATGAAGCTGTCTGAAGCCGTTACGTGAGTTAAGGAGTCGTGGTCCCAAGCCGTAGCCGGATGTCGCCTATCCCGTCGACGCGAGTTAAGGAGTCACGGTCCCAAGCCGTAGCCAGATGTCGCCTATCCCGTCGACACGAATTCGGAGTCATGGTCCCATGGCGTTTAAACCCCCGAGCCTTGTCGGGTCTTCGTGGGGGCTGTGAGTTGTTTTTGCGCTACCCCATTCGGTTCCTCACAATCGGAGGGGCTGAGTTTCATCACCTGTCCCGATCGCTCAGGCTCAAAGACTAGCTCGGTGAGCTTACTAACGGGTGTGATCGAGTGGAATTCGGGTCCGTCGTTCGTGATGGGGTCGGCATAGCCCTCTTATGACATTCTACTACTCCTTTACCTGCAGTCCGGCAGATGCCTAGGTCATTCCATAGATCGACCCATGTGGCCTGACGGCCTCCCCTCGATGGAGATTCTGTGGGCTTGGTGGGTTTAGGATCGAACGAGAAGGTTGAGATGACCCGGTTTGCCAGACCGGGCGAAGGCCGCATGGTGCTCATCTATGGTTTTTTCCCCTGGCTCTGTTTGGTTGCTCATGTCGAATGAGGCAAGCCACCGCTTTGTGGCGCATCATGGAGCATTTTGGTGCATTTTGCTGCACGTGCGATGCTTAGTTCCCGAGCCCTCGGGCGGTTGATGCCCTAACCGTCTGGGGGGTTTAGGCGTATGAGATGAATGCGCGTATGGATGTATGAATGATTTGTAATGAAATAGAAGGGGCTTTGATGGTGTTTTACATTGAAGACTGGAGCGACGGGGTTCGTCGGGCTCCAGTCGGAAACGTCCGTCTAGGACCTGCGCTTGCCAATCGTGGGTTAGTCCTCGCGTGAACAGTTTTGTATTTAATGAACACTTGCTTACCTTAATGACCTGAGAGACGGGGTTCAGAGAGCTTCAGTTGGAAATGTCTGACCGGGACCCATGCTCGTCATTCGAGACGGAGTCGGCATGGCCCGCATGGGGCGTCCCTTCGCTTCCTACCTGTATCTCAGGTGCTTATCCTGAGTGAATCGATCGACTCAGGAGGCTGGTTGATCTCTCCTGGGTGACTCGATCGACCTAGGGAGGTTTGGTGGTCTCTTCTGGCGGAGATTCCTTGCTCTTCCTTCCTTCTTCTTTATCACCGAGAGTGCCTGTACGCTGCGGCGGTTCCTTAGTGAGAGGAAGAGTGAGCGAGGGGGAGGACTTACGCATCCTTTTGCAAACCCGGAGCGTGATGTAGGATTGGAGGTGAATGTCGCCCCAGTCTTGGCCGAGCCGGATGCCGCGTCATCGGGAAGTGAGCAGCTCGAGCCTTCATCAGTTGCACCATCGTCGGATGTCACCGGGTCGGCCCAGTAGCATGTAAAAATATAATAGTAGTTAGCAAATGTAGGAAGTTTAAGTTCGTGGGGGGGAACCCCTATGTAAAACATTCATTTGTGTTTAAATGACTGCAATCGGTTTTTTTGTGATGTAGTTGCTCCATTTGGGGAAGCTTGTTCCCTTTTGTTCCTTAGTTCTCTCTTAGCATAATTTTGTTTTAAATTTCTTTCTATCTCGTACCTGCCCGTTTGTTCCGTAGGTCGTAACCTTGTGAGCCTGGGGCATGGCCCGTGAGGCTCGGCCGGTCGTAACCGTAGGAAAAGGTGGGGTGCGATCAGTCGGAATGTTCTAAAGCAAAGTTACGTAAGGTAAAACAAAGGAACAAACTACCCTTTTATTCAGGTAGGAAGGAGTTTCTTCATACAAAACCAAAAGAGTTCTTAAGGTAAAAACAAAAACAAAGGGGTAGTAGAGCCCCCTAGTGGAGCCCCCCGAGCGCCCCGAGCCGAAAAGTGTTCGGGTCGGGGTGCTTTTTCGGGAGCGTTCGCTAAGTAAAGGTAAGACTGAAACTTAGGAAGAGAAGAAGAGACATAGCCATTCCAAGGTCGTCGGAGAGAGCGTCGTCGTCGTTGTCCTTTAGTTGATAGGCTTCCGGTCAGATCCCTTCATGCTCTAGTTGTCTGGATCCTTGTCCGCTGCGCCCCCTTCTTCGGTCGCTGCCTCGCCTTTTTCTTCCCTTGGCCTGCCGGCCTACCTCAGCAGGCGCTTGAGGAGCTAGCAATCCTTGTAGAGATGGTTGACGAGATAGTTGTGGTTGGGGCATGGACCATCCATGAGTTTGTTGAAGTGGTCAGGCAGTCCCTGTTTTGGCTGCCTGGGTGCGCGATCAGCTGCGGCGATCAACGCGGTGTCGTCCGTCTGGCGCTGATCCTTCTTGTTCTTTTTACCCCTCTGAGTGGAGGGGCCTTCTTTTGGATCCATACGCTTGGGCTTGCCTTTGTCCCGACCTCCACTGAAGACTACTCCGACTGCCTCCTTGCCAGAGGCGTGGTTGGTGGCGACGTCGAGTAGATCATGGGTGGTGCGGGGTTTTAGGCAGCCAAGCTTGTGGATTAGGGACTCGCAGTTTGTCCCAGAGAGGAAAGCGCTGATGACGTCTACATCGACGACATCAGGGAGGGAGTTACAACATTGGGAAAACCTACGGATGTAATCCCGCAGGGATTCACTGGGCTCCTGCTGGCAGCTCTTGAGGTCCCAGGAGTTTTCCGGGTGGACGTATGTCCCCTGGAAATTCCCGACAAAGACCCTCTTGAGGTCTACCCAATCGTGGATACTATCGTGTGGAAGGAATTCGAGCCATGCCCGAACATGCTCCCCTACGCAAATGGGAAGATGTTGGCTGATGGAAAAGTCATCATCCACTCCTCCGGCTCGATAGGCGAGCCGGAAGTCTTCAAGCCAAATGCCTGGGTTTGTCTCCCCGGTGTATTTGGTGATGTTGGTGGGAGGCCGAAAACGCTGCAGAAACGGCACTCTCCGGATGCGCCGGCTGAAGGCCCGTGGCCTTGGGCCCTTAGGGCTGGGGCTCCGGTCATTCGGCCAGCGATCGTGCCTGGGGCGTGTTTCTCCACTTCCCTTGATGATTCGGCCAGGGTCCATGTCGCCTACTGCCATATGGCAGATGTCGTTACCATGTCAGGCTCGATGATGGTTGCTATCGACGCTACGAGTGTCCCGGTGTGGTCGGTGTGGAGCTGGCGCCTGGTTGGACCATGACACGGCTACCACTCCCTGAGCCGAGCCTGTCGGCTATGGCAGCGAGCGAACGGATTGATCTGGCTGGTGCATCCCCGTCCCCCTGGTAGGGAGAGAGGCTGAGGGTCGGAGTCGCGATGCAGAGCTTTTCGCCTGTTGGACGGCGGCGGCCTCTACTAGAACCCGGAGGTTCCGATAGACTGCCCGCTCCTAAGGGTCGACGGGCTTGGGAACACTGCGGAGAAGCATTGCTGTAGCAGTGATATTCTGGCCGGCCTAGGCGAATTGTGGGACATCGTTCCCTTCACTCACGATGTCATGCTGAACCTGATGAGCGCGACCCCAGGCGCCACCCACTAGGCCAGGCGCGTGGGGCGCAACGTGCTGTACCAACGGCGCCGGTGCAGACCGTGGCTGATTCAACCATCGTTGTCGTAATTCCTCAGCGTGTGCTTACGCAGACGCGAGGGCTCCCGCATGCGGGTCCAGAGGGGTGTGAGTCTGCACAGACTCCGCAACCACCGACGGTTGTCGTGGAGCATCCGCCATAGCACACTCCTGGGACGGACAGTGGCGGGGTGCCACATCACTAATGCTTGAACTGTCGCTCTCGCCATCATCATCCAGAAGTTTGTGAGGAATGGCAGGAACGAAGCCCACTACTCCCACGAACTCGGACGTGAGGGGGGATGGTGCCAGCATCCTTCAGAGCCCCCGAGCGTAGGCGTCCACGGAGGATGCAAGGCCATAGGGGAACTGATCGTATGGCGTTTGTGGCATGGGCGGTACATTTCCTCTGGGTGACTGGTGAGAGATAGCAAATAAAGAGTGAGTAGCACGCATATTACTTACAGTAGGGTTTGAGCAGAGAGTTTGCTCAGAATGAAGCACAGATGCCGTGCCATCGAAGTCGTGCGTCTTGGAGTCAATGGAGGACGTTCCTCCGACGGGTGTCGGGTCACAAGCCTGCTCGTGGAGGTGGAGTACGCCGAGCCGGTCGGTGATGAAGTCTAGGCTCCCAAAGCAGAAGGCCTGGAATAGCTCGAAGACAGGTGGAACCCGCATCCCAGCGGGCGAGACTACAGGGAACTCCAGCGAGCCAAAACGAATGGTATCGTCGGAGCCCGCCACGGCAGGAGTGGCGGAAAAATGGGCCATTCGATGACCAAGAGTGTTGAACGTACAATGTCTTCCCCATGGATGGTGCCAACTGTCGATGCAGAAAGTGACCAACTAGTAAATATTTGTAGTTTTGCTGTACGTTGTGATCGGTGGTGGCCTAGCACTCAATGACACCGGATTTATACTGGTTCAGGCAACGTGCCCTATGTCCAGTCGGGGTCGGTCGATGACTTTATTCATGAGCCTAGGTGCTCAAAGTCTGTAGTGGGGGTACTCTTTGTTATTTATAATATAGATCTGGCAAGTTACTGTCACCGTTCCCCATCGTCATTCGCCGCCGCCACCTTCGTCTTCCTCTTGCCAAACCCTATTCCTCCGATAAACATCGCCAAATCCCCTTGCCACCACATCCACCCCCCTAGAAAGGACAGAGTAATGGCGAGGAGAGACACCCAGAAGAAAGGCGGAATCATGGCGAAGGAGTGGTGGAAGTCTCGGAGCAACGAGCAAACCATCGAAGACCTCGTCGCCATGGGGGTGCTCCACAACAAAGCCCTCGCTGGATGGCGCGCACCGGAAGGAGAAAGCTTCCCCGATCCACAACCAGGTGAGATCGTGGTTTTCGAAGATTTCTTCAAACGGGGTTTTGGGATTCCAGTGCACCCTTTCCTTCAGGGTCTCTGCTTGTACTACGAGATTGGGATTTGCAATCTGCATCCCAACTCGATTCTTCTCGTCTCTACCTTCATCCATCTCTGCGAGGCGTATGGTGGCTTCCAGCCCCATTTCGACCTCTTTCGCCACCTGTTCTGTCTTCGAAAAAAAGGGAGCGGTGGCTCGAAGATCGCCGGAGGCGTCTACCTGAACCTACGTGACGGCATGAAGGCCCAATACCTGCACTGTCCCTGGAACACCTCATTGGACGAGTGGTACAAGAAATGGTTCTACATCCGTGAAGAGCCGAACACCATCACTCTGTGCGACGTGGGGCTAATTCCAGAGAAGAAAAATAGCTGGTCGGAGAAGCCCAAGAACTTGGAACAGATCGCCGAACTGCTCGGGATGATCCCGTGGGGACGGCTTGATGGCCCGAGCGTGGTCGGCAACTTCATTAGCCGACGAATTCAGCCATGCCAGAAAAGGATTCATCCTAGCTTCGAGTACCAAGGGGGCGCGGATCCGACAAGGACCAGGAAAGAGCCGCTCGACAAGACGGAGATCAAGGCCAGGATTGGAGAGCTGTTTAATCTGGCCGATCCCAATTATGTTGCACTGAACGCCATCGAGCACGCCTTCAAGCTGGCTCGACCTCCCCCAAAGGTAAATGACGCCTCCTTTTAACTGTAGAGTCATGTTGTATCAAGAAAATAACTGTCTTTTCCTTCATTTTGTGTCTCAGTGTAATGGCTGTGACCGGGCAGGAGTGTTCGTATCGCCTCCCCCTGGTGTAGAATGGCCGCAAGCTACCAGCCCAGCCGCCCAGACCAGCGCCAGGACCGACGACGTTCACTAGGCGGTACTCGAGACCGTAGAGGACGCCTCGACCAGAGCTACTGGCAAGCGTCCGGCTGCCAGCAAACAACGTCAAGCCATCTTCCCCCTGTCGGACGACGAAGCAGAGGATGCGGACATCTTCCGTCTCATCCCTTGAAAGAGGAGAAGGCAGGTGGGACCGACAGAGCAGGGTGTCTCCTCTGGGCCAGCAGTGGTCACAGCACCGCCCACTGCAACACAGAGGATAGACGAAGGAAACATGCCGCATCATACTCCGACGCCCGTACCGGAGGTTGAACAAATCCCGGTGGAAACTGCCGAGCAAGCGGAGCAGGGGCGGTCGAGGAGACGTTCCTTCGCCACATCCTTCCACAAGTCGAAACTATAAGTATCTATATTTTTGATGTAAGCTTTGCATTTTGCATTGGATGCTATTATCTTCTGAATTTGTCTCTGAATTCATTAGATCGGCGTCCACCGAAAGCCCCGACCAGCTAGCTGGGTGCGGAACGTCCTCACCAACAATAGCAGGACAAACTGCTCAGCAACCAGCCATGGAGGAGCCCATGGCAGGGACTCCGCTTGGGCCTCAGTAGGCGGACGACCAGACGCCAGTCCCCGAGCAGCTGGTCAAGAAGACAACCGAGCAGAAGACAATAGCTCCAAGCACGAAACCTGCTGAGGCGGATACCACGGCGCCAAGGGAGCTAGATCTAGCCGAGGGGCAGCAGCCAGAAGTTGCCCAGAACATGGTTGCCGACGCGATGGCTCGCGGGAAAGCCCTGGTGGTCGTGGAGTCTACGAACTCCAGACCAGTGCCGCCTCCCGAACAGGAGGCTGAAGAGGATGAAGTGGAAGAAGTCCTGGGCCGTCCCCAAGATAGGCGACAACATGTATATGTGTCGCGCTATCGGAACGACGAATGGGTCATGCACGAGGAAATCCCAGAGGTCGAAGAGACCTTAAGAGTCGAACGGGCGGCCAAGCGTCTGGTGACGGAAGTCCAGGTATATTTGGCTTGAGTCCTTGACCCTGTTGTGTAGTCGAACTGTCTGACGTAGCTTGTCTATATGCAGGACTTGATGAAAACTGCAAGATACCGAAAAAGGTGCTTTGACCAGATAGAAGGAATCACGACGACCAATAAGGAGCTGATGGCTGAAGTGGAATGCCTACGGCGCCAACTTGAAGCCGTCGACCAGGAGAGGACAGACCGAGAAGCACAGAACCAAAACCTGGTTGGCCAGCTCAAAACAGAGAGCAGGAGAAAACAGGTAAGTTTTCACCGTATCATAGCAAGTGCGGGACTTGTGTTATTTTGTTCTTGGCAGTAATAGCTGTAATGCAGGTTTAGAAGCTGAAGTGACCCGCCTCCAGGGGGAGAACAGCTGTGTGCTTGCAGAATGTGGTCACCTGAAGGAGGACAACGAGAAACTGGCATGCAGCCAG
Source organism: Miscanthus floridulus (assembly GCF_019320115.1). Classification (NCBI taxonomy): domain Eukaryota; kingdom Viridiplantae; phylum Streptophyta; class Magnoliopsida; order Poales; family Poaceae; genus Miscanthus; species Miscanthus floridulus. The sequence continues at coordinate 118,100,705 of NC_089582.1, read as the reverse complement.
TCGGAACTCCAAGACCACACTACCAGAATGAAGGATGACCTGAAAAGTAAGCACTCCAGACCACCTTTCTCATTCTATTGCCCACCTTGCCTTGTCGTGTCATCACGTTTGATGTCTTGTACTGTTTTCAGTTTTGAAAGTCAATGCCAAGAGGTACCTGGAGGTCGTGATCAAGGAACGTGACGACTGGAAAGCACAATGCCTTAAGACCACCGAGGAGCGGGACACGTGGAACAAGCGGTGCCAAGAAATGGCAACTGGCATTGTGCCCATCCTCGACCTTATCGACCCGGCGCTCACAGAGGAAGAGCTAAGGATGCCCCAGCTCGGACTGGTCGAGAGATGCAAGCAAGCATGGGGATGGTTCCAAGACTTCGTGAAGGAGGCGGGTGAGTACACGGGTGCCCATGTGCTAAGCATGGTGCGTGCTCACTACCCCCTGATCGATCTCAAACGCTTGGAGGCTGGGTACCCAAAGGAGATAGACCCAGACAAGGCCAAAGAGCTTCGGACGGCCCAGCTGGACTTGTCGTCAAAGATAATTGGCGATATTAACCTGTGTGGAGGTGGGACAGCACCTGTGCAGGGTATGCCATCGACAAGCCAGCTGGAAATGCCGTCAGCTGCAAGCCAACCAACGAAGCCTACGGTCTCGACCAGCAAGGCACCGGTGGGGCCATCCCCTTCAGCTTGACTAGCTCAAGAGTCCCCAAGACTCGAGTAGGGTATCAGAGGCGGCGAGCAGTAAATGCCATGCGCCCCAACCAGCCAATGTAATAGGCTTAGAGCTGTAGAAGGAGGACATAGTTGTGTTATTGTAAACTTAAGCCTCTTCAGGCAAGCTTGTAATAACGTAACTGTATATCATTATAAGCTTGTTTGTTTTATACAAAACGCACTTTAAGCTTGAAATTTTTTATTGGTGTAACTAAGTGGGAACGTGTTAACGTTCTGTTTAGTTGTACCGTTTTGCTCGACACGTCATCCTGAAAAGTTTGTGCGGCCCTAGTGTGGCATGTGGTCGGAGTGTGAGGTACTATGACCTATGCACACGTGGGCGCAGACAAGTCAAACCAGGGGGGGACCCACCGATCACCCGCAACGTAGAGAGCGGATCCCGTGCACGTGTTGGGAGGAACCGGAGACAGGGCCTGCTCCGAAAACCATAGAAGGAGTGGTGGTCGGCTTGTACTGGCTTAAATTGGAATAACCATAAAATTCGGAGTGACACATTAGAGTGGTCGGAGAAATCATAATTCTTTAGTAAAGTAAATCAAAAATACAAGTAGAGTACATATCTCAGTAGTTAAGCATAGAAACGTCTAAGCTTGTCGATGTGCCATGAGTTCGGTACGTCCGTGCCATCCAGATGAGCTAACCTGTAAGACGTTGGACGTGTGACTTCCTTGATCATGAAGGGTCCCTCCCATAGGGTTGCGAGTTTGTGGACACTAGCCTGGTTCGTCTTCCACTTTAGGACTAAGTCCCCGACCATGAAGAAATGCTCTTTAACGTTCTTGTTGTAGTACCTGCGCAAAACAGCAAGGTATTTGGCCGTGCGTACGCAAGAATCAAGCCTTTTCTCCTCTGCGCTGTTGACTTCTAGCTCCCGTACTTCATTGACCTTGCCTTCGTCGAAGTTCTCTACCCGTGCTGATCTGAAAGCTATATCTGGTGGGAGGACTGCCTCAGCGCCGTAAACCATAAAGTATGGTGAGATGCCGGTGTTACGACTGGGCTGAGTTCGGAGGCCCCAGACCACGGCTGGTAACTCCTTGAGCCATCTTCCAGGAGCTTTATCGTTTTCTCTGTACATCCTCTTCTTCAATGCGTCCAAGATCATGCCATTTGCCCGCTCGACTTGTCCATTAGCTCTAGGATGCGCCACCGAGACGTATTTTACAACTATGCTCCTTTCATCGCAGAAGTCCCAAAAAGTGTTCTCGGTGAACTGAGTACCCAGATCAGTAATGATGCTGTTGGGCATGCTAAAACGGTGGATGACCTGGTCGAGAAATGTGACAGCTTTCTCTGAGGATGCCTGTACCAGAGGCATATATTCTATCCACTTAGAAAACTTATCAATTAGCATGAAGACGCATGTAAATTTCCCAGGAGCTGGTTTGAAAGGCCCGATCATGTCCAGTCCCCAGCATGCGAAGGGCCAAGAGGCTAGAATCCTCTGGATCTCATATGCTGGTACATGGATTCTCTTGGAGAAGAACTGACAACCCTCACAGCGGCAGACTAGCTTCTCTGTGTCGGCCACTGCTGACGGCCAATAGAACCCTGCTCAGAAAGCCTTACCGACCAGTGTTCTTGAGGCCGCGTGGTTGCCGCAGGAGCCAGAGTGGATTTGGTCTAGGAGATGCTCGCCTTCCTCCTGGGTTATACACTTCATCAAGATTTCCTCCTTAGCGTTTTTGCGCCATAACTTGCCATCGACGAGCAGATACTGCTTACTACGACGCATCAGGCGCTCATTTTCTGTTCGATCGATATAACCGCTACCATCTGTCAAGTACTTGATGAAAGGCGTTCTCCAGTCCGGCTCATGAGTGGTCGGAAGCGGCTCGGTTGTGCTCGACGCCGAAACCGTAGCCACTAATTGCTGGTCTGAAACTTTGTCGGTCGTTGAATCTTCGTCTTCAATGGAAGGCGTGAGCAGGTCTTGGACGAATACGCCATGTGGGATTTTGGCTCGGGATGATCCTAACTTTGACAACGCATCCGCTGCCTGGTTCTTGTCCCGGACCACGTGTATGTACTCGATGCCATAGAACCTGCCTTCCAGCTTTCTTATCGATTTGCAATATGCGTCCATCTTTTCACTGGTCGTGTTCCAGTCCTTGTTGAGTTGGTTGATGACCAGAGCCGAATCTCCATAGACATAGAGACGTTTAACTCCAAGCTCAACCGCAATGCGTAGACCATGCAGGCATGCTTCATACTCGGCGGCATTATTAGATGCTGGGAAATAAATCCTGAGGACGTACCGGAGCTGCTCCTTGGATGGTGACATGAAAAGAACTCCTGCTCCTGCACCGTCGATGTTGAGAGAACCGTCGAAGTACATCGTCCAATATTCGTTGGATCCCGGAGAGGCAGGCGTGCTTAAGTCTGTCCACTCGACGATGAAATCGACGAGTGCCTGAGACTTGATTGTAGTACGGCTTGCAAATTCTAAGGAAAGGGGGCATAGCTCCATTGCCCATTTGACGATGCGCCCGTTTGCATCCTTATTGCGAATGATGTCCCCCAAAGGATACTCGGTCATGACCACCACACGATATCCATCGAAGTAATGTCTCAACTTTCAGGATGTTATCAGTATGGCGTAGAGCAGTTTCTGAATCTGTGGGTACCTGGTCTTGGATTCGTTGAGTACCTCACTAATGAAATAAATTGGCCGCTGTACCTTGTAGGCGTGGCCCGGCTCGTCGCGCTCGACCACCATTGTAGTGGAAACCACCCGATCGGTTGCCGCAATGTAAAGTAGGAGAGTTTCGTCTTCTCTGGGAGCAGTAAGTACCGGAGGTGACGTGAGGTATTGTTTCAACTGCATGAAGGCAGCGTCTGCTTCCTCCGACCACTCAAAGTTCTCGGACGCTTTGAGTAGTTTGAAGAATGGTAGTCCTTTTTCTCCTAATCTTGATATGAAACGGCTTAGAGCAGCCATGCAGTCGGTAAGCTTCTGGACATCCTTCACCTTTTTTGGGGGCTTCATGTCTAAGACAGCTTTGACTTTCTCCGGGTTAGGGCGTATGCTATCGTAACTGACGACGTTGCCGAGCAACATGCACTTCTTTGGGTTTAATTTCCATTGGAACGTATTAAGGGCTACGAAAGTGCGTTCTAGATTGTCAATAAGGGTATGTGCTTCCTTGGTTTTGACAACTACATCGTCGACGTAAGCCTCGACGAGGCCGTCTGTTATCTCGTCGTTGAGGCAGGCCTGTATAGCGCGTTGGTAGGTAGCACCGGCGTTTTTGAGCCCGAACGACATAGTCGTGTAGCAGTAGGCGCCGAAAGGCGTGATGAAAGATGTCTTGATCTGGTCGTCCTTTTTAAGAGCGATCTGGTGATAACCAGAGTAGCAATCGAGAAAGGAAAGCAGCTCGCAACTGGCGGTTGAATCTATGACCTCGTCTATGCGAGGTAAGCCAAAGGGGTCCTTAGGGCAGTGTTTATTATGATCAGTGTAATCAACGCACATTCTCCATTCATTATTCTTTTTGCGTACAAGAACCGGGTTGGCTAACCATTCCGGATGATACACTTCTTTGATAAATCCGGCTGCCAAAAGCCGCATAACTTCTACCCTAATCGCCTCCTTTTTGTCACGAGCGAACCATCGTAGCTTCTGCTTAATTGGTTTGGCCTTGCTGTTGACATTTAAGGAGTGCTCAATCAAGTTCCGAGGTACACCAGGCATGTCGGAAGGTTTCCATGCAAACACATCCACGTTGCCCCTCAAGAACCTGACGAGCGCGTCTTCCTATTTGGGATCCAGGTCGGCCCTGATGAGGGCCGTTTTGTTGGGATCGCCCTCGACCAGCTGGATCGTCTTGTGCTCCTTGGACCTGATGTTCTTGCGTGGAGCCTCGAGCTCTGGGATCTCCAGGTGATCGGCCGAGGTTTTCTTAGCGTCGATCATGGTCTCGGCCATGCGAATAGAGAGGTCGTGGGCCTCTGCTATTTTGAAGCTGTCATCCTCGCAGGTATAAGCTGCGTATACGTTGCCCCTGAGGGTTAAAACTCCTTTCTCAGTAGGCATCTTGAGCACCAGATACCTGTAATGAGGTATGGCCATGAACTTGGTGAGAGACGGTCGACCAAGAATAGCATGGTAGGTGCCGTCGAAGTCAGCGACCACGAAGTTGACGTAGTCGGTGCGAAAGTGGTCCGGAGTCCCAAATTGCACAGGTAGCGTGATCTGCCCGAGAGGTGTGGAGCTCTGTTCGGGGAGAACGCCCCAGAACTGTGCCTCATACGGCTTCAGGTCTGCCTGGGCTATTTTCAGAGCGGGCAGGCTGTTCTTGAACAGTATATCAATGGAGCTGCCGCCGTCTATCAGTACCTTGTTGAATTGAACCTTGTTGATACAAGGATCGAGGACCAGGGGAAAACGCCCTGGCTCGGGTATGGCGGCCCATTGGTCCTTCCTGCTGAAGTAGATTTCACGGTGAGACCACGGAGGAAGCCACGGATCGGTGAGAAGGTCGTCGGTGTTTGCCACGTTCAAGCAAGCGTGGGCGAGCAGCTTGCGTTCTCGTTTGGTCTCAATGGACACCTTGCCGCCGATGATGGTGTGCACGCGATCAGTCGGCTTGACGTATTTATGACGAGGGTCTACATCATCATCGTTGTTGTCCTCGTTGCGCTGTTCCCCCACGTCGTTAGGCTTGTCGGACGTATCCGGAGCCTGTTGACGTGTGTAGATAGTCTTGAGGACGCGGCAATTCTCCATGGTGTGGTTCGACTTAGGATGGAGCCGGCAGGGCCCCTTCAATGCTTTGGCGTAGTCGTCCTCGTAGTTACGACGTCCACCGCCCTTTTTCATGGTATTGACCTCGCCGTCATCTTCCCGAGCGTGCTTGCTCCTGTAATCGTCACGGCGGTTGCACCGCTAATTACGTTGATCACGATGGTCGCGGGAGTCGTTGCGCTGGTTGCGACGGTCAAAATTGTCGTTCCGACCACGATTGCTGTGGTAATCGTCGCGGTGTGGAGGGTGGTCGGAGCGTGGAACCCTTGCTGCTTCTTCAACGATTATCTTTTTAGCGTCGTCAGCGTCCGCGTATTTCTTAGCGGTGGCCAAAAGCGCTGTTACTGATTCGGGTCTCTTCCGGAGGAGCTTGTCTCTTAGGGCATCGTGGAACCGGAGGCCGGTGACGAAAGCCTCGATTACTTCGTTGTCGGAGATTGATGGGACCTTGATGCGCATCTCCGAGAAACGCCGAACGTACTCGCGTAGTGGTTCATCCTTCCGATCTCGGATCCGTTGCAGGTCATACTTGTTGCCGGGTTGTTCACAAGTAGCGATGAAATTGTCGATGAAGGCCTGCCTGAGCTCCTGCCAAGAGTCAAAATAATTCGCTGGCAAGCTAACCAGCCATTGGTGACCTGCATGACCAACAGCGACTGGGAAGTAGTTAGACATGACGTGCTCGTCAGCCATGGCTGAGCGACACGCAATTTCGTAGAGCATGACCCATAATTCGGGGTTTTCCTTGCCGTCGTACTTCTGAAGTTTCTCGAGTTTGAAATTCTTGGGCCATATGACTTGGCGAAGGTGTGGAGTGAACTGCTTCAAACCCGGTGGGCCATGGGCAGTGTCATATTCCATACGGCGATAGCTTTCATGGGATGCACGATCGTTGGCTCTCTGGTTGATGCGAGCGCGTAGATCACGTCCAACGAGGTAATGGCGGAGATCGTTATTGCCATCGCGGCGATCTCGATTGCCATCTGGATTAGCCCTACGACCGTGGTTATCACGGCAATTGTCACAGTTATCTCGGTGGTTGTCGCCTCGAACGTCGTGGCGGTTATCCTCCCGGCGGCGGTTGTCGTCTCGACCACCATCATGACCACCGTTTCCGCCTTGACGGTTGTCCGATGGGTCATTATTGCGCGAGCCACGTTGGTTGAGTGGCTGTGAGCGACTTGAGTATTGGCGGCTGTGGCTTGATTCGATAGAAACGGATGGAGCCCGGGCTTGATTCATCTCTGCGGTCTGAGCCATAGCAGCTGTCAGATAAGCTTGTATGTCATCACGGACTGCTTGGGTCTCGGGAGTGTTGGGCAACCACTGCATTGTCGCCATGGCGACGGCTACGTTGGCGCTTGGGGTCTTGAAGACTTGTTTGTCCCCCACCCTGTCGAAAGCATTGTTGAGGTCATGTGGTCGGAGCCTTATGCGTCGTGCCTCCTGGTTTGCTTCAGCTTTGATTTGCCGGCGATTAAACCGGTCAATATTGCGTGCTTCGCGTGCAGTCTTTTCTTGTTCTGTTTCGCCAACTGCTGGCGGCTCGTCGTTGCTGACAACATGGATCAAATCCCCTCGTCTTGGCAGGAAAGACGGAAATTGGGGGAAAACCGGGGCGTGGTCTGGTAGATCCAGATCGTATTTGACGCCTTCATCTTCGTGACGCTGAAGCTCGGTGTGGACAGATGCGTTGGATGCGATGCCGGATGAGGAGCTGGAGTCACCCTCTCGGACTGTGTGGACGGATCCTTCTTGATAATCTTCAATTCGGACCATGTTGACGATGTTGCATGGCTTCGGCCGAGATCGGTGTATAGGACATAGATCCGAGCGGCATCGTAGGTTGTACGCGTAGCTGGAGGCAGCGTTTCGCAGGCCATAGGGCTGGACCTGGCGGTTCTCCGTTGGGACTTCGTACTCGTAGAGTCGGAGACCCGTCGCGAAGGTTGGCTGGCGACGAGCGGAGCGCCCCTCAGGAGTAGATACGACCACAAGATCTGTTCCAAGTCGTGCAGGACGACTGGCCCGAGCTAGTCGGATAGATCTGTTGTGGGGAGCTGTTACCTGCTCATTAGGTTGGCTTTGAATCGTACTTACCAGAGCTAGGGTTTCAGCGAGTTTGATGCCGACCCGATCGATGGAGTCGAGCAGGTCGGTGTCGTCGATCTGCTTTCCTCTGTAGCAGGGAAGCGGATGACGGGTTGTCGGCGTGGCTGTAGGCGTGGTCAGAGCCAGATGTACCGTGGTCGGAGCCAGATCCATCGTGGTCGGAGCCGTGCTCGTCGTAGTCGGAGCCGTGTTCACCGTGGTCGGAGCCGTGTTCACCGTGGTCGGAGCCGTAGCCGATGTAGGTGAAGTAGTCGTCGGCGCGGGTTGAATCCACGCCTCCTCCGCGGTCATGGCGATGGAGACATTAGGGCCGGTGGTCCAAGTGATCTGGCCGACGGTGAACGTGAGGCCGTTGGGCGTAGCCATGGAGCCAGAGATGATGACCATCTTGTTTGCTTGGAGAGCAGTACGCACACCCCTACCTGGCGCGCCACTGTCGACGAAATATGGTCGGCAGTCTACCTAGGGGTATGCCCAAGGTAGTAGATTATCGGCAGACAGATGCGCAAGCCCCAAACAAGACGGTGACGCAAGACAGACACGAGGTTTTATCCAGGTTCGGCCGCCAAGAAGGCGTAATACCTACGTCCTGCGTCTGATTTGTATTGCTGTATGTCAATGAGAGATGTTTTTTAGAGGGGTCCCCTGCCCGCCTTATATAGTCCGGGGGGCAGGGTTACAGATCTGGAAACTAATCCTAGTCAGTTACAATTGCCATATGTGACCAGATAAGGATTCCTATTCTAACCGACCAGGATCCTGCTTGGTCGCCAAATCCATCTTGATTCCTTGTGCGGGACTCCGATCAGGTTAACTGGGCCGCACGTCGTCTTTCGGGTGGACTGAACCCATCGATCCGGGCCAGCCCAAGCTTAGCCGTAAGGGTATAGGGGTTAATACCCCCACAACGAGAGGGAGGAAGAAGGGGGTGTACAAGAGGTTCGGTCGGCTCCGACTAGAAGGGTCGTGGTCAAAACTTAGTGGTCTTGCGGTTGGGAGTGTTGATGTCGATCTAGTGAGTCTAGGCTTGAAGAAGTCGATCCCCCCTGGTTGGAGGGAGCGCATCCCCTTTTATAGATGAAGGAGATGGCTCTTACAGGTGAGAGGGGGAGAGTATAGATATTTATAAGTCTTGCTGCCTACGGTGATGAAAATTGGATAATGGTTGAAGCCCCCCAATACTATCGATGTCGCTGTAGAATGTTGGATGTGCATGGGAGGTCGAGCTATCTTCTTCAGGAATAATGACGCCGGTACCTGCAAGATACTTCTTGATGCCTAGTGGCATGTGAGGAGCCGTGCTATGTTCACCCGGTATGGCAAATCCTAAAGCTCATACCGCGATCGATGTCCAGAGACATGTGGGGGGCTTACCATATGGGAGTTTCTAGCGGCCCCTACAATACTTTGTGTCAGGGTGGCTATAGAGCACTGCTTCGTGTAGGGTATGGTCCCTGGTATAGTGGTGTTGACTTTGTGAGCTATGGCTTGCCTTTCTCCGCACGCCTTCTGGTTCTTTTTGAGCAGGCGTCCCCGGTCGGATGGTCCCTAGTCAGTTCTGGCGCGCCAGTCGGAGAATAGTGATGGTGGTGTTTTTCTATGAATCCTGGTCGGAGACACAGGGTCAGAGTCGGAGGCGGTCCTCGGGTGAGGCTTTCCGAGTGGAGGCCGTGCGGAGGTAGCCGGGGCCTAACGCTAGCGCTCCGATCGGAGAGGCCGTTTAGAGCTGGCCTGAGCCTGAGCTAGTGCTCCGATCGGAGAGATGGGCCAAAGGTGGCCTAGGTCAGAAGCGAGTGCTCCGGTCTGTTGGTTTTAGACTTTTGGCCCAGTCTAAAAGAAAGAAAGGCTGTTTTCTTGGGCCGAGCCCTGGCGTGGAAGCCGGTCCCCGAGGGACCTCGGGTTTATGAACCTGACAAACATAATCATCACAAAAATCTACTTTGGACTTTAGGGAAAAAAACCAATAATTTTATTGCGTGGCACATAGTACAAGTTTCACTTGCACCCTAAGTTATTATAGTGGCTTCAAGGGGAAACCATCTAGTGGAAATTACATCATTTTTTGATGAAAAAAATTACATCATTTGACAAGAACTATTAACAAGAACTATCAGAATTTCTAATCATATCACTTAGTTCGTTTAAAGTATGGAGCTTCTCAAAATCATTACTTATTGAACATGGCAACGTGTTTATCTTTTTTAGCAGAATTCTCATGATCTCTTTTTGAGTAGGATTACCATATGGCATCCATCAACATACAACAGGCGAAATGGCATTATATAGATGTGACAATTAGTTTCTAAACACTAATAATAGAAAACATCTTTTGGAAGCACATTTTAAAGAGCACCTGAAGCAATACGGAGAAAGATAACTTTGGGCTCTACTTCCTTGTCTTTAGGGCACCTGTAGTGGTGGGTCGACTCATTGTGGAGAGAGAGTGCCACCTCATCGTAGAGACCGAGTCGATTGCTTGCAAAATTGTACTGTGGGGCCCACATAAAATATAGAAAAAATGAACGGTCAGTTACTGCAGCCTCTAATCCGTCGTGCATGTAATTATAGGACCCACAACCAAAATTGTTTTCTCTCATGCGAAGTGGACCACTTGTGTTGTACACGGATATTTTAACAGCGACGGGTCGACCCTGCATGTTGAGTCGATTTTTTCTCTCTCCTGCTTGAGTCGGCTTTCTCGAGTCGACTCACGAAGATCCAGCAAGGATGATGGGTCGGTTTTAGATGACCACTGGAGAAGCCCTTAGACTGACTCCGACGATACTACCCAAACCCAAAAATGAGTCTTGCACAGTGTCTTTGCCAATCTTATATCGGCTCCAATGGGTAACCCATTCACACGACGCATTTTGGCTATCGGCCCAAAGGCAACGCAAAAAAGCGTCCCCTCTCTCCTCGCTACGCAAATCTCTGGAGCTTGCCCGTGGAAAGGAATGGCCGAGCTTCGCTTCCCTCTCGCCCGCCTGGGAGCACCACCTCGGGCCGCTGCTCGCCGCGCAGCACAAGCTGAGCCGGCGTAGCCTTGGTCCACTGCCGCTGTCGGGGAACTCGAGCTCAAGCTCTCACGTGCACTCCCGGCGGTGGATCCTGCAACGACCACACGCGGGGACGCTCCCGGTGGCGGTGGTGCATCCTTGACGGGCGCAGGTGTAGGGGCGGCCTCACGATGATAGCGGCGCATGGGATCCGCTCGAAGCATGGCTGCGGCGGCGCTCGTCCCTCAGATCTGGTGGCAACACTATTCTCCATTAGATCCGGCCTGGCCGAGGTCCTCTAGGAGGCGGCGAGCCAGATCCTGGCGGTGCAGGGAGGATCCGGTGACCCTACAGGAGCAGCGCCCTATCTTCCTTTTCCTCCTGCGGTTCTCGGTGGCTAGCGGTGGATCCAGCACCGGTGCAGCCGGAGCACCTCCACCGCATCAAAGCACCACCGGAGCCGAGCATCGAGGTTGCCGCCGTCGTCGTGCTCTGCCCTGCTCCATCCCTTCCCCTCCGGTCTGCCTCTTCCCTTCTACCCTCCTCCTCTACTCTGCTTTCTCCGATCTACCGTGCGGAGCGTGGCGTTCGACCTCGCCGTCACCGGGGATGACACGCGGCGTGGGGTGGCGGCCGCCGTGGAGGGCCACGACGTGGGCATCCTCGTCAACAACGCCGACACTTCTTTTGCGTCGCTGTTTTTGTTTAGGCTGTTGGAGAACGTGAGGTTTGGGTTCGGGACCTTTTCACTATGCATGACTCAAAATATCGAATGGGTCTTCGATTTGGGTACGTTCGGTTGCAGATAGTCTTAGTATCAACTATCATCTCAGGCTTCTAGCTGTAACTATTAGCATGCGACATTAAGTACCTCTATGAAAAAGAGCCCTAGGAAGGTCGTATTTAGCATATGCAGGAATGATTCTAAATACAGATAAATTTAGTTCAACCAACTAGTATAAGATGCTATGGCTTGAATACGAAAAGAACTATAAACTCCAATCAAAACGAATTTAATCAAGAATGGATGGATAAACATTACTAATAGAGTTCAAAACATCCTATGCACTACTATTCAAATGGTTATCGTTGTATCCTATCTAGCTGAACTAATTAAATTGAATAATTTGCAAGAACAAAAAAAAAGTAAAGCATATTTGTCCTTCCATATAAGTACACTAAATCAGCAAGGACCACACATTGATGGTCTCATCTAACAAGAGCCTTTTGCAGTACATGCATAGGAAAAAAAACAATCTTCTTCTCAAAGACAACCAATGCATTAAGCAAACACACTGAAGAATAGAACTGAAGAATTACCCAAGCCATTCCACCTTATTGCACAACATGTGTTTTGCCCTTACGATAGCTAATAGATGGGTGGAATCATGCTAATATCAGTTTTACCCTTACAATTGATCCTCTTCCTACGTCTTTGGCATCGTTAGTGGGGGTATTTTTAGGCCCTGTTTGGTAGGGCTCATCCCCAGCTACAGCTCATGTAGCAGATCCCTACCAAACAGTTTAATAGGAGAAGCCGTTTGGAGCTGTTTTTAAGTGAAAAAAGGAGCGGCGCCGTTTTGGAGGAGTCATCCTCCAAAATGGCCCCAGCTCCTCCTGAGAAGCCCTTATGGAGCAGTGCGAGCGGGCTCCACGATGGCGCGATGAGGAGCAGACAGAGAGTGAAGACGAGTGGACAACTCAGCAGAGCGGCGGCTCGGAGAAGCAATGCGAGGCCTGACTAGGTAGGGAAACAGATGACAACACCGTTCATGGGGGAGTTTAACATTTTGGCTTTATTAAGAACCCCACCTAACCAAATACAGAATTTCCATGAGAAAAAGTTTTACTAAAACATTTGTCATTTTTGTGCATGTGGCACACTACACCCTCTTGCCACCATGGAGGCCAGTCAGCACGCACACGTGAAATAACTCTCTTGCTCGGGCGCCGACAAGGTTGACGATCACGTTGTTGATGTTGGCCACCAATGCTCGGGTGCTCTCCTTGACGCCGACCGCCGCCTCCTTCTTCTTCCTTTAGGCCTTGTCCTCTATTGCTGCCACCAGCTTATCGTCCATCTTGTCCTCCTCCTTAGCGGCAACAAGCTTCTTGGACTTCCAAGCCTAGCATTTCCGGAGCAGCTTGGCAGCATCCTACGTGGCCATGGTGGTCTTGGGCCCATCTAGATCGATGAGCTCGGCGGTAGTTGACACGGTGGTTTTGGTGGTTCTCGCGGGGTCGAAACTGTGGCAAGCATTGTTGTTCATTGGATGTCACTGAGTGTGATGTCTCTGGTGGCTCGAGTGGATTGAAGTACATGGAAGAAATCAAAGATCACGTGAGGGACACAGAGGTTTATCCTAGTTCAGGCTATCGGGGGCCTACGTCCAGTAGGTTGAGGATCTTTGTATTCAACAGCATCCAAATCGGGGGGGTTACAATAGAGTGTAAGAGAGAGATTTGGCAAGGGATCGCTCGGTGCTGATCCTTGGCTCATCGATGGTGAGCACTTCTCCTTGTCGGAGAGGAGGAAGACGATGGAAAGGGTGGAGGAGCTCTCAGTACTCCTCTCAGGGTGGCTCTGCTCTTAGTGCAGAGCTCGAGTTTTTCGATGAGGACTAGAATGATCTATTCTGAATCATCCTCCCCCTCTATAGGATCCGACCTCCCCTTATATATCGAGGTAGGTTGGGTACATGGCCGTTTGAGGGGTCTAGCCATCTATATGCGCCAAAGTCCAGAAAGGTCTTGTAGTGGCGCAGATGGACCACTACTACAATAAAACTTAACCGAGGCTTTTGGCAAAGGGGCTCGGAGGCAGATGGGCATTTGAACTGCCTCAGTATAATGCCTGGGATTAACCAAGACAGTCATTTTTATTAACCGAGGCGGTCATAATCAACCACCTCGTAAAATAGATTTATGCAGTCGATTAAAAAAATAACCACCTCCAAAAATCAGTTAATGTTAGCAGGCCTCATAAGTGGTCCGCCTCCAATAATACCCCCATTTTTGGAGGCGGGCCACTTATAAGGCTCACCTCGATTAATATGCCAAGGCCCAAATAGGCCTAGGCGAGGCTCGATAACGTATTCAAGTATAAATACAAAACCTTTAGGGTTTCTTGGCTCCTTCCTCACTCTCTCTATCTCACCATGCGCCTCCCTCTCCCACCGAGCCGCCTCTCCCTTCTCGAGACCGAGGCCAAGCGCGCCTCTATTCGCTCTGGCCTCTCTCTCTCTCTCCACTCTGGCCTCCCTCTCTCTCTCTCTCCCTCTCCCTTTCCAGAGCCTAGGGTGTGGCCCCTTCTGGCGGCTGCGCGACACGGGGGGTGCGACCCCTCCTCTGGCGATAGTGTGGCACGGTGGGCACGACACCTCCTCCAGCGATGGCATGGCGTGGGGTGCATGGCCCCTCCTTCAACAATGAAGGCATGGCAAGCGGCCCCTTCCTCACCCTGAAGCACCTCCACCACCGTCCCATGGCTGGATCCGGTGGAGGGCGATCGGATCTATGGTGGGCCTACCCTCGATAGTGGATATAGGCTCGGTGCACTTCCCAATAGCGGATCCACTGTTGATGAGGACAAATCCGATGGTAGGGAGGCAGATTCGGTGGGCGAGGAGGGTGGCGCTCCTCCTCTAGTGAGCAACAGCGGCGGCGGCCCGTGGATGGTCCATGGGTTTTGATTGTTTTTGTTTTTATTTGATTTACTGAGGTGGGCGACCAACCGCCACATTTAAGGCTAGATTTACTGTGAGCTTTGCGCGGAGGCAGATGGGATGCCTGCCTCGATTAATCATTTTTGCCCTCCTCGGTTAAGTTTTTTTGTAGTAGTGGACCTTGGCATTGTCTTAGAGCCGAAGAAGCCCTGGGCGTCGTCTAGCTGCTCTGTTCTGACACGGTGAGTGTTAGGCTCTGTCAGCTTGGACCGGCCTCCACCAGAGGCACCTTCTGGAGGCTTCCTTGGTGGCAAAGGCAATTGGCTCGAGGGGCTAACAAGCGGGCCTAGGAGCCCTCGAGCACCTAAAGCTAGCAGAGGGGTTTGTCCCCTTGTGTCATGCCCCATGCATGACCCTATCAGAGGAGTGGTTGACAGCGTCGTGCCCGCTGGACAGCACTAGGGATCCCCTGAGCCATGGAGGCTTAGGGCACTTGACTCTAGCCTAGTCCTTGGCTAGTGCTAAAGGCCGGGAGCCAAGTATTGGGCCTAGCTCCTATCGATCGGGAGCTTGAGGCTCGGGTGAGCCCCCAAGCCTCGAGCAGAGGCAGAGGGCGTGCTCAGGCTCGACCCAGTCCTTAGATGGAAGGTCCATGCGAGTGCACTTGAGGGATGTAGCCCCTGAGCCCCTAGGTGATCCTAAATGATTGGTCGAGGGATCCTTTGGTCAGGAACTTCTTGTGTCGGGAGTTTAACATACCCCTATGTTAGGATCTTGTTAGTGGTGAAGCAGCATGTGGAGGCGTGGTGGTACCATTTGGCGCCGTCAATGTAGGAGAAGGCGAGCGAGAGCGTGTGTAAAGGGGACACATGGCTGTGGAATGCGACGATCGTGCTCATGGCTGCCCTGTCGGGACAATATGCCTATGCCACCATGACGGACGCCATGCTTGTCATTGATCGATGGGATAGATGGCTAATTTTGTGGCAGAATCCAGCATGATTGTTGTTCAGGGGTCCAGTTGTGGATGCGGTTGCTGTGAGAACTAATGCACAGGCCAGCCTGGCGGTGCTCAGCGCAGGGAGACAAAGCGGGCAGGTGGGTCCTCCCAGCATGACACGCGGGGCCTGATGCATTGTCGCTTGTCCCGCTAGGGTGCTCGTCATCACTGTCCTCATCCACTATGGCCACTCCTACCTTATACCGTCATGGCCTTCCTTATCTTTCATTAAGATCAGTGTTGATGCCGCCTGCCTCGCTGAAACAATCTTGATTTCCATGAAGCAAAATCCATAGATACGAAGTATAACGTGATAGTCTCAAGCGATCATTCCACCACATTATCCAATAACAGTCGATATCACAGACATACATCGAATACCTATTTTAAAGAGAGTACAAATAGCAAGGTTTACTCATTATTACATCACCACTTGGTGAAATCACTCAAAGCATGCAGCAGTTAGAACAACATCAAGTAGAATGGCAGCGGGCGTCGACTCCATCTTCATGAACCAAACTTGAGCGCATGAACAAGACCTCTAATCCTCTCAACCATCTCCCTGATAGTCGTACTTAGACTCAGAACTTGTCAAACAATTATCAGTATGATTTGTACTGGCCATCGGCTTCCACCCTATGCTTTGTGTTTGCTTTGTGGTAGTGAAATGCAAGGGTAGAGCAAAAGATCTATTTATGGCTGTAGTTTTCTATGCGAGTATGTCAAGTTTTAATAATAATTCATCAAGTTTTAACCCATCTCATCCACACGTTCTCCCATCCCATCACACACATCTCACCACTCTCACACTCTCTAGTCAATAAGGATGACTCCCTCTCGTGCCTTGCCTCATCGGCCAAAGCTAGAATCTAACACCAGAACCCAGGGGGAGAGAAGAAAGGACACCAGTCCCCCACCTAAACAGGGACGAGTGGTGTGTACGTAGGGTCCTATGATCTAGTTCTCTTAACATACTAGTACTTAGGAGGACCAAACAAGATAACTTCTCATGGGGATAACCAACACCCCATGCCTCGATGGTACCTCCATCCTAGGGCTTCATCCCACAAAGACACTCCACCCTAGGATCACCTCATCTCGCATGCACCCACCACAGGTACCTCTCATAGGGGATGTCCAGGTTGCACCCCCTAGCGAAACTCGTCCAATGACTCATCGTAAGATCCTACCTGATCGACTCAACCCTTACCACACACCCAAGACGCACGCCAAGATCTCTTCGGTTGTTACCACATTATCGGCACCAAGTGCCTTAACCACTCACAAACAATCCCCCACCAAGCATCACATCACAGATATAATGCATAGTAGAAGCAGTAGCAAGTAAGTAAGTGAGTGTCTAGCCTAACAGCGGGTGTGCAAGGGTATAGGTTGCGACAAGGTTAAGGCTTACAAGCAATTCTACCAAGCAACCTATCACAGATCATTTGCAAAATAGTAAAGCACTAGCATTTACATTATAGCATGTCTAGTAGGATTCTATGAGGTTGGGTGGGATGTGGCACCTAGTAAGTCATCTCCAAGCTCCTTAGTGTAGTCAGGATCATACTCTTTAGTCTATGGCTCTTCTAGGTCTGTCAAATGAGATTTATAGTCGTGATAAGTGACTCCTATAGATAATCACAAAGAAGCAATAGAAAATCAAAAGATTCAAATGCACTCAAATACAAGCCTATGACGTAGAGCTTGTTTTTAGAAAAAATTAGGCACTAGTTTCATATTTTTCTGAAGTCGGATGAATTTATTATGAATTTTCTAAGTTTAAAACATTTTCTTACAAAGAAAAAGGGCTGGGTTAATCTGGTGCCGACACGTGGCATGCTGTGATTGGGCGAGGTGGATCCAGTCATTGACAGGTGGGGCCGGTCAGCGGTCAGTGTTGACTGGTCAATGGTCAACATTGTCTAGGCTTGGACTGGGCTCAGGCGGGCCGGGTTAAGGGCCGAGTTAGTCCAGGATGGGCCGGCCCAACCCAGACACGTGTCGCACAGGCAGGCGGCTGCATGGCATATTCGGGCTCCTACTAGGCTTGGTCTATGCACGTGGCTCATGAAGGTCCAGGCGCCGTGGGTCTATGGACCTCAGGTATGGTCGACGGTGGACCGCACCCACCCTTCTTCCTCCTCCTTCGACTCTCGGTGCACTGAGTGCACCCATAGTGCATAGGATAGGCGCGTACACCTCACGGCTCATCGATGGTGAGGCCAGCCAATGGTGCTCTGTGACGGCTCAGCGGTGCTCCTTCATCCTCCTATGGTCCTTCTACACCCATGCAGGCATGATGGGGTCACAAAGGTGGCTACTTAGCTTCCGTCGAAGCGGCAATGTCTCTGTGGGGGCGCGGCAGCTTGGCGGTCTTGCGGTGGCATGGCATACGCATGGTTGGGTGCTCGTCAAGGCAGCTTGGGCCTTCAAGAGCACCCCTGGTGCTTCGGCAAGGCGGATGTGGTTGATGTTATGGCTCGTGGCTCAGCAACACTGGCCGGGATGGCAGTGGTGATGGAGGCCATGATGGCTCTGGTGAAGCAGGCGTGTGGGCTCAAGGTGGCCCTTTTCCCTATGATTTGAGTCGCAAGGGACCTAACAAGGGTAGCACCAACGACCTTTCTTCACGGTGGAGTCTGCTCGACAGAACTCCAATAGGGCTCCGATGATAGCGACGTCCGGTCTAGAGGCGGCCACCCATCCAAATTTCAAGGCGGCTAGGTCTGTAACGTCATGGTGAACACCATCGGCCCCTCCTTGATCTTCGAGGTGACCAAGAACGGTGAGAACACGGTGGCAGCATAGGAGGCATGTAGCTCCAACAAGGCGGAACATGGCCAACGGCTCCTAGGGGTCTCCTTGCCCTTCTACCTAGCACATGTCGTGTCCCTTGGTGAGGCAAAACTTGCCAGGCTCGTGTGCATGTGTGCGCGTGCGCGGTGCATCACAAAGAGAAAAAGGTCGACCTTTGGCTCTGCCAAGGGGATGTACACAGTGGCGTAGCCATGGCGTGTCCATGGAGGCGAGCACAGGAGAGCGGTGTCTAGGGCTCACCGTGGTGGCAGGGTAGGTAGGATGGTGGTGCAGTGGCGAGTCGAGGCCATGGTGAGAGGTAGCAATGCAGTGTCGAGCTGCTATGGTGAGGAAGACAATCAAGACGCCGTCTTCTTCTCCAACGAGCTTGGGCAACTTCAGTGGGCTCGGTCCTTCCCACCCTCCTTCTCATTACTCCTCCTCTAGGGCATTATGGTGGTTGTGGGTTGCCACCAAGTGGTGGCAGGGCGAGGGTGAGGCGTTAGGGCACCAGGGGTGCCCTCTTATAGGGAGGCCACTGTCATGGTGGAGCAGCGGACGATGGGGAAGGGTAGAGGGGGTACGTGTAGGGCCGATACGGCCTCTAGGCTAGGGTTTTAGGGGGCGCAGGGTGGTTGTGCACCCGCTGGCCCTCCCAATTTGAATGATGACCGGTCAGAAAGGCGGATGGGGTGGCGTTAGCCATCGAGGCCACGGCGGCGACGTCAGCACGGTGTCCGTTGTAGGGGAAGGTTTGGGGGCGCCACGGATCACTGACGTGGTGTTGAAAGCTCTAGTTTGGTTTTGGTAAATTAATGAAACCCTAAGTGGTAACCTAGTTCATCAAGTGATCATGAGATAGGTAGCACACTTCAAGTAGAGAAGCAAATGAAGATCATAACATGACAATGGTGATAGCATGGAGATGATCAAGGGCTTAAACTTGAAGAGAAGAAAGAGAAAAACAAAAAGCTCAAGGCAAAGGTATAACTTATAGAAGCTATTTTGTTTTGGTGATCAAGACACTTAGAGAGTGTGATCACATTTAGGTTTGATAGTCGTACTATTAAGAGGGGTGAAACTCATATCAGAATGCGGTTATCAAAGTGCCACTAGATGCTCTAACTCATTGCATATGCATTTAGGATCTAGTGGAGTGCTAACACCCTTGATAATATTTGTGAAAATATGCTAACACATGTGCACAAGGTGTTTGCAGGGTTGAGATGGGTGGAGATTATGAAATGCCTATTTTCTATTGCGCCGGATGCAAATTCTTGGTGGTTGGCACATTGGAGCAAGGGCGGAGAAGATAGAAGTGAGAACAGAGCTGATGCCAGCGTCGGTCCAGTGACCGGACGCTAAATCCAGAAGCACCGGACGCTGACTGCCTGCGTCTGGTCGCGTTGACTGTCGGTACAGTGGCTAGGGCTTACCACCAGACGCTGGCTATGTCTGGTCGAGGTGGACTGGACGCGTCCGGTCGCAGAAAATCAGGTTTTGACCCTTACTGTACTCGACCGGACGCTGAGGTTCCAGCGTCCGGTTAGTTTTAACCGAACGTGTCCGGTCGCGGAAAACTAGGTTTTGACCCTTATTGTACTCGACCGGACGCTGAGGTTCCAGCGTCCGGTCAGTTTTAACCGGAGCGTCCGGTTAGCGTCATAGCTGTTGGAATCTGACGAACAATGTTTGAAGGCGATGACACGTGGCATCCATCTGTGGATCGGACGCTGAGTCCAGGGTCCAGTCAAGTGGATCGGAGCGTTCGGTCAGAGCGTAGAGTACTCAGTGAAGGGGTACAACGGCTCTATTTCGTGGGGGCTTCTATTTAAGCCCCATGGCTGGCTGTGGCTCATATCTTTGGCCATTTTCATTGACATAGCAACCTTGTGAGCTAAGCCAAAGCCCTCCCACTCATCTACATCATTGATTCATCATCATAGTGAGATTGAGAGTGATCCAAGTGCATTACTTGAGTGATTGCATCTAGAGGCACTTAGTGATCGTGTTTTGCTGCGGATTTCGCTTGTTACTCTTGGTGGTTGCCGCCACCTAGATGGCTTGGAGCAGCGAGGATCGTCGAGCAGAGGTGGTGATTGTCTCCAGCTCCGATCGCGGTGATTGTGAGGGGTTCTTGACCTTTCCCCGGCGGAGCGCTAAAAGGTACTCTAGTGGATTGCTCGTGGCTTGTGTGATCCTCATCTTGTGTTGGTTGTGCGGCACCCTATTGAGGGTTTGGCGTGTGAAGCCAATTAGCGCGTGAACCTCCAAGTGAGTGAATCGCCACAACGAGGACTAGCTTGCCGGTAAGCAAGTGAACCTCGGTAAAAATCATTGTGTTCATCATTGATTCTAAGGTGATTGGTCTTCATTGTTATTCATCTTTGTGATTGATTGGTTCTTCATCTACACGGCGGTATAACTATCCTAACCACTCTCTTTACTTTACCGCAAACTAGTTGATAAGCTCTTTAGTGTAGCTAGTTGTGAGAGCTTGCTTGCTTGGTTGGTGTGGCTCTTTAGTTAGTCTTTGAGAGCACACTAACATAGGATAGTGTCTTTGCTATTGTGTGAATAGACATTATCTAAACTAGAATTATGGTAGGTGGCTTGCATTTTAAGTAGGCTAGCGCAACACTCGCTTCGCCTTATAATTATCTAACCACTTTGTTAAGTGTTGTTGTAGAAATTTTATTAGGCTATTCACCCCCCTCTAGCCATTAGGACCTTTCAAGTGGTATCAGAGCCGAGGTCACCGTTATTTGAGGCTTAACAACCTTCGGTGTTAAAATGGCTCAAATCAACAACACCAAGAAGCTATCCCAATTTGATGGCTCAAATTATTCTTATTGGAAGTCAAAGATGGCCACACATATCAAGTCAATCAATAGGAAAGGTGTGGAAGGTGGTAGAAACCAAAATTGAGATTGGTGATCTGAAAAATCCCACCGCCGCCGAAGAAGTGCTTCTCCAAAACAATGACATTGCTCTAAGTACCATTCATGATGCAATTGATGTGAGAACTTTTGAGCAAATCAAAAATATTGAGATGGCTCATGAAGCTTGGAAGAAATTGGAAGAATCATTTGAGGGTACTCAAGCCGTGAAGGGTACAAAGGCATACATCCTCAAAGAAAAGTTTGCAAGCTTTAAGATGAAGGAGGATGAGAGTGTGCCAGACATGTTCCATCGAATGGAGGTGATTGTAAATGATCTCAAAGCACTCGGTGAGAACATAGAGGACAAGGACTTCTCAAACAAGTTCTTGAGATGTTTGCCCAGGAGATTTAAAATGTTGGTCACCTTGCTAGTGAGGAGTGGTGTGAACACAATGACACCAAATCAAATCTTAGGAGATATCATGACCGATGATGCTTATAGAGATGATGACGAGAAGGAAGAAAAGAGGGAGAAGAAAGATGAGAAGAAGGATGACAAGAAGAAGAGCGTGGCATTCAAGGCCACATCATCTAAGGGCAAAGCAAAGCAAGAAACATCAAGTGAGGATGATGATTCATGGGATGATAGTGATGATGAGAAGATGGCTCTCTTTGTCAAGAGGTTTGGCAAGTTCATGGTAAAGAAAGGCTACCGTGCAAGAAGAAAGAAGTCTTCATCCAAGAACAAAGATGAGTCAAGAAGATGCTTCAAGTGTGGAAGCAAAGATTATCTTATTGCTCAATGCCCATATAATAGCGATAATGATGATGACAAGAAGAACAAGAAGAAGGACAAGAAAGAAAAGAAGGAGAAGAAGGACAAGACATTCTTCAAGAAGAAGAAGGGTGGATCATATGTGGTCACTTAGGATAGTGATGCTTCCTCAAGTGATGATGATGATGATGATAGTGATGATCACAAGACCACCAAGAAGAAGGTTCTTATAAGTATAGCAATCAATGAGAAGCCTTCTCTCTTCGACTCTCCATCATGCTTCATGGCTAAGGCCACTAAGGTACAAACTTGTGATGATGGAAGTGATAGTGAACATGATAGTGATAGTGATAATGATAATGATGAACCTACAAAAGATGAATTAATTGACATGCTAGAAGATGCTAGAGAACACTTTGACATCTCAAGAAAGGAATGCAAAAGCTTGCGTAAGGAACTAAAAGCCCTTAAGCAAGCATTTGATGAGCTTAATGCATCTCATAAGAGGCAAGAGGATGCCCATGAGAAGCTTTACAAGGCTCACAAAAAGCTTAAAAAGGCTCATTTCTCTCTACTTGATGAGCAAACTAAAAATAAGCATGTTGAAACTTGCAATGTAGGTTTAACTTGTGATTTAATTAATACATCACTATCTATGCCTATCATTGTTCCTCCAACTAACCCTTCTTGTAGCACTTCCACTTCTACCTCATCTAATAGTGATGGTCTCACTTGTGATACCTCACTAGTGGTTGAGAATGAGAACCTCAAGAAGGAGGTAACTAAGCTCACTCACACCTTGGCCAAGGCTTATGGTGGTGAGGACCGCTTGCTTATGGCCTTGGGTAGCCAAAGAGCTTCTCTCTACAAAGAGGGATTGGGCTATACCCCCAAGAAAGGCAAAGCAGCCTTTGCTCCTCACAAGACAAGTTTTGTGAAGAACAATGGTCGATTTTGTACTAGTTGCAAGCAAGTTGGTCATAGAGAGCATGAATGCACCAACAAAAACAAAAATGCTAATGTATCCTCCATTAAGCTTAATTCTTCCTATATGCTTGTTAACGGTACAAATGGTGTGAAGGCTAAGTTCATTGGCAAACCATGGATGGGCTCAAAGAAGAAAGCCATTTGGGTGCCAAAGAGCTTGGTTACTAACCTTCAAGGACCCAAGCAAGTTTGGGTACCTAAAAAGAATTGATCTTCTTTTATAGGTCAATTACAAAGTCGGAGGAAGGCATTGGGTTCTTGATAGTGAGTGCACTCAACACATGACCGGTGATGCAAGAATGTTCAACTCAATCAACACCAATGGCAATGATGGCTATGATAGTATCACATTTGGTGACAATGGCAAAGGCAAGGTCAAAGGGCTTGGTAAGATTGCAATATTGATGAGGACATCACTCCTTTGGATGTACCAGCTGATCCTCCAACCGTCATGCAAGGTCCAATGACCCGGGCTCGAATGCGTCAACTCAATTTACAGGTGAGCTCGTTCTTAAGCGATCCTTTTCATACTTTTGAGAATAGACTACAACCTAATGATGTTATCTTGCTTAGGAATATTGGAAAGGGTCAAGAGGGACTAAGAGGACGTAGAGGAGGTGATGATGACCAGCAAGGACGTCCAACACAAGCCGGAGGCCCAGTCCAACATGAATTCGAGTCTGCCTCGGCCTCCAGGACCAGTCTGTCTTAAACTGGTCGCCCAGGATGCATCCGGACTCCGTTTTCGATGATCCACATATGGATGGAAAGCTAATTTGATAAGGAAGCCAATCCAAGTGGTTTCACATCAAAATCTATTCGGAATCAACAGGAATCGTCGAAACAAGTTAGCATCCAGAATCTGCCAGGGTGCTACGACACCGTCTTTTGGTCCGTTGGACCATGTATCGAGTTTGGGCCCATTAGGGGCACGTCCAGGGGTCTTGCATGACCCTAGAGTCTTCATAAACAGCCACCGCCCCTCCATTAGGGTTTGGGGTTTTGCTTAGATTATTCTATCAAGAAACAGTTTTGCCGTTCATCGGTTTGTGAGACCCCAACTCGTGAGATTAATCTTTCATCTGCAATTTGGTTGCGTTCTTTCTTGTTCTTGCTTGTGTTCTTCGTTGTGTAGGCAGGGATTAGACTTATTGGCGAGGTCAACCTGGTCTGTGACTTGGTTGATAACCAGAGGAGCTGTGGTGCTAAGATTGCAGGGTTCGATCTTTCGATCTGAAGCCGGATCGGTGTGTCATTCTCCGCCACAACGATAGTTACCATCACCTGACGGAAGATCGGGATCCCCGTCTCCATTAAGTGGTAATCAGAGGTAAGGTATACCATCAGGTTCACTTGTTATTCCCTAGTTTGAGTATTTTGTATTCGTCCCATAGTCCAGTGCCATACTCGATTTTCCTATCCTAGAACCTTCCGCGCCATAGCCTTTGCATATTTCAGTTTCAGAGTCCGTCGTGTTGAGTTTGTGTCCTGGTCAAGGTCTTGTTGCTGGTTAGGTCGTGTTAGAGTCCAGTTCGTGTGTTCTCCCCCATCGTTTCCATCAAATCTTGGCTGTTGTGACTAATTTGCACACATTGTTCCTGTTTTGTCCTCTAATTCGGAGCCAATTCTTAAAACTGGTCTAGTTTTTGCATACAAACTCCGTTTTTGACATTCCATATATGCAAATCGACCAAAAAAAAATTTCGGATCTGTCCATCCCCAGCCATGCTGGGGTTCAGAATTTTTAGATTGGCCAAAAAGTGGTCACAAGATCCTCGTTTCGTGGTCACAAGGTTTTTGTCAATTTTCATCCAGTTTTCTGAAAATTCCATAGGCCACGTCTTACACTTGTTTGAGCTCATATTTTCTGGGGTTACTGCTTTTGTGCTCCTAAGTAAAGGAAAAATATCAAAAAAATAAAATAATAAAGTCGAAATTTCCCAAAAAAACAACGATAGCCCAAAAAATAGAAAAAAAGAGAGGGGCAAAAGAGGAATAATATCTAGAGGAGCACATAGAGAAGCCCAAAGTGAGCTGTGTTTGTGTATGCTGTCTGGTTCCTTGTTTATGTTGCTGTTTCCATCCACCATACTTGTTTTTCTCATACCTATCACCTTGCTATCCACCATACTTTTGTCACAACCTGGTACTTGCAACACTTTAGACCAGCAACGAGAACAAATACTTTGGACTATAATTCAGCATTACTTTCTGTTACTGACTTGTGTGCTAAATATACATATTACTCTTTGTTTGCCTTCCAAGCTCCACAAATTCTTCAGATCAGTATAGACAAAGGGTCTTGCAATCTCGGTACCACTACCTCACAGGTATCACGAACCAGCCACCGATTGTACCGCCCACTGCTTGCGTTGGTAAGAACTTGGTAAGAGCTTGGTAAGACGCTTCTACTTGCTGTGAAAAGTGACACCACTACAACCACGTAGTCATTTAGTAGGGATAACTTTCACCTGTTTGTTCCTGTTTTTGTGTTTTCAATGGCAGGAGGTGAACAGACTGCAGATAACATTCCTAAGGGTTTCAGCGAGTGTGTTAGCCAAGAGCAACTACAAGCTGTTGTAGAGGATGCCCAAAAAAGGATGAATGAGGCCGTCAGGAAGGCCGTCACTGACGCACTCATTGAACTCAACATTGGCAATAGCATGGAGAGATTGGACAAGCGAATTTCCATGCTAACCGACAAGGTTACTGAGTTGGAAACCTTTGTGGCGGGCAACAACGACGTTTCTGGTAGCAACATCGATGGTCAGGACACGGTGCATGATGCCGCTAGAAACATAGGTCGAGCAGCTATCCGACAAGAGAGATTACGGCAACGTCTACGCCGCAACACGATAGGTATGGGTGGTGTCCACCACCACCACCGTCAAGGTAATAATCACCGTGTGCCCGATGATCCTTATGCTAAGATTAAGTTCACAATACCATCTTTTTCGGGTCATTATGATGCTGAGGGATATCTTGATTGGGAGATGACGGTAGAACAAAAGTTTAGTGCCCACCTTGTACCTGAGCAGCATAGAGTTAGATAAGCTACTAGTGAGTTTAAGGATTTTGCCATTATTTGGTGGAATGGGCTAGCTGCACAGGATGCTTTACCTGGTACATGGGAAGAACTTAAGGTAGCTATACGTGATTATTTTGTTCCTCCTTCTTATCATAGAGACTTACGTAAGAAATTGATGCGTTTAGAACAAGGAGATAAATCTGTACAGGATTACTATGGTGAGCTCCAAAAGGGATTGATGCGCTGTAGTGTTGTAGAGGGAAACGAAAATGCCATTTGTCATTTTTATTCTGGTTTGAGGCGTGACATTCAGGACATTGTTGATTATAAAGAATTTAACACTGTCAACCAGTTGTTTCAGTTTGCTATGCTTGCAGAAAAGGAATTACAGGGGCATGAACAGCAGGGCAAGAGCAAGGTCAGCACCAGCACATACACACCATGCTCAGCACCATCTTCGGGG
This sequence comes from Miscanthus floridulus, assembly GCF_019320115.1. Taxonomy (NCBI): domain Eukaryota; kingdom Viridiplantae; phylum Streptophyta; class Magnoliopsida; order Poales; family Poaceae; genus Miscanthus; species Miscanthus floridulus. The sequence continues at coordinate 118,074,510 of NC_089582.1, read as the reverse complement.
CTGACCAAGCCAACCACTTTTCAGACGCCTCCACCAGTGAGCAAGCGACCAACAGCCTCTGGAGTTTCCGCTACACCTAAGACACCTCTCACACGACCTTTAGATTCAGGTAAAAATTCTTTGCAGGTGCCTACCAAGAGTTCCTCATCCATTGCATCGACGGGACGCACTTCGGGTATTCAGTGCCACCGCTGCCATGGCATTGGCCATGTGTAGAAGGACTACTCAAGTCAGCGGGCATATATTGCTACAGAAGATGGTTATATCAGCACCTCTGACATTGAGGATGAAGAAGACCAAGATGCAGATGAGGAGGACAGCAAAGTCCTTAGTGATGAGGCCACGGCGTCCTATAGGAGCATTATTGTACAGCGGGTGCTCAGCTCACAAGTCCAGCAGCCTGAGAAGCTACAACGCCATAACTTGTTCTAGATTTTCTTCATCATCAGTGACCGTCGAGCACATGTCATTATTGATGGAGGTAGCTACAACAATTTAGTGAGTTCTGATTTGGTCAAGAAGCTTAGCTTGACCACACGGCCACACCCACATCCATATCATATTCAGTGGCTAAATGATTCTGGTAAAGCAAAGGTAACACAAACTTGCAGAGTTTCATTTTCCATTGGTTCTTATGCTGATTCTGTTGATTGTGATGTGGTACCTATGCAAGCTTGTTCACTTTTATTGGGTCGTCCTTGGGAACATTATAATGATGCTACACACCATGGTAGAAGTAATAAATACACTTTTGTGCATAAAGGAAAGAAAATTACTTTGGTACCTTTGACCCCTGCTCAAATTGTACAAGCTGATAGAGAACGCGCTGCTAGTTTGAATAATATTCAATCTGAAAATCAGCAAGTTGCTAATTCTATTTTCCCACCTAAAAAGGATAAGTCTACATCTATTTCTAAGGCTGAGGGGATTAAATTGAAGGGTGGTATTATGCTTGCAACAAAATGTGACTTTGCTGAAATTTCTGTTGATGATATTTGCTATGCTTTGGTATGCAAACGAGCTATGTTTTCACTTGATGATATTGTTAGCTCGGTACCTCCTACTATCACTAACCTTTTGCAGGAGTATGAGGACATTTTTCCAGCTGAGATACCCCCGGGGCTGCCACCTATGAGAGGAATAGAACATCAAATCGATTTGATTCCGGGAGCGACCTTGCCCAACCGAGCTGCATATCGAACCAATCCTGAGGAGACTAAGGAAATTCAGCGGCAAGTCCAAGACCTTTTGGACCACGGGTATGTACATGAAAGCCTTAGTCCTTATGCCATTCCTGTACTTTTGGTTCCTAAGAAAGATGGAAGTTGGCGTATGTGTGTTGATTGTAGAGCCATCAATAATATTACTATTTAGTATCATCATCCTATTCCTAGGCTAGACGACATGCTTGATGAGTTGTGTGGTTCTATAATTTTTACTAAGATTGACTTGCGAAGTGGCTACCACCAGATTAGAATGAAACTTAGAGATGAATGGAAAACTGCATTTAAAACCAAATTTGGGTTGTATGAGTGGTTAGTTATGCCTTTTGGTTTGACAAATACACCTAGCACTTTTATGCGCTTAATGAATGAGGTTTTAAGAGTTTTTATTGGTCATTTTGTGGTAGTTTACTTTGATGATATATTGATTTATAGCAAGTCTTTTGATGAACATATGGATCACTTACGTGCTGTTTTTAATGCCTTACGTGATGCACGTTTATTTGGTAACCTTGAGAAGTGCATCTTTTGCATGGATCAAGTTTCTTTTCTTGGCTATGTTGTAACTCTATAGGGAATTGAGGTGGACAAGATGAAAATTGAAGCCATAAAGAGCTGGCCGGTTCCCCAAACTGTCACATAGGTGAGGAGTTTTCTTGGTCTTGCAGGATTCTACCGCCGCTTCGTCAAAGATTTCAGCACCATTGCTTCCCCATTGCATGAGTTGACGAAGAAAGGAGTGATGTTTCATTGGGGAGAGGCACATGAGGAGTCCTTTGACACTTTGAAGGACAAGCTTACACACGCTCCATTGCTACAACTTCCAAATTTTGGTAAGACTTTTGAGCTAGAATGTGATGCTAGTGGACTTGGCATTGGTGGTGTTTTGATGCAAGATGGTAAACCAGTTGCTTACTTTAGTGAAAAATTACATGGTCCTGTTCTTAATTATTCCACGTATGATAAAGAATTATATGCACTTGTCCGTTCTTTAGAGACGTGGCGTCATTATTTATGGCTTAAAGAATTTATTATTCATTCTGATCATAAATCGCTTAAGTATCTTTGCTCTCAAAATAATCTGAATCGTAGGCATGCTAAATGGGTTGAATTTATTGAGTCTTTTCCTTATATTATCAAACATAAGAAAGGGAAGGATAATGTGATTGCTGATGCTTTGTCTAGAAGATACACATTGCTGTCTCAACTTGATTACCGGATTTTTGGTCTTCAATCCATTAAAGAACAATATGCGCTTGATCCTGATTTTAAGGATGTGTTGCTTAATTGTAGAGAGGGACGCACATGGAATAAGTTTATGATCAGCGATGGGTTTTTGTTTAGAGCTAACCGCCTATGCATTCTAGTTGGTTCCGTTCGTCTTTTGTTGTTGCAGGAGGCACATGGAGGTGGATTGCTGGGACATTTTGGTGCCAAGAAGACGGAGGAGGTGCTGTCCACACACTTCTTTTGGCCTAGGATGAGGCATGATGTGGAGCGGTATGTGGCTCGGTGTGCCACATGTCAAAAGCTAAGTCGCGTTTGAACCCATATGGTTTGTATATGCCTCTTCCTATTCCTTCTACTCCTTGGGCAGATATATCTATGGATTTTGTGTTGGGATTGCTAAGGACTAAGAGGGGGAGAGATAGTATTTTTGTGGTGGTTGATCATTTTTCTAAGACGGCACATTTTATTCCTTGTCATAAGAGCGACGATGCTGTTCATATTGCTGACCTTTTCTTTCAAGAAATTGTTCGCTTGCATGGTATGCCTTCTACTATTGTTTCAGATCGTGGTACAAAATTCTTGAATCATTTTTGGCGCACGTTGTGGAATAAATTGGGGACCAAGCTACTGTTTTCTACAACATATCATCCCCAAACTGATGGGCAAACTGAGGTTGTGAATCGAACATTGTCCACCATGTTGAGAGCCATTTTGAAGCACAATTTGAAGATGTGGGAAGAGTGTTTGCCGCATGTGGAGTTTGCATATAACAGGGCGGAACATTCCACCACCAAGGTAAGTCCTTTTCAGGTAGTGTATGGTTTTAACCCTCGTGCTCCTATTGATCTTTTGCCTTTACCTACCACTAAGAGAATACATAGTGATGCTAGAGAGTGTGCTAATTTTATTCGTAAGTTGCATGAAACAACTAAAGCAAATATTGAAAGCATGAATGAAAAGTATAGAATTGCTGGTAGTAAAGGTAGAAAAGAGATTAAACTTGAACTGGGTGATTTGGTTTGGTTACATTTAAGAAAAGATAGATTTCCTGAGCTACGTAAGTCTAAATTAATGCCAAGAGCAGCTGGTCCTTATAAGATTATTGAGAAAATAAATGATAATGCATACAAACTTGAGTTGCCACCCGAGTTCAGGGTTAGTCCCACATTTAACATTGTAGATTTGAAACCTTATTTGGGAGAAGAAGATGAGCTTGAGTCGAGGACGACTCCAATTCAAGAGGGGGAGGATGATGAGGACATCACTCCTTTGGATGTACCAGCTGATCCTCCAACCGTCATGCAAGGTCCAACGACCCGGGCTCAAATGCGTCAACTCAATTTACACGTGAGCTCGTTCTTAAGCGATCCTTTTCATACTTTTGAGAATAGACTACTACCTAATGATGTTATCTTGCTTAGGAATATTGAAGAGGGTCAAGAGGGACTAAGATGACATGGAGGAGGTGATGATGACCAGTAAGGACGTCCAACACAAGCCGGAGGCCCAGTCCAACACGAATTCGAGTCTGCCTCGGCCTCTAGGACCAGTCTGTCTTAAACTAGTCGCCCAGGACGCATTCGGACTCCGTTTTCGATGATCCATATATGGATGGAAAGCTAATTTGATAAGGAAGCCAATCCAAGTGGTTTCACATCAAAAGCTATTCGGAATCAACGGGAATCATCGAAACAAGTCAGCATCCAGAATCTGCCAGGGTGCTGCGACACCGTCTTTTGGTCCATTGGACCATGTATCGAGTTTGGGCCCATTAGGGGCGCGTCCAGGGGTCTTGCACAACCCTAGAGTCTTTATAAACAGCCGCCACCCCTCCATTAGGGTTTGGAGTTTTGCTTAGATTATTCTGTCAAGAAACAGTTTCGCCGTTCATCGGTTTGTGAGACCCCAACTCGTGAGATTAATCTTTCATCTACAATTTGGTTGCGTTCTTTCTTGTTCTTGCTTGTGTTCTTCGTTGCGCAAGTAGGGATTAGCCTTATTAGCAAGGTCAACCTAGTCCGTGACTTGGTTGATAACCAGAGGAGCTGTGGTGCTAAGATTGCAGGGTTCGATCTTTCAATCTGAAGCCAGATCGGTGTGTCATTCTCCGCCACAACGATAGTTACCATCACCTGACGGAAGATCGGGATCCCCGTCTCCATTAAATATCCAATGACTTGAGCATATCCAATGTGTTGCTAGTAGAGAGCTTGAACTTCAATTTGCTATCCGTGACTCAATTGTGTGATCTTGGATTCAAATGCATATTTGAGGTAGATGATGTAGAAATCATAAGTGTAGATGGCTCTAACTTGATCTTCAAAGGCTTTAGATATGAGAATCTATACTTGGTTGATTTCAATGCTAGTGAAGCTAGATTATCTACATGCTTGTTCACTAAGTCTAGCATGGGTTGGTTATGGCATAGAAGGCTTGGTCATGTTGGAATGAAACAATTGAATAGATTGGTTAAGCATGACTTAGTTAAAGGCTTGAAAGATGTTGTGTTTGAAAAGGATAAGCTTTGTAGCTCTTGTCAAGCCGGCAAATAAGTTGGAAACACCCATCCTAAGAAAAGCATGATGAGCACTAGTAAAGCATTTGAGTTATTGCACATGAATTTGTTTGGGCCAACACAATACACTAGTATCGGTGGTAACAAATATGGATTTGTGATAGTGGATGACTACACTAGATACACATGGGTATTCTTTCTAGTGGACAAAAGTGATGTATTTGCAACATTCAAATCATTTGTCAAGGGCATTCAAAATGAGTTTGAAACAACCATCAAGAGAGTTACAAGTGACAATGGTAGTGAGTTTAAGAACACTAGAATTGATGAGTTATATAATGAATTTGGAATTAGACATCAATTCTCGGCCAAGTACACACCTCAATCAAATGGCCTTGTTGAGAGAAAGAATAGAACACTCATTGATATGGCAAGGTCTATGCTTAGTGAGTACAATGTGAGTCAATCTTTTTGGGCCGAAGCTATCAACACGGCTTGCTATTGTAGCAACCGCCTCTATTGTCATCGATTGAAAGAGAAGACACCATATGAGCTCTTGAATGGTAGAAAGCCCAACATTGCATATTTTTGGGTCTTTGGTTACAAATGCTATATCTTGAAGAAAGGTACAAGATTGGGCAAGTTTGACAAGAAATGTGATGAAGGATTCCTACTTGGTTATTCCACTACAAATAAAGCATATAGAGTATGGAATTTGGATATTGGTACTCTTGAGGAAGTTCATGATGTTGAATTTGATGAAACCAAGGTTTCACAAGAAGAGAATGAGAACTTGGAAGATGTTGGAGGCATTCAACTTTCAAATGCCATAAAGAACATGGACATTGGTGAATTGAGGCCTAGGCAAGTGATTGATGATGAAGATGATCAAGTGCAAGTGCTCTCCAACTCTAATGTGCAAGATGATATAAATCAAGCTAGTGCAAGTGACTCTTATGATATTGATCAAGATCAAATGGCTAGTACATCATCTCAACCAAATGATCAAGCAAGTGCAAGCAATCAAGTTCCAATCCTTCAACCAACAAGTATTGTAAGAGATCATCCTTTGGATACAATCATTAGAGATATTTCAAGAGGTGTACAAACAAGATCAAGATTGGCATTATTTTGTGAACACTTTTCTTTTGTGTCATCCATTGAACCAAAGATAGATGAAGCTTTGAAGGATATTAATTAGGTGAATGCTATGCATGAAGAATTGAATAACTTCACAAGAAATCAAGTATGGGAATTGGAGAAATACCAAAGGGCCATAATGTGATTAGAACCAAATGGGTCTTTAGAAACAAGCAAGATCAAGATGGGATAGTTGTAAGAAATAAAGCAAGATTGGTAGCACAAGGCTATACATAAGTTGAACGTCTTGACTTTGGAGAAACATATGCCCCGGTTGCTAGATTGGAAGCAATTAGAATCTTGCTAGCCTACGCTTATGCCCACAACATCAAGCTCTATCAAATGGATGTTAAGAGTGCATTTCTCAATGGTTATATCAATGAAGAAGTATATGTTGAGCAACCTCCCGGTTTTGAAGATGATAAGAAGCCCAACCATGTGTACAAGTTGAAGAAAGCATTGTATGGCTTGAAGCAAGCACCTAGAGCATAGTATGAGAGATTGAGGGACTTCCTACTCTATAAAGGGTTCACAATAGGCAAGGTTGACAACACTCTTTTCATCAAGAAGATTGGAAAAGATCTATTTGTATTGCAAATCTATGTAGATGACATCATATTTGGATCAACCAATCAAGAATTTTGTGATGAGTTTGGTAAGATGATGGCTAATGAGTTTGAGATGTCCATGATTGGAGAGTTGAGTTACTTCCTTGGTCTTCAAATCAAGCAATTGAAAAATGGTATATTTGTGAGTCAAGGCAAGTACATCAAGGACATGATCAAGAAGTTTGGAATGATTGATAGCAAAGTCATTAGCACACCAATGGGAACCAATGGCAACTTGGATAGTGATGCAAGTGGAAACATGATGGATCAAAAGTTGTATCGGTCTATGATTGGAAGCCTACTCTATGTGACTGCATCAAAGCCGGATGTCATGTTTAGTGCATGCATGTGTGCAAGATTTCAAGCCTCGCCAAGAGAAAGTCATTTGAAGGCTACAAAGAGGATATTGAGGTACTTGAAGCATACACAAAATGTTGGTATGTGGTATCCCAAAGGAGCAAAGTTTGAGCTAGTTGGTTACTCCGACTCGGATTATGCGGGATGCAAGGTTGAAAGGAAGAGCACATCAGGCACATGTCAATTATTAGGAAGATCACTTATTTCATGGTCATCAAAGAAGCAAAATAGTGTTGCATTATCAACCGCCGAAGCCGAATACATATCTGCCGGTAGTTGTTGTGCACAAATACTTTGGATGAAGGCCACTTTGAGTGATTTTGGAATCAAGTTCAAGAAAGTGCCATTGCTATATGACAATGAGAGTGCAATCAAGCTAACTAACAATCCAGTGCAACATGCAAGAACAAAGCACATTGATGTCCGCCACCATTTCATAAGAGATCACCAACAAAAAGGGGACATTTGCATTGAGAGTGTAGGCACCGAAGATCAACTTGCCGATATATTCACCAAGCCATTGGATGAGAAAAGGTTTTGCAAGCTAAGAAATGAGTTGAACATATTGGATTTCTCAAATATGTGTTGATGCAACCCCCACTCATATGACATGCCTCTCCTTCGAGCAATCTAAGGTAAAAGTTGATTGGCATAACATAAATCCTTGCTAAGGACATGTTTAGTGCATCTAGTCATATTTTCAATCTTAGTAGGATCTTGCATATGGTTCTATCTTATTAGGCTCATTCATGAAAATCAAATGATTTTGATGTCTATATGGTATCACTATTGCTTCTATGCTTGACTTGATCTAGTGATGGCATATGACATGTTTATGGGCTTGTAAACCTAGTGTTTAATCTAGAAAATGAACTATAAGTGTTTAACTCAACATGGTACAAGATAACCCTTATTTGGAGGTGTGAAGAAGCTTGTCCTTAGATCAAACCGAGTTAAATATTTTTAGGAAATAATCTAGAATTGAAGCAAAATTGGGACAATAACCCTCACCCCATTGATTGACATTGATAATCTCAACCCTACAAGTACTTCTATTTAGAACCTTTGTGGTCATTGATGACAAAGGGGGAGAGAAACAAAGGTAAAGGGGATAAGGGGGAGAGAGAAACAAAGATAAGAGGGAGAGATATAACAAAGGAAAGGGATCAACTAAAATTTTGAGCACACAAGTAGGGGGAGCAAGCTCATGAACTTGTATGGTGTATTTGTATGTGCATTACATATGTTAGCTTGCATGGCGTAAGTTCCAAATTTAAATATCCATGTTTGTGTGATGTATGCTAGTTGTAGGTTTGAATGATGAAATGCAAACTAGGATGTATAGGATATCTAGTGATTTCACTTCCAAATATTTCTAAGTGGTATTGAGCTAACCATGATGCTAAGGACGGTATATTGGTGCACTCCGATTGGTATCGCGCTTCAAAGGTCCATCTTTTATACCTTAGCATCATATGGTAGACATTGACTCCTACATTTCCTATCTAAGCATATGTGCAAGCTTCAATCTAAACTCTTAGTACATATGTAGGGGGAGCAATTGCTACCACTTAGGGTTCATGAAACTTGTCCATATCTTTTTACACATGGTAAATATGTTTGGGCAAGCAACATGGATTCAATTGAATTTCAATTCCTATCTTTGTATAAGGGTTGTCATCAATTGCCAAAAAGGAGGAGATTAAAAGCTCTAGTTTAGTTTTGGTAAATTGATGAAACCCTAAGTGCTAACCTAGTTCATCAAGTGATCATGAGATAGGTAGCACACTTCAAGTAGAGAAGCAAATGAAGATCATAACATGACAATGGTGATAGCATGGAGATGATCAAGGGCTTAAACTTGAAGAGAAGAAAGAGAAAAACAAAAAGCTCAAGGCAAAGGTATAACTTGTAGGAGTTATTTTGTTTTGGTGATCAAGACACTTAGAGAGTGTGATCATATTTAGGTTTGATAGCCGTACTATTAAGAGGGGTGAAACTCGTATCAGAATGCGGTCATCAAAGTGCCACTAGATGCTCTAACTCATTACATATGCATTTAGGATCTAGTGGAGTGCTAACACCCTTGATAATATTTGTGAAAATATGCTAACACATGTGCACAAGGTGTTTGTAGGGTTGAGATGGGTGGAGATTATGAAATGCCCATTTTCTATTGCGCCGGATGCAAATTCTTGGTGGTTGGCACATTGGAGCAAGGGTGGAGAAGATAGAAGTGAGAACAGAGCTGATGCCAATGTCGGTCTAGTGACCAGACGCTGAATCCAGAAGCACCGGACGCTGACTACCTATGTCTGGTTGCATTGACTGTCGGTACAGTGGCTAGGGTTTACCACCGGACACTGGCTGTGTCCGGTCGAGGTGGACCGGACGCGTCTGGTCATAGAAAATCAGGTTTTGACCCTTACTGTACTTGACCAGACGCTGAGGTTCTAGCGTCCGATCAGTTTTAACCGGACGTGTCTGATCGCGGAAAACCAGGTTTTGACCCTTACTGTACTCGACCAGACGCTGAGGTTCCAGCGTCCGGTCAGTTTTAACCGGAGCGTCCGGTCAGCATCATAGCCGTTGGAATCTAACGAACAGCGTTTGAAGGCGATGACACGTGGCATCCATCTGTGGACCGGACGCTGAGTCCAGGGTCTGGTCAAGTGGACCGGAGCATCCGGTCAGAGCGTAGAGTACCTAGTGAAGGGGTACAACGGCTCTATTTCATGGGGGCTTCTATTTAAGCCACATGGCTGGCTGTGGCTCATATCTTTGGCCATTTTCATTGACATAGCAACCTTGTGAGCTAAGCCAAAGCCCTCCCACTCATCTACATTATTGATTCATCATCATAGTGAGATTGAGAGTGATCCAAGTGCATTGCTTGAGTGATTGCATCTAGAGGCACTTAGTGATCGTGTTTCGCTGTGAATTTCACTTGTTACTCTTGGTGGTTGCCGCCACCTAGACGGCTTGAAGCAGCGAGGATCGTCGAGCGGAGGTGGTGATTGTCTCCAGCTTTGATCGCGGTGATTGTGAGGGGTTCTTGACCTTTCCCCGGCGGAGCGCTAAAAGGTACTCTAGTGGATTACTCATGGCTTGTGTGATCCTCATCTTGTGTTGGTTGTGCAGGCACCCTATTGAGGGTTTGGTGTGTGAAGCCAATTAGCGCGTGAACCTCCAAGTGAGTGAATCGTCACAACAAGGACTAGCTTGCCGGCAAGCAAGTGAACCTTGGTAAAAATCATTGTGTTCATCATTGATTCCGAGGTGATTGGTCTTTATTGTTATTCATCTTTGTGATTGATTGGTTCTTCATCTACACGGCGGTATAACTATCCTAACCACTCTCTTTACTTTACCACAAACTAGTTGACAAGCTCTTTAGTGTAGCTAGTTGTGAGAGCTTGCTTGCTTAGTTGGTGTGGCTCTTTAGTTAGTCTTTGAGAGCACACTAACATAGGATAGTGTCTTTGCTATTGTGTGAATAGACACTATCTAAACTAGAATTGTGGTAGGTGGCTTGCATTTTAAGTAGGCTAGCGCAACACTCGCTTCGCCTCATAATTATCTAACCACTTTGTTAAGTGTTGTTGTAGAAATTTTATTAGGCTATTCACCCCTCCTCTAGCCATTAGGACCTTTCAGGTGTCCATCCATAGGCGCACATCCAACGCCTCAATAGCAAAACGGTGGGGATGCGAGGGCGCTGCCTTGGATGCCCTCACCGGTGAGATGCTCTGCTCAGAAGGAAAAAGCAGAGGAGGGGGAGAGCGAGGGGGATGACAAGGGGGTCCCACGGGCCTGCCTGTCGGTCATCTAGTGAGAGGGGAAGCAGGGGTGCGGGCAAGCGGGAGCTAGGCCATGGCCTTGCTAGGCCGGTTGGTGGTGCGTGTGTGGGAGCGAGCGTGGGTGCAGAGCTGGGCCATGTCAACTGGGCCGGCAGTGACTGCTGGGCTGTTTTGGCCTTTCTAATTCCTTCCCCTTTTCTAATTCCTTTTCTATTTCCTATTTCCATTATATGCTATACCTTGGGCTCCTATGCATATATACATGTGTTGCCAGGCACGTACACATCCTTATGGGGTCCACTAGGGGTCCACTAGGGTATTAGGGTCAATGCCAAGGGTTGGAAACACACACACAACAAGTTTGTAAAAAGGTTTACATGATTTTATTTCATCACATAAAATCATGAAGAAGCAACTCACAAGTTGTTTAATATGCAAATGCTCAATCATGGTAACTTGGGATCTACTTGTGCAACTACAAGGGTGGTTTCCCAGTATGCACACTCACCATGTATGGGTTTTGTAAGAAAAATTTTTAAGTTTGAATTTTTGGTTCTAGGAAAACATGGGTTGTTACAGTCCTCCCCCTTCACAGGAATCTCATCTCGAGATTTGACATGCGATGCACCTTTCAAAGAGGTTGGGGTAAAGTATCTAAAGCTCTGACTCTTTCTCCCAAGTGGCTTCTCGTTCAATGTGGTTGCTCCACTGAACCTTGCACATGGGTATAGTGGTGCTTCTAGTCTCCTTGTTAGCTCTGTCAAGTATCTGTATTGGGTGTTCCTTGTACTCTAGAGTGCCTTGTATATCTAGTGCCTCTATGGGTACTTGCTCATCTAGTAGCTTCAAGCACTTGCGTAGCTGAGATACATGAACACTGGGTGCACTCTTGTTAGCTCTTCAGGTAACTCCAGCTTGTAGGCTAACTTGCCAATTCTCTGACAGATCCGATACGGTCCTACATACCTTGGTGCCAACTTCCCTTTCACATGGAACCTAATGGTGCCTCAGAGTAGGGAGACTTTGAGGTAGACACAGTCCCCAACTTTAAACTCAAGGTCTCTCCGCCTGTTATCTACGTAACTCTTCTATCGGCTCTGTGCAATCCTTAGATTTTCTCACACTTAGGTGACTCCTTTGACATCCTTGATCTTTATGGGGCCAGAGAACGATCTCTCTCCTACTTCTAACCACATCAGAGGGGTCCTACATTTTCTCCCATACAAGGCCTCAAATGGTGACATCTTGAGGCTAGCCTGATAGTTGTTGTTGTAAGAGAACTCAGCGTGAGTCAAACTCTTCTCCCAATCTGATCCATACTTCAACACATAGGCTCTAAGCATATCCTCTAAGATCTGGTTCACTCTCTCTGTCTGCCCATCTGTCTGAGGGTGGTAAGCGATGTTGTAATCTAGTTGAGTCCTGATAGCTTTGTGTTGACTCTTCCTAAATTTGGACACCCATTGCATCCCTCGATCGGATACTATGCTAATAGGAGCTCCATGGAGTCTAAGAATATTGTCCATGTACAGATCGACTAGCTTCTGAACTCGGTAGTCAGTCCTAACTACCACAAAGTGAGCTACCTTGGTCAATCTATCAACAATCACCCAAATCGAGTCATGACCTTTTGGGGTCCGAGGTAGACCCACTATGAAGTCCATGCATATGCTTTCCCACTTCCACATCAGAACATCTAAGGGCTTCAATAGTCCTGCTTGTATCTAATGCTCGGCCTTGATCCTATTGTAGATGTCGCATCATGCGACATGTCCCGCAATATCCTTCATCATATTCTTCCACTAGAATAGCTTCTTCAGATCTACATACATCTTGGTACTTCCCGGGTGGATGCAATACTTGGAGTCATGTCCTTCAGCTAGGATCTTTTCTCATAGGGCTGCATTAGAAGGTACACATATTCTATCTTTGTACTAACACACCCCCCTATTCATCTACCATGAATTCATGACACTTACCTTGCTTCATGAGCTCTCGAATTAGACGAATCTCAGGGCATCCTCGCTGGGCTTTTTGTATCCATTCTCCATGGTTGTACTGCACCCAAAGCTCATTGAGCGGAACCTTCTATACCACTTCTAGTTGTAGTTTCTCCATCTCTCGACTGAGTTATGGCAGTATTGCATCTGTCATCAGATTATGACAATGACTCTTGTGGCTCAGGGCATTTGTGACTACATTAGCTTTCCCTAGATGATAATGTATCTCTAGGTTGTAGTCCTTAATCAGCTCTAGCCATCGGCATTGTCTCATATTCAGATCCACCTAGGTAAAGAAGTACTTCTGGCTCTTGTGAACTGTGTAGATGTCGCATTTGTTCCCAATCAGATAGTGTCTCCAAATCTTCAAGGCGTGCACAACAGCTATAAGTTCAAGGTCATGGGTAGGGTAGCATTGCTCATGGTCCTTCAACTAGCAGGATGCATAAGCTATGACTCTCCCATTCTGCATCAGAACATAGCCAAGTCCCTATCTGGATGCATCACAATGGACCATGAAGTCTTGCTGAATGTTAATCAATGCCAGCATAGGAGTGGTGGTAAGCTTCTACTTCAAGGTTTGGAAGCTTTGCTCGTACTCTGGCATCCACTCAAACTTGTTGGTCTTCTTCAGAAGGTTGGTCATAGGTTTGACTATCTTGGAGAAATTCTCAATGAAGCGGCGATAGTATCCTGCCAACCCAAGGAAACTCTAGATATCAGTTGCATCATAGGGTTGTTCCTACTCTTTCATAGCTTCAATCCTAGCGGGATTGATAGCTACTCCCTCAATAGAGAGAATGTGACCTAGGAAGGCAACTTCTTTGAGCCAGAACTCGCACCTGATGAACTTGGCATATAGCTAATTCTGCCTCAGCTTCTCTAGCACTACTCTCAAATGCTGCTCATGTTCTTCTACAGTGGACGAATAGACAAGAATGTCATCAATGAATACCAATGCAAACTTGTCCAACTCTTTCATGAATACCTTGTTCATTATATTCATGAAGTAGGCCAGGGCATTAGTGAGTCCAAAGGACACAACAGTGAACTCATATTGTCCATACCTAGTGACAAAGGTTGTCTTGGGAATGTCCTTAGTTTTGATCTTCATCTGATGGTACCTAGATCGGAGATCGATCTTGGAAAAGAACTTGGCATTCCTCTGTTGGTCTAGCAGGTCATCTATCCTCAGTAGTGGGTACTTGTTCTTGACAGTCACGGCATTCAAGTTCTGGTAGTCAATGCACATCCTCATGGAACCATCCTTCTTCTTCACAAACAAGATAAGGGAACCCCATGGTGAAGCACTAGGCCTAATGTACCCCTTGTCAGACAACTCCTTGAGCTATTTCTTGAGCTCCTCTAGCTCATCAACCGACATGTAGTAGGGCCTCTTAGCAATAGGTCCTATACCAGGCAGAAGGTCAATCATGAACTCCACATCCTGATCAGGTGACATACTCAGCAATTCTTCAGGAAACACATCAGGATATTTGCATACTATGGGTACCTCGTCCACTGACTTGGCCTCCAAGGCACACAACATGGAAATCGCCTTCTCATGATTAGGCTCACATCGAATTACGTGCCCACTCGGATGTGTTATCTCCACATATCTTGGTGAGGAAGATATTACTCTCTTGTGTTTAGTTAGCCAATCCATCCCAATATGACATCCAGTCCATTAGAGGGAAGCAAGGTAAGATCGACCAGAAAAGGGTGACCCTCAATGGTGATACCCCCTAACATATCTTGGTGCATCTGATGTTGCCCAAAGGTGAACTAGTATCTATGGGCACTCTCTGTGGAGTTACAAGTAGGTTATGCCCTCATGCAAATTTGGTGGATATGTATGAACATGTTGCACCAGAATCAAATAATACTAAAGCCTTAGATCCATGCACTAAAAACATACCTTACACCATGTCGAGGGCGCCCTGCGCCTCCTCAGTGGTTAGGTATGTGAGACGACCATGGGTGGGTCCCATGATAGGCTTGTGTGGCATACCCTGAATTGAAGCCTATCTCACTGGGGTCGGAGCAGGTGGTGTAGCGTTCTTCACAGGGCAGTCGGTGATCTTGTGGCCTAGCTAGCCATAGCCGAAGCAAGTGAAGGGCACATTGCCTGTGGCGGTGGGCACAACTGTCTTCCATGTGCTAGGGCTCTGAGCAGGGCAGCTTTGAGCGAGGTAGTGGTAGTTGGCAGTGTAGGTACCACCTCCACGGCTCAGAGTAGGTGCGGCTCCCTAGACGGCACGAGGGCGAGGTAGCAAGGGCATGTGAGCACATGTTCTCTAAGGTGTCGGGGCACGAGACGAGCTCTTGGATCAGCGCTTCTTCTCCTTGTAGAGGGTGTCGACCTCTAGATGATCCCTCTCCATCTCTAGGGCCATGTTGATAATCTCCTAGAGGGTGTAGCAGGTATGACCCAAGAGGGCCACCTTGAGGCATGTGTTCAGACCCTTCTTGAAGAAGTACATCTTTTTCTTAGAATCTATCTCACCGAGAGCGTACCTCATCATGCGAGTGAAGTGGTTGGTGTACTCCTAAATCTTTTGGGACCCTAGGAAATGTTGCGGAACTCCTCAACCTTGGCATCCATCATGCCCTTGGGCACGTGATTTTGTGGAAGGCTTCGGCAAACTCCTCCCATGAGATGTGCGCGGGGTCAACGTGGGGTCACAGTAGCTATCCCACCATGTGCGTGTAGCGTCGGTGAGCTGATGGGTTGCGACTCCAACACACACCTCATCAGAGCAAGTGGTTAAGTCTAGCTTCCTCTCCATCTCATGTAGCCAGTCCTCGACGGTGATGGGGTCATCATCGGAGGTATCGAAGGTAAGGGGCCTTAGCTTGAGGAAACCCTCTAGCTTCCTCTAGAAGTCATTGGGTAGACCTCCATTGCGATGTAGTAGCCCCTCAGCTAGTGTCTCCATGAGACGCATCTGGTGGTTCATCATCTCAGACAGAAGTGGTGGTGGTGGTGGAGCAATGTAGCCCCTAGGTGGAGCATCCTTGCCCCTAGGTTAGGCTACGCCTAGATCCTCCAAGATGGGCTCCTCCACGTGCTACTCCCCTATGGGTGGTGCCTCCTCCTCCTCAAGGTTGAGGGCAACGTGGGTGGTAGCTTGTCCTCCTCCATGACCACGACCACATCCATGACCATGACCAAGCCCAGCAGGCACGGGGGATGGGGAGCGACGGTTCAGATGTTTAGAGTGGCGACACGACATCTTGCTACAAACATTAGGTCATGAGTTGTTAAGTGGTTAGGTGACTTATTAACAATTTTAAATCTTACCATACACTCAAACAAAGAAGCAAGAACAACCATAAGAGCATTAAGATGGAAGCATTCATTACATTAGTTTATTACACAACAATGTCTCTAGCAGCTACACTAGAAGACTCATGAGAATCACACTACGCGTAGGTAGCCTTCAAAAGAGGGACATTCTACTCTACTCCTAGAAGTGAGTCATGTCTCATAGCCACATAGGGCTCATCATCAACACTACAACTACTACATTATTAGAGTATCTCTAAGAAGCTAACTCTGACCAGGTGGTGGGGTAGTGCTAGCATCTATCTCCTGGAGCTCTGCATCCGTATGGTATATCCTCAAGATGTACTCTAGGGCCTCCTCCAACTCTGTGGTCTTCAGTGCCTTGGGGTAGGTCTCGGACAGGCATGCCTTCAGATTGAGCTTGGTGGGATCAACACTGAAAGCCTCCTTGCACAGCCTCTTGCGTGACCCTAGTGGTAAGATCTTCTACACCTCCTTGAACTCCATGACCCTCCTAGAGTCAGAGTCAATCCATGCCTGGCTTATCCTATCTACCTTGTCCTTGAGATACTCCATATACTTCATGTACTCGATGAGGTGATGCAGGTTATGGGAAGCGTTAACACTCATCTATACAAGGTCCTTCTCCAACATGTTGTAGTGGCTCTCCAACATCATCTTCTTGAAGCCGTACCTCTTCTCCTTCTTGACGTGACTCCTTAGGGACACCTTCTTGTGCTCGAGGGTATCCTCAAGCTCGTAGACCTTGCAGTCCAGATAGTCATCGTGTAGCCCAAAGTCTCTAGCCTTGTCTCTCATATCTACAATCTCCTCCCTCAGCTTGCCCTCACATGCCTTATAGTAGGCCTCCATATGGTCATAGCCCTGACGCTCCACATGGATAGTCTCCTTGAGTACCTCCTTCTTTTCTTCCTCCAAGAAGGCCTCGTCGGCCCAGAACAGCATGTCCCGGTAACAACGGTTCTGTGACTCAACCTCCATGATGTACCTATCCTAGTAGAGGATGTACTGTCCAGACACCTAAAGGCAAGGGCCCTCCTCAGCATAAACAGTCTGCTCGACAGCCATCACCTGCCTCTTGGTACTCTAGGTGAGGTCCAAGGCTCAGGGAAGCAAGCAGTATGACCCTCTCTTGAGATGCTCGTGGGCATCACGAATCACGCGGTGAAGGGCTAAATGTGAAACCGACTATACACATGCCTCGACGGAGGTCTCCACCTTGAGCTCCTAGAAAGTGTGCAGCTCTGGTAGAGTCTCACTTGTGGGAACCCTGAGGTGAATGATGATGTGGCCCTACAGTCTATCGGGTCCTAGCTCGCCATGATAGACATACTCGATCAGCTCGGTAGGGACACCAAGCTCCTCAAAAACATCGTAGAGCATCTAAGCGAAACCTCTATAGCTCAGACCATCGACAGGAAGCTCAACTGATGGTGCCATCTGCAAATCAGTCCATAAAACAGGATCAGCAGACTAGAAAGGAGATAAGCCATGCATCAAAAGATGCAAGGTCGGTACATATAACCAAAAAAGACAAGTTCCACTCCTAGTTCTATCGTCCAAACATATGGGTCTTGTCCTAGGGTTAAGTATGGCTCTGATATCAACTAAAACGATCTCAATTTCCATGAAGGGAAATCCACATATATGAAGTATAACATGATAGTCCTAAGCGGTCATTCCATCACATTATCCAATAACAGTCAATATCACAGACATACATCGAATACATGTTTTAAAGAGAGTATAAATAGCAAGGTTTACTCATTATTACATTGCCACTTGGTGGAATCACTCAGAGCATGTAGCAATTAGAAAAGCATCAAGTAGAACGGTAGCAGGCGTCGACTCTATCTTCATGAACTAAACTTGAGCGTAGGAACAAGACCTCTAATCCTCTCAACCATCTCCCTGATAGTCGTACTCAGACTCAGAACTTGTCAAACAATTATTAGTACGATTTGTACTAGCCACCGGCTCCCACCCTATGCTTTGTGTTTGCTTTGTGGTAGTGGAATGCAAGGGTAGAGCAAAAGACCTATTTATGGCTGTAGTTTCCTATGCAAGTATGTCAAGTTTTAATAATAATTCATCAAGTTTTAACCCATCTCAGCCACACGTTCTCCCATCCCATCACACACATCTCACCACCCTCACACTCTCTAGGTGACAAGGACGACTCCCTCTCATGCCTTGCCTCATCAGCCAAAGCTACAATCCAACACTAGAACCCAGGAGGGAGAGAAGAAAGAACTCCACTCACTAATCAAGAGAAGCGTAGGTCATAGGAATGTTCGTATCCGGGGATGCGGCTATACATATAGATCGATCAACTCTACAGAGCTTGTACACCTAGAAAACCACAAGATCACCATCATCGGCGTGTGCACCGCCTAGGATGATACCGGGATGTCTTCCAAACTAGTGCTATACCACCCTGCCACTCAGCCCTAGGCCACCCCAGAGTCCACCAGCATGCTAAGACTGTGAGACATAGTATCGAACCCCTGAACATCACTACGTTGTCTTAGGAGGGTGTGGGTCACACGCCCGTACCTCCCTACACTATCCGCTAACAACCCAATAGTAGTGGCATCGCCCTAGCAGGTCAACATCCGTCTCCCACCCAAATAGGGACGAGTGGTGTATACGAAGAGTCCTATGATTTGGTTCTCTCGACATACCAGTCCTTAAGGGGACCAGACAAGATAACTTCTCATGGGGATAACCAACACCCCGTTCCTCGATGTCACCTCCATCCTAGGGCTTCATCCCATAATGACACTCCACCCCAGGATCACCTCATCTTGTAAGAACCTACCACAGGTACCTCTCGTAGGGGATGCCTAGGTCGCACCCCCCTGGTGAAACTCATCCAATGACTCATCATAAGATCTAGCCTAATTGACTCAACCCTCACCACACACCCAAGACGCACACCAAGATCTCCTCGGTTGTTACCACATTATCGGCACCAAGTGCCTTAACCACTCATAAACAATCCCCCACCAAGCATCACATCATAGATATAATGCGTAGTAGAAGCAATAGCAAGTAAGCGAGCGTCTAGCCTAACAGCGGGTGTGCAAGGGTAAGGTTGCAACAAGGTAAAGGCTTATAAACAATTCTACCATGCAAGCTATCATAAATCATTTGCATAATAGTAAAGTGCTAGCATTTACATTATAGCATGTCTAGTAGGATTCTACGAGGTTGGGTGGGACATGGCACCTGGCAAGTCATCTCCAAGCCCCTTAGTGTAGTCAAGGTCGTACACTTCAGTCTGTGACTCCTCTGGGTCTGTCAAACGAGACATATAGCCACGATAAGCGACTCCTATAGATAATCACAAAGAAGCAATGGAAAATCAAAAGATCCTAATGCACCCAAACACAAGCCTACGATGTAGAGCTCATTTTTAGAAAAAATTGGACACTAGTTTCATACTTTTCTGAAGTTGAATGAATTTATTATGAATTTTCTAAGTTTAAAACATTTCTTGAAAAAGAAAAAGGGCAAGGTTAATCTGGTGTCGACACATGGCGTGTTGTGATTGGGCGAGGTGGATCCAATCGCTAATAGGTGGGGCCAGTCAGTGGACAGCGTTGACTGGTCAATGGTCAACGTTGACTGGGCTCGGTCTAGGCTTAGGCGGGACGGGTTAAGGGCCAAGTTGGCCTGGCCCGACCTAGACACATGTCGTATAGGCAGGCAGCCATGTGGTGCATTCGGGCTCCTACTAGGCTTGGTATACACGCGTGGCTCATGGTGGTCCAGGTGGCGCAGGTCTATGGACCTCAGGTACGGTCCACGGTGGACCACGCCCACCCTTCTTCCTCCTCCTTTGGCTCTCGGTGCACCGAGTGCACCCATGGTGCACAAGAGGGGCGCATACACCTCATGGCTCACCAGCTATGAGGCCAGCTGGTGGCGCTTGACAATGGCTCAGCGGTGCTCCTTCCTCCTCCTACGATCCTTCTACACCCATGCGGGCACGATGGGGTCACAAAGGTGGATGCGTGGCTTCTGGCAAGGCGGCAGCGGCTCTGGCGGTCTCATAATGGTATGAGATACGCATGCTCGGGTGCTTATCAAGGTGGCTTAGGCCTCCATGAGCACCCCTAGTGCCTTGGTGAGGCGGGCATGGTTGAGGCTATGGCTCATGGCTTAGCAGCGCTGGCCGGGACGACAATGGTGATGGAAGCCGTGGCGGCTCCGATGAAGCAGGCGTCTAGGGCTCATGGCAGCCCTTTTCCCTATGATTCAAGTTGTTAGGGACCTAACAAGGGTGGTGCCGGTGACCTTTCTTCATGGCAGAGTCTGCTTAGTAGTGGAATGCCCGATGGAACTCCGGTGATGGTGACCTCAGGTCTAGAGGCGACCACCCATCCAACTCTCAAGGCGGCTAGGTCCGCAACATCACGGCAAACACCATCGGCCCCTCTTCGATCTTCAAGGCGGCCAGGATTGGTAAGAACATGTCGATGGCATGGGAGGCGTGCGGCTCTGATGAGGCAAAACACGGCCAGTGGCTCCTGTGGATCTCCTTTCCCTTCTACCTAGCGCACGTCATGTCCCTCGGCGAGGCGAAACTCACCGAGGTGGTCATTTTACCTCTACTGGCTTGTGGTGGCCGGAACGGGGTGGTGACACGGCAGGTGCTGGCCATGGCGATTGTGATGGGTGCGACGTGTAGGCACTAGCATTTCTGAGCACCAGTGGTTCGATAGGGCTAGCCCTTGGCTCATGTGTGTGTGTGCGCTTGTGCGGTGCATCACAACGGCAAAAGGCTGGCCTTTGGCCCTACCAATTGGGAGAACACGGTGGCGCGACCATGGTGTGTCCATGGCGATGAGCATGGGAGAGCAGCATTGGGTGCTCACCATGGTGGTGCACTGGCGAGTCGAGGTTGTGGTGAGAGGTAGCAGTGTAGTGCCGAACCGCTATGATGAGGAAGACGATAGGGGTGCCATCTTCTTCTTTGGCGAGCTCGGGCAACTCTGGTGGGCTCGGCTCCTTCCCTTCCTCTTTCTCCTTCCTCCTCCTTTAGGGCATTGTGGTGGTCATGGGTTGCCACCAGGTGGCGACGGGGCGAGGCGCTAGGGCACCAGGGGTGCCCTCTTATAGGGAGGTCAAGGTCATGGTGGAGCGGCGGACGGTGGGGAAGGGCAGAGGCGGTACGTGTAGGGCTAATACGACCTCTAGGCTAGGGTTTTGGGGCGTGTGGGGTGGTTGCACGCACGCTGGCGCTCCCAATTCAAACGATGACCGGTCAGAAAAGGCGGACGGGGGGCATCAACCGTCGAGGCCACGACAGCGACGTCAGCACGGCGCGGCCATTATAGGGGAAGGTCCGGGGTGGCATGGATCATCGACATGGCATCCATCCATGGGCACGCGCCCAACAGCTCGGTGGTGAATGGTGGGGATGAGGGGGCACTACCTTGTATGCCCTCGTCGATGAGATGCTCTGCTCAGAGGGAAAAAGCAGAGGACGGGGAGAGCGAGGGGGATGACAAGGGGGTCCCACGGGGCCTGCCTATCGGTCACCTGGCGAGAGGAGAAGTAGGGGCACAGGCAAGTGGGATCTAGGCCATGGCCTTGCTGGGCTGGCTGGTGGTGCGCACACGAGAGCAAACGCGGGTGTGGAGCTAGGCCACGTTAGCTAGGCCAGCAGCGACTGCAGGGCTGCTTTGGCCTTTGTAATTCCTTCCCCTTTTCTAATTCCTTTTCTATTTCCTATTTCCATTCTATGTAATACCTTGGGCTCCTATGCATGTATACATGTGTTGCCAAACACGTACACATCCTTATGGGGTCTAGTAGGGGTCAACTAGGGTATTAGGGTCAATACCAAGGGTTGGCAACGCACACACAAGTTTGTAAAAAGGTTTACTTGATTTTATTTCATCACATAAAATCATGAAGAAGCAACTCACAAGTTGTTTAATATGTAAATGCTCAATCATGCTAACTTGGGATCTACTTATGCAACTACAAAGGTGGTTTCCTAATATGCACACTCACCATGCATGGGTTGTGTTAGAAAAAAATTTTAAGTTTGGATTTTTGGTTCTAGGAAAACCTGGGTTGTTACACTCGCCGCTGATGTCTATGCCGCCTTCCGGACAACGTTGTCGCACACCACCACACCGTCGCTGCGATCATGTAGTTCGTCGTGACAATGCACACCGCGCGTGAGATGCTCATGAAAGAGGGGTACCGCGACATCATCGTGTTGCAGGTGAAGCAGTTGTCTGCCAATGAGATTCTGGGCGCACACCGCCCTAACAGGAGGTTCACCTTAAGGCGTGCAGAGTAACGAGGGGCAAGGGACTGGACTCTATGGTGCCAAGCGGGTATGGTGTGCCACATGCATAAAAATGACAAATGTATTGGTAAAACATCTCTTTCGTAGTAATTCTGTAAGATAATTCTAAGCGATATTTAGATAGGTGCTATTTTTAATGATGATAAAAGGTTATTTTTTCTAGTTCACAAGAAACGAACTCGTAACTCATTTCCTAGGTTGACTTGCTAGCGCCCGGATGTGTAATCTAGGGCGCTAGCATTCGGATGGTGCCGTACAGCAAGTGAGCGCCCTAGCGCGTCAGGCTCGTGAGCTAGCGCCACAACAGCGGGCCCACGACGTCTCGGACGTCACGCATGCCACCCCGGACCTTGCCCACGCCGCCCCGAACATTGCTCACGTCGCCAGCCGCTTCCCATGCGCATTCCATGTGCACGTACTTGATTTAATTTTGAAACATTCAGATGCAATAGTTGCATCATACAAAAGAAGATAGGTGAAACACTTCAAATAAGCTTATAAAACACTTGCAACAACGCCTAAAAACACTGAAAACCCATTGTAAACATAGACAACATTCAGATGAAACACTTGCAAACATAAGTATAAAATACTTGAAACACTTGAAAATATATGATTGCAACATGCATGTATATGCAACATCCAGATCTACTTTTGCAACATCTTGACAAAACACTTGCACCATACATCTAGAAGAGATGAAATATTTAAAGCATACACTTGAAACATATGTGTATAGCCATTACAACATGTATAACATCCCGATTTACTTTTGCAACCTCGATATATAATATTTGCAACATACTTCTGAAACACTTGAAATATACTCATGCAACATGTGCTTTCAACGTAGCATCTACTTGCTGCTTGAACGAATGGAGGCTCATCAACGCGGAGCTTGCCTCTCTAGTGGAGAAAGGTCACGGTGGGTTGCTCCGGTGGAGAAGGCGGACCGCACGCTGGAGAAGGCTGCGATGTAGAGTCGGGCGCGTGCTAGAGAAAGGGCACAGCGAGTCGCTTCGGCGGATGAGGTAGGGCACGACAACGATGATGACATAGAGGGCGGGTAGGGGCTGGAGTAAGAAGCTTGGATGTGAGATCTATGGCGGCCTAGATTTTGCGTCGTCCACCACGAGCACGAGTGGACGCTGTAACAAGAGGCGGAGGGGCGGACAACGCGGTGAACATAGCGACAAGCAGAATGGGAAAGTTATGAGTATAGAAGAGCACGGCGGTTGTCTGTTGGCCCGGTCCGCTGCGCAGGCCTAGGAAGACAACATTCGGCTATACAAGGCATTTCCGTTTGCTAGGGGGTGAGCGTGTCCTCGAATCTAGAGGCTCACGGGATGACTCTTTTCCACCCGTCCCTCGACCAAACATCAGGTCCCTGTCCTGCCTAAAAAAAGAGAAAGAAATAACGAAGCATTCTCTTCGGTCTTCAGGGGTGTTTGGTTCACTCTTCACCTCCTAAATCTAGTTCCATTTAGTTACTTTTTACTCAAACACTTTGACTAAATGGGACTAAACGAGGTTTATGCAACTAGTCACTAACATATTGCTAAATAGAACTAAACCTCACCTTTTAGTTAGGCTGCCTCACCTTATAGTCACTTTAGAGTCAAATACCCTGACTAAAAAAGACTAAAAACCATCTTTTAGTCTTTTTAGTCCACCAAACTAAATAGAGAATGACTAAAGTTTAGAAGTTGATTTAGATGACTAAACTTGATGTGCAAAGAGACACGCCCTCTGTCTTCACTTATGAGAGGAGATAATATATGCCTTATTCATTTGATAATATTTTTTCTCATAATAAATTAATCCACTTACGGCCAGCGAACAAGCAATGATTCCGCTAGGACCTCAGATCCGGGATCAACCCATCCCATGTGTCAGACTCAGTAACAGGCTCACAGCTCTATCTACCCGTTCCACAGGTGTGGAGCATACGCACGCACCTCCACACTGCTTCCGTCTCCGGCCGGCGATGGCGACGGCCGCCGCCGCATCCACGTCGCTCCGGCTACTGTCTCCGTCCCCATCTCCCATCGCGGTTGCACTCTTCACCCTGGTCATCCTAATTTGTTTTCTCCAACGAACTCAAAGCGTACTCTAATCGTCCGCCTTTGTGTTAACCAGAGTTTGCCCCGTCGGTGGTGTTGGGGGATCCCGGTGCAGTCCGCCGGGCGGAGAGCATTCCATGCTGAACGGCGGAGACGGTTCGTGTTCTATCCTTGCTTTCCGCTTTTTAGTTAAATTTACTTGTGCGCACTTGGTGGGTGCTTTTGGATTAAGAAGTAGTAACGACCTTTATTTTGCTCAATTGTGCGATTTGGTCTGATTGGTTAACAGTGTATTAAACCGATCCTCTCCTTAGCCATGCTGTGGCATAGCTGTGCCGGGGATTAAGAAATTTAATGAATTGGGAACTTTTATAACTGAACAATGAGCACGCACTGAACATTGCTGTAGAACTGCCATTGTGTTTTGTGGTTGCTCAACATTTAAATGTGACCCTGGAATTGTAACCAATCAAGTAGTAGCATGGCTATTGTTCGAAAGTTTGGATAT
This sequence comes from Miscanthus floridulus, assembly GCF_019320115.1. Taxonomy (NCBI): domain Eukaryota; kingdom Viridiplantae; phylum Streptophyta; class Magnoliopsida; order Poales; family Poaceae; genus Miscanthus; species Miscanthus floridulus. The sequence continues at coordinate 118,049,425 of NC_089582.1, read as the reverse complement.
GATAACTTTGCTGAGTTGCTGACGCAAATTTGTGATTCGTGTTCAAACTACCTGCGGTCATCAGGATCTATTTTTCTATCGTGAACTTTGACATGAAAATCGGTAGATAATATTCTTAATTAAGGACTTATGATTTCGATAAGCAGGACGACTTTATTATGCGCAGCTGATAAACCTCCTGAAGAATCCCTCAAGAAGACCGTAGAAGTGGATTGGCTGATTGATATGCTGAGGAACGCAAATCCTAGAGAGGTAACCGTGAATATGTGATTTCTGTCTTCACTCTGCCTGGTATTTAGTTCACATTATCCTTTTTGAACTGTGGTTACTGTCCTACATTTCGATCCAGACTTCACACTATAGATCTCCTTCAGTTTGAAAACCACCAGTCTTAGAGCTTGCTTCCTGTGTTGCTTGTTCGAAACTAGTGATCTGCACATGCCCATGTTTCGTGTAGGGCCACTTCATTCGTTATGGTGTTCTGCAGTAACAGTATAAGAATGTAAGTAGCAAATATAGATAGAAAGGCAACTTAGGAAAAAATGGGCCTAGAAACTGAAAAGCTCAACTCATGAATTTCAATTTGTAATACAATGTTGGCTCAAAACACCAACATGGCTGGGAACACAGCAAACTGCCCTGTCTAACACATAAAGCATATCTATGCATCTGCACAAATGATAATGAGATATGATTTATCTTCCCAGTACATGCATATCACATAACCAAGTACATGAAGAAAAGGATATCCATCTCTTTTCCCCCAGAGAGAACAATCGACATCTGTTATATCTAAAAAACTGATCTTCACCCTCAATTCTAAATCCTCTCAAACACAAATAATAAAAAGGTAGAGTTTCCCACACAGTGAACCCCTTCTAGAAATAGATAACCCACCCATTACATTGCAATGTGGATGTCTATCTCATAAGCTATGAAATCATAATGATATGATCAAAAAAGCAATAGAAGAAAATTGGAAACCATAGTGGTAAGTGGTAACTGGATTTCAGACCTATATTGTAAATCTATAACTAAGCTGACCCAGATGTGCATCTGATCTTGCATCCTAAAAAGAAAGAACAAAATCTCGAATTTGAGGTGAAGTAAATCTGATGATGAAATTTTGATGGAAATATGTGATCTTGGTACTTTCGATGGAGATGTGAAGTTGATTCTCGATTGCTGCTTGCACATCTGTTATGAAAATATTTGACATGACACTGGCAATAAGTGACCAATGAGCACACCAGAGAAAGGTATCAAAACAAGGAGCTGATAAAGTCATACAAACATGGGAGTTCTAAAACAATAGGCTATAACTAAATTGAGTCTGTAAGTCTGTTACTGTTATCGTGTTTCTCTTGTATAATTGTACTTGTTTCCGCATCATGGCTCATATACTAATATAAGGTTTGTACTCTTTTGTTTCTTACTAGGAATTCATTGGATCAATTTCTTCTAATTCTTGAAAATATTTACCTTCAACCTAACTGGTAGCTGCAACTTGCTTCCTGTTGCATAGGAACAGCAATGTGCCTGACCTTCAAACTTTGATTCTGCAAACTGTATATCCATGGTGATATATCAGTGACATAGAGGTTGCATCTTATTTGATGTATAGGGTGTATGTAAGCTATTATTAGGATGCCATAAAAAGTGCACTTTCTGCAAAACATCCGAGCCTCTAGAATAGGAAGATCAAAATGGCGGTGACAAGAGTGTTTGCACTGAGATATTCCTGGCTTGATATGACACTACTAATATGAGTAGTTAGATATCTCATTGTAGCATTTTCATAAGCAATGAACTGACAGTTTAGTTACATTGATAAGTCTTCATCAGGCTCCCAACAAGGAAAATAATAATTGTCTTAGCTTCAGCCTCATCATATACCTGCCCAGCAGACCTGGGCTGGGCATAAACATAAACAGCAAATCAGCAACTGGATAGAAATATAGAAAGTACCACTTAGTCAGGCACCTTCATAGGATAGCTCTAAAATGCTAGATGAATTTATTAAAAAAAGCAAACCTGCTGGTACTTTTGTGCTCTCAAATTTAAATCTTGCAACAAAAAAAAACAAAAGGAAGCAATATTAAACAATATGATCTTATTCAACATTCATCATCTGCCTTCCGCTCATTCCATTCTATTCTACTACTATCTACTTCACGTGATCCAAAGTAAGTGATGAAATGATCCATTTCTTGTGTTGCAACTTTGGAAGCGAACAAAATAATTAGTAACACCATATTTTGTTTCACCTTTGCCACTACTTCAGTGATGGGTAAAAAAAAGTGAGGTTCATGCAAAATATCAATGGACTGTGATCTATAAGTGTAAGAGGAACAATATGTTGGCACTAACCTGCTCAAATCACTAAAATCAAAGGACAGTCAGATCAGGGGCCTGTTCTTAAATTCCATAACTCACACTTGAAGAACCTGTAGTGTGAATATACTCAGAGTGAGACATTAACATCCTACACTCCACTCCTGGCAAGTTTTTTCAAGTTTAGAGTTCACTAACTAATTTAACTTGAGTGGACAAAAAAGGTAAATGCGTATGTTGTGATGGATTTGCGGTCACACAAGAATGGACCGAGTTCGGAACGATGATATACGTGATCGCCTAGAGGTAGCACCAATTGAAGAAAAGCTTGTCCAACATCGGTTGAGGTGGTTTGGCCATGTCCAAAGGAGACCTCCAGAGGCACCAGTGCATTGTGGAGTCCTAAGCCAAGCTAATAATATGAGGAGAGGTAGAGGAAGACCGAAATTGACATGGGGGGAGGCAATAAAAAGAGATTTGAAAGCTTGGGATATACCTAGAGATCTATGTTTGAATAGGAGTACTTGGAAATCAGCTATCGAAGTGCCTGAACCATGACTTGTGGCTCTTGGTGGGTTTCAACTCTAGCCTACCCCAACTTGTTTGGGACTGAAAGGCTATGTTGTTGTTGTTGTTGTTGTTGTTGGACAAAAAAGGTGAATGACCTGGAAGTTCCAACAACTCCTTACGATGTTACCTGCCTCTGTTTTCTCTGTGAACTGTCCCTTCTTGTTATGGAGCTGACTGCTGACAGGCATCCGCTGCCATTCCTCGCTGGTGCCATTCCTATCACTGTCAGTCACACCGAATCTCCCTAAGTAATTTGGAGATTCTTAAAAAAGAGAATAGGAGCAGATTTAAACCTCAATCCACTGCCACACCATGAGAAAGAGAGAACGTGTACCTTGGTTTGAAGACGCCAGATCTGCTGGAGCAAACGGGACAACGCGTCCGTCCAGAGGAGGATGCCATGGCCTTCGGCACAGGACGTGGCCCATGGGCCATGGAGAGGAGGGCAGGAGGCACTGGTCAGGAAGATGGCATTGGGATAGGTGGGGCACCGCTAGGCGACGAGCACTGAGGAGAGTGGTGGCTGGCATAGGTGGAGTGAATGGTGTACCGGTGAGGCCACGTACTACAGAGAGGAGGAGCTGCAGATGGAGATGGCGCCAGGGCCTCCAAGCATAACGCCACCAACAGATGCATGAGGATCGACATGGCAGGCCATATCCCTCAGAGTGCATCCCTCCCTTGGTGGCGAGGGTTGGGCACAACAGCCGGATCTGGACCATGTCCTCGGCACAGGGCGACGAGGCCCGCAGAGGGTCAGATTTGACACCATCAGCACGGCCTGTAGGAGTAGGACCTCCACTCGTGCGCATATGGGGCCCTTGGCTTTGAATGCCGTGGGCGCTCCACCAGCTCGGACTGCGCGCCAAAGCACTGCTGCCATGTCCCTCAAAGCATTAGAAGCTGTAGAAGTCAAACAGAACTATGAGAAGCTGCTTCTGATTTAAGCGGCTCCATGCAATATCAGCCCTAGGTGGGCGCTAATTGGGATGACGTGAAAGCCCTCGGCCCTCCACTGGCCAAGAAGCCATGCTGCTCTCTTGTTTTACCATTTGCAGAGCTGAACTAAGAACTGGTTGGCAAATCTATCTCTGGACCTAAGTTTCGTCAACTGCTCTGAGTATAGTGTTAGTTGGCAGTTTGACTTATTTCTTTTAGTCTTCTCAATTCTTACTATCCTGTTCTACATGCTTGTACAGTATGTGGGTTTGTCTAAAGGTATCACTAGATTAAACTAACGTGTCCTGGCTTTTTTTTTAAGGAAGGCCTTATTCTCTGTTGAAGCGACTGGGAGAATCCTTGCTTGTTTTATTGTTTCTTTTGACATAGTGAGTTCAAGTGATTAAATTACTAATACACCTTTCTTTCTTTTAAACAGCTTGATCAAATAGTGGTTGAAAATGTTCTGTCATTCGACGCTGGTTTCTGGGTTCGGCTAGCAGCTAGAATTGACCTCTGCAAATCAGATGATGATAAAGCATGGTTTCATATATGTAGACAATTTTGCTTCCTATGGATGTCATTATCTTCTACCTCAGTTAATTTAACTTTGTGATTGGTTTCTCTGTTTTGCGTTCTCAGAAAGATTATGAAGAGCTGGCAGAAAATATCATGAACATTGTTGACCGGCTTGTTCACAAGACTGATGTAAGAACCATGTTCCATCATGCATAAGTATAGTACCTCTGCCTATGTCCTCATAAGCGAGGAAAGCTTTGTATTTCTTTTGTGATTACTGATATTGTTCCATTTGCTAATTTTACCCTTATGTTATGCAGCAAAAGATTGAACAGTCAACAGATGTGCTGAAGGCAATCATTAGTCCTGTGATGCATGAGGAAGATGTGCAGTGGCCACCAAAGAGGTCCAGACACTCTCAAATTGATGGATAAAGTATGGTCGCATCTCTACCTATTGTTCTAAATGATTTTTACATCCTTTACTTGCATTTTGTCATGGTCTTTGCATTTGCACTGCCTATAAAACTAAACTTTCTTACACTGAAATGGTATACAACAATAAGGGTAATGGTAGATTTGTGGTGAAATGTAATCGTCAGGGCAAATATCCGAACATTTCTTCTTCAGCAATTTCATTCAAATTATGATTTACATGTGCCTATTGTTGCCATTGTCTGTACTTTGCAGCCAACATTTCTTTTGGACTTCGGAGATTCGGTTGATTATATGTAATTTTCTGTGTCACATGTGTACCTAGAAATGCCAATCTCTTTCATGCCATCATGACATTCCCAGGAAATAACACGCCGAGAACAAGAAGGACAGCTTGATGAGGGATTTCTGTCAGAAGTTAGTGCTCAGCTGAGGCAGGTAAGTGTTAGTTTCTGCTTTTTATGCTAGCAAGTTGTTTATTTTTATTCCAACTTACATTAAATTTTATTTTTTTTCATGTGACTAGTATATGTTTACGTGTGTTTAGGCTAAACAAGATGGAGATAAGCCAGGGCTTCAAGCTATGCTGCAAAAAGTGTTGCAGTTATATGCTTCCAAATCTCTCCAAAAACGTAGTTATGCATACAAAGGTAGTCTTCCTTCATGCATTACTTTTAGGCTGTTCGACCTGAGATGTTGAGACAAGAGACAGGACTACGCTTTCATTTTGTTCATGAGCACCTTCCATTTTTCAGGGGGGCAAGTTGTAGTTCCTGAAAAGTTCCTCGAATGTGTGATACAGGGTCTGTATTTCCACGCAGAGATTCTTTTCTCTCTCTCTTGCATCTACTATCATCATATCTGATCAATGGAGATTATGCAATGCAGCGCATGAGAACTAGTGGAACAAGGTGTTGCTTGACGGGCTTACAGTAGGAAAAGGGGACGTTTCACCAGATGATCTTTATGCCGTTATTAACAAGAGAATTGAGAGAGTCTTGATTCGGACGGTGAGACCCACAAACATCTGGATTTTACAGGGAGCAGGGGCCTCGTCTTGAGCATCTTCTCACACTGACATACGTTCTTCCTTTCTCTTTCTGTTCTACAGGAAGGTGGCTCTTACCAGCAACGCATACTGGTTGAGTGTCTAAAAGAGATACAGGCTAGAGCAGAGGAAGTTGTCAAAGTGCTTCAAGGACCAACAATATAAAGTCAGCTGATCCTGTTTACACTATACATGTTTTCCCCGCTTGCGTGTAGTCTGATGGGCCAATGGCTTAATTTTGTTGAAGTTGTTTGGCAGAGAACTAGGAGGAGGTACGTTTCCCCATTTGGCAGAGAACCCAGAAGCTTTCTCCTCTATTCTCCGCGTTGAACAGCTTTCATCTTTTCAGTTTCAGATATGCCTGAATGCCTGATGCTGGACCTGATCAGTGATCACACAAAGATAGCACAGGAAATGCAGGGAAGAAAGCCATAAGGAGCGCACATTTACAGCAAATCGCCCTTTCTTATTCGCGTGGTTGCCCATTTTAAGTTTAGGAAGCTAGCTTTCATCCCGAAGGCCTGGCTGGTTTAGCTGTTGGGATAATGAAATTTTCTGGTTTTGTCTGACTGAAACCTGTAATATGCTACAGATGGACAAGTAAAAATTCTGATATTTCCTGTTTGGAACGTGGGAAATATTTCCTGTTCCGGTATTTTTCCTGTGAAATTGAACTGATTCCTGTGAAATTCCTGCCCGATTCCTGCGTTTCAAACGTGCCCTAGTTTGGGAAAGCGGAGCGGCTAGTGTCCGGACGCTGCTCCGGCACTGCCGCTCGACACACGCATCTCCCTTCACCGCGTGCCCATCCTGCTTTAGAGGCAGTGTCTATCCGATGGAGCTCCCACGTCTGCGCTTGACGCACGCAGCTCCCTTGGCAGTGTCCCATCCCACTCCCCATCCTGGCCAATCTGCCGCGGCATCCTGTCCCAACCGTTCCAATGTCCGCGGCCTCCATCTTCGCCACACCAAGGGAGCCGTAGCAGCTGGACCACTGAGGACTTGGGCTTCCTCCACGTCTACATCAAGATCTACTTTTACAAAGAATTACAACATACATCTGAAATAGATGAAACATTCGAAATATACATTTGCAACATCTAAATAAAACGCTTTCAACATACGTCTAAAACTGATAAAACATTTTGAACAAACATTTAAAACATACGTTCATAGCCATTGCAACATGTGCCACATCCGGATCTACCTTTGCAACATCTATATGAAACACTTGCAACATACGTACAAAACATCTGAAACTTAAGCAACATACGCTTCCGGTGCAACATAAGCGGGCAGCGCGGCGAACTGGCACAGTGGAGACGATCTTGCGAGATGGCTGCGGCAGGTGGGGCTCACGACGGCCGGGTCGAATCCGCGTGGGGCGCGTGAGGCAAGTAGCACGGGTGGGAACGGGCAACAGTGCGGGCATGTGGAGTGGTCCGTCCGGTGGCGTATCGTTCTACTTTTTTTAGAATATGTATCATTAGAACTATTGGTGGCTCCCCTCCCATCTTGCAGATGTTGATTCGGCACATGCAGCGAGGCTAGACGAACCACCTACTCAACCGAGCATGATGTGTGTTGTAAAAAAACAAGCACGAAGTGTCGTTTGCCAATTTGTTTGTCCCAGCTGGCTTTTGGCAGTTGGACTCTGATCCTTCAAACTGTGTCCCAATCACGCAGCCTCTTGGGGCGCGTTTGTTTGCCTGGCCTAGGTGAGCCAGTGCGCCCATGGGCGGCAACCCCGGGTGTTTGTTTACCTGGACCCCCTACCCAGCCCGGTGAAAGCTCTAGTTTGGTTTTGGTGAATTGATGAAACCCTAAGTGCTAACCTAGTTTATCAAGTGATCATGACATAGGTAGCGCACTTCAAGTATAAGAAGCTAATGAAGATCATAGCATGACAATGGTGATGGCATGGTGATGATCAAGGGCTTAAACTTGAAGAGAAGAAAGAGAAAAACAAAAAGCTCAAGGCAAAGGTATAACTTGTAGGAGCTATTTTGTTTTGGTGATCAAGACACTTAGAGAGTGTGATCACATTTAGGTTTGATAGCCGTACTATTAAGAGAGGTGAAACTCGTATCGGAATGCGGTTATCAAAGTGCCACTAGATGCTCTAACTTATTGCATATGCATTTAGGATCTAGTGGAGTGCTAACACCCTTGATAACATTTGTGAAAATATGCTAACACATGTGCACAAGGTGTTTGCAGGGTTGAGATGGGTTTGGGTCCCTCTCTTGGAAAAATGAAATGTTTATTTTCTATTGTGCCGGATGCAAAATTCTTGGTGGTTGGCACATTTGAGCAAGGGTGAAGAAGTTAGAGTTGAAATGGAGTTGGTCGAAATGATGCTGGCGTCGGTCTACTGACCGGACGCTGGGTCACTCAGCGACCGGACGCTGAAAGGCTGCGTCCGGTCGAGCTGTCAGACGGCACAGTAGGCTAGGGTTGAGCACCGGACGCTGGCTGCGTCCGGTCAAGGTGGACCGGACGCGTCCGGTCAGAAAAACATGCCTCGGGGAGCTTACTAGAAACGACCGGACGCTGGGGCGTCAGCGTCCGGTCAGTTTTGACCGGAGCGTCCGGTCAGCGTCATAACCGTTGGAATCTGACGAACAACGTTTGAAGGCGATGACACGTGGCGTCCATCGGGCGACCGGACGCTGAGGGCCAGCGTCCGGTCAATATGACTGGAGCGTCCGGTCAGAGCGCGTTTTGCCCAGTGAAGGGGTATAACGGCTCTATTTGATGGGGGCTCTATTTATAGCCCCATGGCCGGCTGTGGCTCACATCTTTGGCCATTTTCATTGACATAGCAACCTTGTGAGCTAAGCCAAAGCCCTCCCACTCATCTACATCATTGATTCATCATCGTAGTGAGATTGGGAGTGATCTAAGTGCATTGCTTGAGTGATTGCATCTAGAGGCACTTAGTGATCGTGTTTCGCTGCGGATTTCGCTTGTTACTCTTGGTGGTTGCCACCACCTAGACAGCTTGGAGCAGCGAGGATCGTCGAGCGGAGGTGGTGATTGTCTCCGGCTTCGATCGTGGTGATTGTGAGGGGTTCTTGACCTTTCCCCGGCGGAGCGCCAAAAGGTACTCTAGTGGATTGCTCGTGGCTTGTGTGATCCTCATCTTGTGTTGGTTGTGCGGCATCCTATTGAGGGTTTGGCGTGTGAAGCCAATTAGCGCGTGAACCTCCAAGTGAGTGAATCGCCACAACGAGGACTAGCTTGCCGGTAAGCAAGTGAACCTCGATAAAAATCATTGTGTTCATCATTGATTCCGAGATGATTGGTCATCATTGTTATTCATCTTTGTGATTGATTGGTACTTCATTTACACGGCGGTATAACTATCCTAATCACTCTCTTTACTTTATCGCAAACTAGTTGACAAGCTCTTTAGTGTAGCTAGTTGTGAGAGCTTGTTTGCTTGGTTGGTGTGGCTCTTTAGTTAGTCTTTGAGAGCACACTAACATAAAATAGTGTCTTTGCTATTGTGTGAATTGACACTATCTAAACTAGAATTATGGTAGGTGGCTTGCATTTTAAGTAGGCTAGTGCAACACTCGCTTCGCCTCATAATTGTCTAACCACTTTGTTAAGTGTTGTTGTAGAAATTTTATTAGGCTATTTACCCCCCCTCTAGCCATTAGGACCTTTCACCTGGCCCACACGACCATCAAAGTAGGGGCGAGCCAGGCCGTGGGGGAACGAAAATGAAATCCGTTCCTCCCGGGCTCGGCTCGCTCGGGTGTGCGTCTGGCCATTTCGGCCTCCTCGTGGTTGGCCCTCGCGAGCTCGCGTGGGAGCGGTGAAATCTTCGCACGCGACGCCGCTAGGGTTTCGACCTCCTTTTATCCCATCCCTCCCTCCCCTCGCCGCTCACTCGCCCTCGCTTTCTCCGCTCTCCTTCCTCACTCCACCTGGTGGTGTCATCGCGGTCACAGACGCTCCCGAGCCTTAGGGTTTGGGAGTTCTCCTACCACCGTCGGTCAGCCGGAGGTAGTGTTGGTGGTGTGTCTGCTTCCTCTTTAGCTCTAGTCCGCCACCTGCGTCCTCTTCTTTGCCTGATGGTGGTGGTGGCCGGCATCACGTGGGCCCTGTCTTCTTCCACACCTCCGCATCTTCTTCGTCCTCGCTGGCTTCAGTGCGGTGGTGTTTGTTTGCCTGGACCTCTCCGCCTCGCCTCTTCTTCTTCCTGTGGTTCCTCGTTGCTCGTAGCAAGGTGATATCCCTTCTTAGACCTTACCTTGCATGGATCTGGTGTATGTGGATCTGGATGGTCCAAATCTTGAGGTTTGAGGTGGCTGTGTGCAAATCCCTAGCCACCGTGGTGCCTATGATGTTGTTCTTGGTTATTTATTACTCTGGTGCTATTGTTCTTGTTGATTTCGTATGTTATATGCAGTACATGCTTGGTTAGGGTTTACTATTCATTGTTCGGTATGGATTCAGTGATGGTTTGCGGTTGTTTATGCTAGTCGATGGTGCTGTTAGTAGGTCATGGGGGCTTCGCTTTGGAGAAGCAACCGTTCCTGCTACTTTTTGTCCATCTGTTTATGAATGCAGTTCATTTAGAGCCAGCAAAGACATGCCTGATGACTAAAAACTATTTTTAATAACTGGATGTAGATGGATCTAGCTAGCCAGCGTTCTATCATGGCTAGTCAGGATGTAGCAATGGTTGCGGTCATGGTGGCTTTTCTGTTTTCTAGGATTAAGTGACTGAGGGGTGAGGATGAACCCATACCCTATGGTCCTAGGGCTTTAGCAGATGAGCATAGGAAGAGGAACTTGGACTTAATTTATAACTCCACTGATAAGGAGTGCATTGCCATGCTAAGGATGAGTAGGGCCCCTTTCTTTGCTCTTTGTAATCTGTTTAGGCAGAGGGGTCTTTGTGCTAGACAGTGTAAATGCAAGTGTTGAGGAACAAGTTTCTATGTTCCTCCATGTTGTTGGACACAACCAAAGGTATAGGGTGGTTGACCAAAGTTTTAGAAGGTCCATAGAGACTGTGCACCGCCATTTTCACCAAGTGTTGTGTGCAGTTGGGGAGCTTAGGTGAGATGATCAAGCCACCTGGGCTTGAGAATCATCCTAAGATTTTTGGGGGCTAGAGATGGAACCCATATTTCAAGGTACTGTACCTTATTTCATTAGTTGAAGGTTTAGGGATTATAAGTGACATACACCTAATTTGTTCCAGTTAAATGTTGTTTAGGACTGCATTAGGGCTATTGATGGCACCCATGTGTTGGCTAGGGTGCCTAGACACATGCAGGCTGCCTTCAGGGGTAGGAAGAGTAACCCCACTCAGAATGTTATGGCTGCTATGGACTATGACCTAAAATTCACCTATGTATTGGCTGGGTGGGAGGGATCAGCACATGATGCTTTGATCCTAGTAGATGCTATTGAGAGACAGGATGGGTTGAGTGTACTAGAAGGTAATTACATTGTTAATAGTTATTTAATTGTTCAAACAGCAAACACATACTGATTGCAGCCCCTGTTAATGCTGTAGGCAAGTTCTACCTAGTTGATGTAGGCTATGCATGCCGTCCTAGGTTCATGCCACCTTACATAGGTGTGCGGTATCATTTGTTTGAGTCTTGTAGCAGAACCTACCCTAGTAATGAGAGGGAGCTCTACAACTTGTGGCACTCTTCCTTAAGGGTGACAATAGAGCGTGCTTTTGGGGCTTTGAAGAATATGTTTCGTATTCTAGACAACAAGCCCTTCCATACCTACAAAACCCAAGTGAAACTTGTCCTAGCTTGCTACATTTTGCATAACTAGATTTTGTCCTTTAGCATTGATGAAGATGTGTCAACTGAGGAGTCTTGGACAGCCAACCCCCATGTTGTGTTAGGGAATCAACATGTTAATCATCTATAGTCCCAGGACAACAGTGGGATGGTAGCTTTGAGGGATGCTATCTCTGTCAGCATGTGGGCCAATAGGGGCACTACTAGGACTTGAACCATATTTATGTAATAAATTTGTATAATTTAGGTTGCCTTTGTATGGAACTAATGAACTGTGTGTATGACTATTTATGTATTTTATGGACAATGCTGAGACTAATGGCTTTCATTCTCCTATCTTGTTGGTTTTTGATTGAATGCTGGTTATGTGTTGTTCATGGTGTATGTGTTAGTTAAATGTTACCTTGCTACACTACTTAGGATGGCTTCTGTCAATGTCAATGGTGCTGGTGGTGTTGCTGGTGAGGGGTTTGTGACTGCTGCCTGGGGTTGGGATGGCTGCTGCTGGTGCCCCTACTGGTGTCAATGTGCAACCCTTGCTTGCTGTTGGTGGCAATGGGGATGGTGCTGCTACTAATGCTGGTGGTGTTAGGCCACCTATGAGGTGGACTAACAACACCAGTGGCTTTTGTGCTACGTAGGATGAGGCAGCTCATCCAATATGGTGCTAGGGCAGACAAGGGCTTCAAACAAAAGTACATTAACTAGGTAGCTAAGGCCTTGAGAGAGTACTCTAGTGAGGAGGTGACTGTGAAATGTCCTAATAGCTAGAGGGGGGTGAATAGCCTATTAAAAATTTCTACAATAACACTTAGCAAACTGGTTAAACAATTATGAGGTGAAACAAGTGTTGCGCTAGCATACTAAAAATGTAAGCCACCTACCATAATTCTAGTTTCTATAGATTCTAACCACACAATGACTATGACACTACACTAAGTTAGTGTGCTCTCAAAGGCTAACTAAAGAGCCACACTAACCAAACTAACAAGCTCTCATAACTAGCTACACTAAAGAGCTTGATAACTAGTTTGCGGTAATATAAAGAGAGAGAGAGCAAGATAATTATACCACCATGTCGAGGAATGAACCAATCAATCATAAGAATGAAAACCAATAAAGACCAATCACCTCAGAATCAAATGATGACACAATGATTTTTTATTGAGGTTCAATTGCTTGCCGGCAAGCTAGTCCTCATTGTGGCAATTCACTCACTTAGAGGTTCACGCGCTAATTGGCATCACACGCCAAACCTTCAATAGGGTGCCACACAACCAACATAAGATGAGGATCACACAAGCCACGAGCAATTCACTAGAGTACCTTTTGGCTCTTCGTCGGGGAAAGGTCAAGAACCCCTCACAATCACCATGATCGGAGCCAGAGACAATCACCAACCTCCGCTCGACAATCCTTGCTGCTCCAAGCCATCTAGGTGGCAGCAACCACCAAGAGTAACAAATAAATTCTGCAACAAAACACAAACACCAAATGTCTCTAGATGCAAACACTCAAGCAATGCACTTGGATTCACTCCCAATCTCACAAGATGATGAATCAATGATGAAGATGAGTGGGAGGGCTTTAGCTAAGCTCACAAGGTTGCTATGTCAATGCAAATGGCCAAGAGAGTGATCTTGAGCCGGCCATGAGGCTTAAATAGAAGCCTCCATAAAATAGAGCCATTATACCCCTTCACTGGGCATAACATGGGGTGACCGGACGCTCCGGTCATATCGACCAGATGCAGGACCCCAGCGTCCGGTTGTACGATGCATGCCACGTGTCCCCTCTCTTCAAATACTAAGCGCCCGATCCCAACAGTCAAGTGATGATCGGACGCACTGCTGCAATGTGACCGGACACGTCCGATCATGCTCGACCGGACTCTCCCAGCGTTCGGTCACTCGACATCTTCTCTATGCACTGCCACATCAGTGGGACCAAACGCAGCCCTCCAGCGTCCGGTCACTAAGTGACCCAGCATCCGGTCAGAGACCGACGCCAGCATCTTCGCTGCTTCTACTGACCGGACACGCCGGTCCTTCCGAGTCCAGCGTCTAGTCACTCGTAGTGACCTCTGTCTTTTCTGTATAGGGCACCGGTGGAGTTCCTAACCCTTGCTCAAATGTGCCAACCACCAAGTGTATCACCTTGTGCACATGTGTTAGCATACTTTCACAAACATTTTCAAGGGTGTTAGCACTCCACTAGATCCTAAATGCATATGCAATGAGTTAGAGCATCTAGTGGCACTTTGATAACCGTATTCCGATATGAGTTTCACCCCTCTTAGTAGTATGGCTATCGATCCTAAATATGATCACACTCACTAAGTGTCTCGATCACCAAAACAAAATGGCTCCTACAATTTATACCTTTGCCTTGAGCCTTTTATTTTTCTCTTTCTTCTTTTCAAGTCCAAGCACTTGATTATCACTATGGCATCACCATCATCATGTCATGATCTTCGTTTGCTTCACCACTTGGAATGTGCTACATATTTCATGATCACTTGATAAACTTGGTTAGCACTTAGGGTTTCATCAATCCACCAAAACCAAACTAGAGCTTTCAGACTGCCACTTAGGTCTACAACCACCTTAGGAAGTAGAGGCAGAGGTGGGGGAGGGTGTCCAAGTTGAAGGACCTCAGTGAGGCACTTTGGGATGATGACACCAAGGCCATCATGCTGGACCAGGACCGCTATGCTGGTCATGTTAAGGTACAACTTGCTGCATTTAGTAGTTAATTATTTGATCTTTTTTTCTCATTATGATTACTTAGCATTGATTACTAACTGTCTTCTTTGGTTTTGTGGTTGCAGGACCATCCCAAGGATGCTGAGTATCTGAACACCCCTATCAGGTTCTATGATGAGATGGAGATCATCTTTGGTAGCACTACAACTACTGGGAGGTTTGCTGTTGGATCAAATGAGCCCCTGGGGTGAACAGCAACACCACTGACACTACAACAGGTAAGATGGAGGGCACATTTTGGCACCAGCTGGGGGATGAGAAGCCTGACCTTGGTGAGAGAAGCAATGCCACTAAGCTTAACAGCTCTGCAGTGGGTGGAAAGAGGCAAAGGGCTTGCTTTAGTGAGGATGAGATGCTGCTCATGACCAACATGACTGATGTAGTGAACAATGTGGCCAATGCTTTGAGGGAGACATGGCCTGCTCATGTTGATGCTGATCTCTACCATGCTATGATGGACATGCCTAGGTTCACAGAGGAGGCATTGATTGTGGCATTCAGCCACCTTCTGGACAACAAGGCACAAGGTAAGGGGTTTGTGGACATGGTGGACAGCCATAGGGTTATTTGGCTTAGGAACTTCCTGGCCAAGCACTACTACTACATCTAGCATGCTTGCACTCTACCTCTACAGCAAGCTATAGGAGGGAAGCAGTTGAGAACCCTTATATGTTCTCCACCCTCCTTAACCACTCTCCTTCTCTAATCTTTTGTGCAGTGGCTTAGGGCCTTTGTGCAGCAAGGTAGCTTGACTTAGTAGCACATGTCCTTCTGGGTGTATTTTGGTTGCTCATTTGGGGGGTGGCTAACCATATTTATGTAATATTTGTTCGTGGTGATGGCAGCTATGTCTGCTGGTACTTGAACTGGTAAGTCTTGTGATGGTGGACTGGTTGGAACTATTTATGCAATAGTTGGCTATTTACCTATTAGATTGTGTTTGCACTTTGCAGTTTTGCTTTTGGGTGGCTAGTTAGCCACACCATGAGATACATCCATACCCAACTAACTACTTGATTTGTTCATGTATCATCATGTGGCTACCTAAGTATGGGTGCATTTCATGATGTGCATCCATTCACCAGAACAGTTTAGTTTTTGCTTATTTCATTACCTCTGCTGTTTTGCTTTTGGTTAATGGTTAGAAACACCATGTGACACGTCCATTCCCAACTGACATCATGACATGGTAATATATGGTCATGTTGCCAACTGAGGATGGGCGTGTCACATGCTTTGCAGCCATTCACCAAGACTGACCTAGTTTTTTGACTTCTCATTTGGGTTGTGAAGGAGAAGAATTGGGATAAGGCCTATGATGATGAAATACTATGATGAGGTGGCACTATCTTCTTTATTCTGTTGTTCTTGGTTCTTCCTTCTATGTTGCAGCCCTAGGTGTTTGTTGGCTGCTAACTGCTATGTCCAGGCAAACAAACATTCCCTTTTGGTATTGTCCAGTGCTTGAGTTTGTATTGTCCAGTGCTTGAGTTTTATTGCCAAGTGCTTGATTCTTTGCTGCCTTGATCTTTTTCTGACTTAATCAGTGCCACCAATGATTCTATAACAATGACATATGAATTTCAATAAATCTGAGGCCAACATTGATCTTTGCCAATGATGTGTTCCATGTTGGATGGATTAGGATGCGGGCCATAAACTTTGCTTCATACGTCTTCTCCTCTTGCCTAAACTAAATTCTAATTTGGTTAATCACCTGGAGAAGCCACAGGAAGTGAAATGGTGGTCTGTGACAATCAACTACATGACTGAGGCCTGTAATACACTGCTGCCAATGATGTTTACATTGTTTTGCTCATTTTCTTAAATCTCTAAACTAAACTGAGGCAGCTTCTTCCTTTTTGCAGAACTGAGATGAGTCCATGGTATGTGGTTTTCAATGGCCATAAGCCTAGAGTTTACTCCAGTTGGGCTGTGTCGGGTTCATAAACCCGAGGTCCCCAATGGACCCGCTTCCCTACAAAACCCGACCCAGCAGGCGACGCAGTGACAACACGCGCCTAGGCTGGCCTAGATACATAATGATAGTCAGAGATAATGATCTGGTCCCCGACCGAAATGCCTAGCCAAGGTGGGACCGCAGTCTGACTCCGATCCCCTTCTCCAATCGAGGATCCGTCGGACCTCTGCTCGTTGCTCTTTCCTGACTGAGACGGTTGGGACCGACTGTGACCGACTGACCGGGGATGCCCACTCAGTGTGGGCTCGGGGAGCAGGCGGAGCAGATAAGGTAAGGCGCTCAAGTCAACCGCAATCCCGAGGACTGTACCCTGCCATGCCCTGCGCACCTGTAGGACAGTGCCATCGGGGCATGTCAGGCGAACACAGTAGAACCTGCCAGACACGTTAGAGTATAAATAGTATTGTGGGCGTCGTCGTTTGCCGTACCAGACGAACATGGTAGATCCTGCTAGATGTGTTTAAACATAAACAGTATTGTGGACGTCGACGGCCATCCCGTACCCGATGGTATGGGCAACAAGACTAGACAACACATGTATACACTCTCTCTCTTTTTCTTTGACTTATAAGGCCATCCCCTTCAACTATAAAAGAGGATGAGCTCTCTCCTAAAAGCCCCCCCCCCCCGAAGACCGGTCGACTCGACAGCTTAATAGCTCTAGGACTCGATAACTACACAGTCTACACGCTCTCAACAGCTGATAAGCTCGGACACACAGAGCATACGTTCCAATACTTAGCGCACGCTTGAGCATCCGCCACTCTCTTCCACTCGGTTCAGAGTCCGACCGGACCTCTAACACCCCCTTTCTTATTCCTTACTCGTTTGTAACCCCACAGTAAACTTCGAACACCTGGACTCAGGAATAAAGTCATCGACCGACCTCAACTGGATGTAGGGCCTGTTGCCTGAACCAGTATAAATCCTGTGTCATTGAGTGCTAGGCCACATCCGATCATAATGCATGACAAAACTATAAATATTTACTTGTTGGTCACTTTTCGCACCGACAGGTTAAATGCCATGACCAGGTGAATTGGTTCCCTGGTAATTCATACCAGAAGTACTACTCCTATGCTGATGCCCAGGCTGCATTCAACCGAAGAAACAAGTCAAACCTTCTCTTGTGTGGTGCTCGTGACTTGCCCTCTCATAATCCAACCCCTCCTCCATCTTTATCACTCAAGACTTATTACTTGTTCTACTCTTAGTCTATATGGTTTACTTGTGGATGAAGCTCAGCTTATGAACTTGTTGTATTCATCTTGTGTTTGAACTTGTCAATTTGGGGCTTAGGTAGCTGCTAATGTAATGGTACACTTGTGGTATTAATTTTGAGTTTGAACTTGTCAATTTAAGGCTGTTCATTGATGCTGCAGTGGCTGCTGCTAGCGCTGGTGGTGGTTGCTGGCAGTTTCTGGCGCACCAGCAGCCGTCCAGATAAGCAAACGCCTTCTCGCTTGGGAAGTTGACGGTAGTTGGAAAAACTTACCACTTGGGTCCGGCAAACAAACAGATTCCCACCTCTAGCCAGCCCCTAAATAGGCCAAGCAAACAAACAGGGACAGTTGCACCAGTTTAGGGTGTGTTTAGTTCTGAAAATTTTTGGCTTTCAGCTACTGTAGCACTTTCGTTTGTATTTGACAAAAATTATCCAATTATGGACTATTTAGGCTTAAAAGATTCGTCTCGTCAATTATAGGCAAACTGTGCAATTAGTTATTCTTTTTACCTATATTTAATACTTCATGCATGTACCGTAAGATTTAATGTGACGAGGAATCTTAAAAATTTTTAGTTTTTAGGTGGAATCTAAACAGGTCCTTAGCTTGCCTTGGGCTGACCTGCCTGGGGCCATAAAAACAAACACGCCCTTGCCTCCGCGACCGTCCCCCTCCTCCCCTTTCGACGAGCGAGGGGCTGTATGCTGGGCGCCGTCGTCCGTGTCCCGGGCCCGATCCTGCTGCCTCTCCTGCCCGGGCCGACGCGCCCTCTCCTCCTCCGCCGCCGCCACTGCCTCCCGCCCGAGACGCCCATGGCCTCGGCCACCTCTCGCGACGGCGGCACCGCGAAGCCCGACGCCGCGCCCGCGCCAACGCCGCTGCCGCTGCCGCCCGAGAAGCCTCTCCCGGGCGACTGCTGCGGCAGCGGCTGCGTCCGCTGCGTCTGGGACATATATTTCGACGAGCTCGACGCGTACGACAAGGCCCTCGCCGCCCACGCGGCCTCCTCAGGCTCCGGCGGCAAGGACGACTCCGCCGATACCAAGCCCAGCGACGGCGCCAAGTCCTGAAGCGTGCCTCTCATGTGTAATGACCTCTTCTGTTCCCAACCGAATTAGATTGATTGCTGGCCGTCTCACCAGATTCACATACTCCGCTACCAATTCTTAACACTGAGACATTACAATATCATTGTGCTTGCTGGGGTAGGTATGTGCTAGATTGGGATGCTTTGTCAATTCACCCTCATTCTTGTGTAACAAGAGAAAGTTACGATTTACCACAAACAAATGAAAGATTCAATTTCTCTGTGTCAAGGTTAGCACTTTGTTCATCTTAATCAGTAATCGAATTCTAGTCAAGGAACCCCAACCAATCACCAATGCCATTAGAATCGGGAGAAATTAGCAGGTTACATCTTGTCTGTCTCACCATCACCGGTGGTGAGCGAAAGGTAATAAACACACACTGACACACACAATAGCTCATGAATTGACGTAGAACTTACTAATCATCGTCCGAACCACCAGAGGGATCCTCACGGTGTGCACGCCATCCTCCCATGTCAGGCTGCCGAAGTTGTATCTCCCTTGCACCTTCAGTTTGGCCTGGAATGTCACCTTGAACGTCAACCTTCGCAAAGTCGAGTTGAAGGTCAGGAGTGAGGGGCTCACGGTGACGTCCACCCCTGGAGGAGCTTCCACACGAGCTCTGTACTTCGACAAGGCTGAGCCAACGTTTGTGACTGTTCTTGATACAGTAAGCGTGCCCCTCAGTTCGGGAATAGTGATGGATGGCAGGTTCAGGTTCAGCTGCGTCTTTGGTGTGTGCTGACAGGTCTCATGCTGTTGAGTCATGGAGCTGATGGCCGAGACGTTGTAGCCCATGGAGCAAAGGAAGCGCACATAGTCAGATGTCCCCATGTCATACACAAGACCGGGGTGTGCAGCCCTGTTTGGATCCACATGACCACCTCCGTAATCGAATGGGTTCGCCTGATTGTAGGGTGCCGCCTCGGATACAATTTCAAACCCATATGTGTCATGGACATTGGCTGCAAATGTGTTGACTTGTTAGGCTCAAAACTTCTTTGATTAGAGAAGCAGATGACGAATTACCTGTTGTGACAAGTGCTGATTTTACTGCAGCAGGACTCCAATTAGGATGCATTGATTTGAGGAGAGCAACAACTCCTGAAATGTGTGGGCAGGACATCGAGGTTCCTGAATCAATCTTGAAGTTCACAGATCCAATGGCTGATGATATGGCAGCAGCAGGAGTCCATGCGGCCAAAATGTTGACACCTGGAGCAGCGATGTCTGGCTGCAGAAGAAGGTGCAGGGTTTTTTCAGCCAACTAGGACAGGTACTAATGTAGAAGTTTGGTCAACTGTTGAACTGGAGGAGATCTTTTACCTTCAGAACAGAGGGGGACAGAGAACTTGGACCCCGAGAAGAGAAATATGCAACTTCTGGGCCAATCAGTTCTCCAAGAATTGTTTTTGCTGAGCCAAACTGAACTGTTGGGTTTCTGTGTATGGAAAATAGAAATTAATGGAAAGTTGCCGACAGCAACAGCATATTGCTAGATTGTTGTAACTGTTGAAACACGTGCAGCACTGTTTGCATACCTCATGCTAGTAGTGTATGCGAGTATAGCTGTTCCAACTTGATAGTCTACTTGAACACTGGGAATATCGAAAGAAGATGCAATGTCCTTAGTTAAGAACTGGGCGAAGATAACTCCAACGCCACGAGCTTTCTTGACAGTCTCCACTGCCACTGAAGCTGATCTCTGTGCCCTTGTTTGGAAGCAAAGCACCACATTTCCCTTCACTAGAGTAGAATTCAGAGATCCTGCAGTGCAGCTTCTGCAAAGACATCAGCCAATACGGAAGTCGAGCTAAAGGTTTGATCAGAAGAGATTGAGGATGACAAAGTTTACCTTGCATCTGTATCGTCTGCATTATTAGATGCAATGTCTTCAGCATAGACTATGCGCATGCTTTTTCCAGGATGCTTTCCAGAGTACAGTGTTTGACCCTGCACCATCAGACATCAGAATGTGAGCACAAATATTTGCATATGAGCCTTGCATTACAGCCCAAAACTTCAGATGAATGAAACTCTTACCACATAGGTGCTATTGTTGCCTAGGGTGACCTTTCCGAGGAAAGTCCTATCAATGGTGCCAGCAGCAACGGTCACAATCCATGGCGCCGAGTTGATGACCGTCTCTGAATAAGGCCCAGAATTTCCTGCGGAGCAGACCACAACAATCCCTCTCGCGACAGCATGGAAGGATCCAATTGACAGGACATCATCGACATATGCAGGGAGTGGTGGTGCTTGGCCCAGGGACACTGAGAGCACATCGACGCCGTCATGTATGGCATCGTCAAAAGCAGCAAGGATATCTGCAGAAGTGCAATCCCCGGTGGCCCAGCACACTTTGTAAACTGCCAGTCTTGCCCTGGGTGCCCCTCCCCTTGCAACACCACTGGCAAGGCCCCTGAAGCTTGCATCCGCTACCAGAGCGCCAGCAGCAGTGGAGGCTGTGTGCGTGCCATGCCCAACGGCGTCTCTGGCAGACATGAACTCATAGATGCCGGTGGTGTTCATCTTCCCGTACTCGGCTTCATACCCTTTGATGTACCATTTCGCGCCTATTATTTTCCTATCCTATCATGAATTTGAAGTCACTACGAGGACAACCCCACCAGTAGAATTCTCCCACTCTTATTTAAGACAGTGAAATTGTTTTTTGCAGGCAAAATAGTAAGGTGAAAGAAACCCAAGCGCAGGGCCAACCTGTTGCAGTTGGAAGCATTGAACCTGTCCCCGGCGACGCATTGCCCTTTCCACCGTCGCGGAACCTCGCCAATGCAGTCGTCTCTAAAACTGGCCGACTCTGGCCATATTCCTGCAAAGTGCGAGCCACCAGGATACCTCAGTCTTCGAATTGAAATGTCAGTCCTAATCCCAGTTGTTACTAGTAACTTTACTAGAAGAAAAAAATATGAAGGGAAATCGCCTCACCAGTGTCTAGCACACCAACAATGGAATCCTCACCGAATCTACTCTCTGAGAGGATTCCAACCGAGTGCGACGGATTCACTCGCATGAAATCCCAGCTCCTGGTGGTGTGCAGGTCAAGAACACGATTCCGCACCACTCGCACAACCCCAGGCGAATCTTTGATACCACAGTTCAAATTGAGCCAGAACACACAGGAGACCAGCAGGGGTTTTGTCAACGTCACACACACACACACACTCACATGGAAGCGAAAGGACTGAGCAGAACGAGACACGAGACTAGCGAAGTGTGAGCTCACCGGCGAGCCGCGCCGCCTGGCTGTCCGTCAGCACGGCGGCGAACCCGGAAAAGCCATGCCTGTAGCTGTAAAGGATGGCGTCCTTGGCCGCCTGCTCGCTGCAGAGCTCGACACCGTGACTCGTTAGGGGCACGGGCATCGTAAATACTAGTCAATCGACAGGGTCGACGAGTGGTGGCCTCACCTGCCGAGAAGGGCGGCGAGCATGCCGTGGTGCGAGTCCCGGACCAGCGCCGGGTGCAGCTCGGGATTCCTCTCCCCCATGTACACAATGTACACCTGCAGGAAACGGAACCGCATCATTCAAGGCAAGAACCAGTCGTGGATCGGGAAGCTGAACCACTAGTGCACAGGACTCCGTTCAGGCTCGCTCACATTGCTGCAAGAAGAAGGACCAAGCCGAAGCAGCAGCAGGAAGAAGAAGACCAGCGGGGCAGCCATGGCCACCGCCACCAGGCACCACAGGTAGCTAGCAGGTCGCCGGCAGCTCAAAGCAAGACGAAGAAGCTAGCGCAGGTGGGAAGGGAACCGGATTAGTGGAGTGGTTTGAGAGGGGAGGAGGAGGGAGGCGCTAGACTATAGAGCCTTTTAGCCGTAAGCCGTTACCAAAGATGCTCTAGACCATATCTCATTAAAAAGTTTAAACGCACATCAATGTCGTTAAACTTTTTTATCTTTCACACCATTCCGTCTACCTTCTGTTAGATTTTCATAGTTTGACAACCCTAATATACGGGCTCGACCAGTGACGATGCCTAAAATACCCTTCTTTCTCTAGCCGGTGGGCCTGACCAATGGCGTGGAAGGCAAAAAAAAAAAAAAAGTTTAGCGTCATGGCATCAGAATATGTTCAAACTTTTTAGTGGCGTGTAGATCAAAATCATCTTTCGTAATGGCACGCAGATAAAAGGCTCTACAACCTGTTCGCTTATTGGTTTCAGCCAGGACTTATCAGATAGTGAACAGTATTTTTCTCTCCTAACAAACCAACACTGATCAAACTTATCAGTCTAGAAACCAGCAATCAGCCGCTAGAGCTATAGAAGGGTTGGGGTGCCGTGGCCTCCTCAGGAACAAGGAGGCTCTCTCGCTTTCTCAGCTGTCTGGCTGGCTGGATTGGATTCAAATACTACCGCACTGTTGCAGCACGCATTGGGTTCCTCCAGTTTCCTGAATTTGGCACTATGCAAAAAGAAGATTCTCCATCACATTAAATTTGCGGTATATGTATGAAGTACTAAATATAGATGAAATCAAAAACTAATTGTACAGTTTGATTGTACTTTGCGAGACGAACGTTTTGAGCCTAATTAGTCAATGTTTGGACAATTATTATCAAATACAAACGAAATGTTACAGTATACTACAGTGCAACTGTATTTCAGACGGCGCCAACTCTGGCCTGAACTAAACGCGGCCTTGTTTGTTTACTCTTTTTGTTCTCCCGTCCTGACGCAGCGACGTGCGTGCTCCTCGCCTCGGCCAGTCAGTCGGCCTCTGTTTCTTTAATGAAGATGATCTGATGACTGACCGCTGTCGTCCTCGTCCATCCTCCTCCTCTGGCTGGCGGCTGCCAACAAAATTAAGGCCACGTTTAGTTCGCTGCCTGATTGGGCGCCGCCTGAAAAACGGGCACTGTAGCTACACTGTAGCGTTTTGTTTTTATTTGATAATAATTGTCCAATCGTTGACTAATTAGACTCAAAATGTCCGTCTCGCAAAGTACAACCAAACTGTGCAATTAGTTTTTGATTTCGTCAACATTTAGTACTCCATGCATGTACCGTAAATTTGATGTGATGAGGAATCTTCTTTTGTATAGTGTCAAATTCTGGAATTTGAGGCATCTAAACATGGCCTAAGCTGTGTTCTCTGCGTGCCCCCCCCCCCCCCGGTGTGGTCATGTGGTGTTCGGCCAAACGCGTCGTGCTCGTTGCCCAGTGCGGCGGCGGTGCCGTGGCCCGTGGTGGAGGGTTTCGGTCCCTTCTCGCGTTGCTTTCTCCGCATTTTCGTGATGGGTGGAAGGTAATTTTTTTCTACTAGCACCAGGAGAAGCTGCGGCGATTCGAACGTTGCGTTAGGCTCGCCGGCACCTACCCCGAGTCCCCGACCAAGCACTTGCTACAGTGTTTTTTGGAGGGAAAATGTTGTTGCAGTGTGTTTTGGGGTGGTTTGAGTGGCTTTTGTTTATCTTGCTTTTGCTGAAAAGACAGGCTAAAAAGTATTGTTTACTGATTCTCTGTGAGAGTAAAATATTATTATTTTATTTAAAAAGTACGGCTAACCGAACAGGGCTCGCTTCCAAGCCTGAAGGAGATCGTTGCTTCGTGAGCAGCGGACCACACGTGCGAATCATTGCCTCCTCGTTTGCCGCTTCTCCTCTAGCTTTGCTTCCGAAGAAACGCTAGCCTCCAAGCAAGCGGTACGAAGCCCTTTGTCCTTGAAAAATAAACTAAAACACTGGATAATTTAAAAAGAATACCGATAAGTGCAGCCATTTAATATACTGCCTTGGTCCGAAAATGATGCAATTCCACCTCTATCCGTAGTTCAACTTTCTACAGTTTGACTAGGATATAGAAAAAGTATATCAGTATTTATAACATAAGATAAGTGTATCATGAAGATATATTTTATAATGAATCTAATGACACTTATTTGGTATTATAAATAATGATAAGTTTTAATATAAATTGGACTAAACTCAATATAATTTGATCTAATCAGATGCTAAAATTGTATTCTTTTCTCAATCGAATACCTTCAGTGTGCCCACACCACTAGCTCTCTCTCTTTTTTAGTCAGGTAATGACCAACTCCAAAAATTCTTGGAGATAGGGCTATACCACGACTCTTCGAATTCACTTAAGCATGAAATGGGCGATCGTGGAATGGACCAAGAAGATTACGATCCTTTGCATTGTAAGGTGCATTAGATCTCTTGTGTGACGAATTATTTTGCTATTATGCTTTCATGCAAGCACAGCCTCACAAAAATGCTGCTTGCATCTTCATTATTTTGCATAGGGCTGCGGATGAAGAGGTTACATTACACTAAAATACTCCCTAGCCAGTACATTCTCAGGAAGGGAACATTCCAATGTACCACTTGGATCTTCACTATAACAGATTTGGTAACATCGGATCAAGTAAAAAATAAGCAGAGACGCACTACAGAGACAACCAGTTGACTCAGGAGTGGACTTTAAAGATAAATAGAATCAGTGGGCGCCTCTTTCACCTTTTGACGCTGAGGCGCTGAGCAATGGCCTCTCTTTAAAAAAAAAAGATAATAATGGTCGGGCCTGCTTTGATGCTTTCTCACTTTCGAACTTTTACAGCAGCACACGTCGCTAGATTTCGTCCGCCTTTTAAACGTTCGTTCAAACACCAGGCATCTTTGATGGCGTCGGGTCATGATGCCATGCGTTTGCTGAGCCCTGACCCTTAGCACCTGATGAGTGGCAGTGGCAGCAATCAGCAGGAGCGTGGAGATCACCAGGGTCCGGGGGACACCTCTCTTTGCAAGACCTACGGGCTGCTTTCCTTGTGTCTGAGAAAGGCCGAATAATTTGCACCTTTTGCACAAATCATCTGAGAAAAGTTGCAGCGGTGTTTCCCTCCCTCTGTTTCCAGCCTCAAGTACAGAATGGCAGCGTCAGATTTATTTTTTCAATGGATACGGTACCGTTGCATGGCCTGGCCTGCTTCAGGTCAATGCTCAGAGTAATGCTTCATGAGTGAACACTTTTCATAGTGGCATGACACCAGCCAGGAGCACCCAGCAGCTCGCCAGTTCGTAGCTGTACGTGCTTCTCCCTGCTCCATCGTCTACATCTCTCTCCTTTTCTTAAACTTTTTATATTCAATTGAGTTTATAAAAATAATATTAATATTTGTCTTCAAATAAGTCTATTATAATATTTATTACATATTATAAATATTAATGTTTGATCAAATGCAGAACGGAAATTCAGAAAACGCCCAGCTGGCCAGCTGAGCCACGTTCCGAGCACGCCGTTTGAGCCGTGACAGAGAGGAACGGGAGGCAGCCAGGCAGGAAGGAGCGTGGGGGCGACAGAGGGCGATGGCAGGAGTAGGTGAAGCATTTACTGGGCACGGATCTTTCATGCGACTGATGTCACGTGATGGCATGTCAGGCTCACCGTCGGGTCGGGCGTCCGGTGCGCCCGCCCGTCGGCCGTTGTCCCCGGCGACCACGAGTCGACGACCACACGCCCCACTGGCCGTGGCTGGTTTCCATCTTCAGATAGCGAGTAATCGGAACAAAGGATGTCTATAGTTGGCGATCCATTTAAAGATATGGTCGGAGAGTATTTTTGTTTCACCAAAATCTCTATTCCTATAAATCAAATAGGATATAAAGAGTCTCTGGGAGTTGTTCTAAGCAAAATGATAATGTGGCATTGTAGTTAATGAAGAGAGAAAATAAAACGTTTTTTTTATATAGAAAACTATGTCTGCACGAGTAAAGATATGAAGAGACGTAATTGATAGATGATATAAGAGAGAAGACATTTGATTATGCAAAATTTAATTTTGAAGAAACTATCCATCGTGAATGTTGTTTCTATATGTTATGTCTACTTGGAGACCATTTCATAGTTTCTGGACCATGACTACCCTTACTAGTTCACTAATTAACACGAATTAGTTCTGAAAACGAGTGGACTAATATCTAGTTCTATGCAATCTGAACAAACCCTAAAAGGAGCCCATTGATTAGTTCTAATAAATAGTGGACTAATATCTAGTTCTATGTATTCTGAACATACCAACCTGGCTGAGTTCTTCTATTTTTACATAACACCCATATCTCGTATCTGGTAATAAGGAGTAAAGAGCACATGTACTGATTGTTTACCCTCCTGCTTATATAAACTTTCTTATAATCCATCGTGTGTTCAACAAACACCCAATTTATAAGCTTGTATCCAAAAGCCCCAGCTTATATGTTCCTAAAGCTACAAAACTACTAGTAGCTTATCTTCCGCATCTTATAAGCTGGATTATATAAGCTGAGAGATAAACAAACAGGTCCTAAAGCAATGAACGATTAATCTATATTCATTTCGAACCTAGTGAACAAGATTTATCTCCTACCTTTCAGTAAGGCGATTACCATTTGCAACTCTGAACATGAGATGTGACTCTGAATGTGAAATTTTAAAAGAAAAAAGTGTCGCTTAAGTGACGACGAGGAAATATCATCGCCTTCCGGTTAGCAGCAGGAGAATGAAAAATCTTTCACCCCTTTGAACTGCACTGTGACTTGTTGACATTATTCATCAATACACCAAACGAAATCTGATTTTCGCTTCAAACACGCAGCAAGTTATTTGCATGTACATATGCAGCCGTAAATTACAAGCACCCTGTTCGCTTGATCGTTTCTGTGGCTTATAAGCCGGCAGATGCTGTTTTGTTGTGAGGGAAAAACACTATATCATGGTTGATAAGCATGGCTGATACGATCAAGTGAAGAAAGTTGGTATCCCAGAAAGGCTCCATTTTTAAAAATCAGTGACGAAACTGGAGCTGCTTCTTACTGAGACTATAAGATCGATGGATCGACTCAGGTAGTCCTTATGTAAGGTTTCCAGCAGCAAGCCATTTCTTCAGCTCTCAACCTGAGCTAGATGATCCCTCAGTCCCTCGGCATGGCTACTACTTTGGTGGGCGACGATCAGGGTACAATATGTCCTGAATATTTTCCTTGATATAATGGGCTGTTTTGTTTAGATTCTTTGCAACACCTGAAGCGACCAGTCCAGCACTCCTCTTAAACCTGCAACATCCATAAAAATCAGCAAGGCAATATATCGAAGTGGGGGATGGGGATCAAGAAGAGGTATGAACAGTAACTTTCCTTTCCAAGAATTCCTGCCTCGACAAGTTTGCAGGTCTCTGTTGTCCTTGTTGGTGAGAGCGGGTGGTAGCTGCTGCTAAAAGAAACATGAAGACATTACTAGGATAAGTTCAGTCTCCAAACAAAAGATCAACTCCAGAAACAGTTCGCTGAGAGCAACAAAAACAAAAGACCAGAAAATAAAAATAAAACCAAAACTTTCAGGATGATAGATCATTTTGACTAAACATCATAACAACATGGCATAATAGTATAGTAGTAATACAGTCAGCTCCTGTCTGCATTTATCAAATGAAATGAAATGATCCTACGTACTATACCATATTTGGATATAACACTGCAGCTGACTTTTGTTCAAAGTATAGTCCATGTCGAACCTAATGTGCTCAGTAGGAACAAATCATTCCATCTTTAACGTAGGGTCACCGGGGATGAAATTAGAAGAGGATGAACCACTAGATATAACATCAACAGAAAACTTCACATACCATCCTTTGCAACATGTGCTAGAGCTTGTTCAGCTGTCGATGGTTTTTGCTCGACCAATCTGCTGTCCACCAATAACTGCAGGGACATTTCGCACTCCTGTTAGGACTGTGCACATAAGCTTATCCTATGAGAAGCTTCAACAAATAGAAAATGTATGGTATGCCTATCAGTGAATCCTAAAAGTTACATGTATTAAGAGGTAGAAAGTTCATTCATATTCAAAGAGCAAATCATACTCAAAAACATAATCTCACAGCAAAGCATATGGAGTTTTTTTTTTTAATGTTGAGTTCATTCGTATTCAGTGGGGTTGAGGTAAAGGATTCACAGAAGTCACATGTGCTGATGAATATCACACCCACAAAATGCAAGAATCTTTTCAGGGTGATTAGGAATCAAAACAGTGATTCTTTGTAGTGCATGAGGCAGTCAAAAGGTGAGATCATATTACAGGGTTAGGTCAGATTGGGTGTTCTTCATATGATGCTGATGGTAGGCAGAAAAAAAAAACACTCAAAAGGATATCAAGATTCCATAAAAAGGTCAATATAAAACGGTTACCGGCGGTATGGAAAAGGACACTTTCAGAAGGAATAGCAAATATAAGGGCAACAGTAAATCTGTATCTCCTTGTAAGGTTGTATATGCACTAGCATTATCATGCATCCATGTAGTTAATTTTGGAATTAGAGCTCATAAATCTACTGTGAATCCTGTTCCTACTTGAGACATTTGGATTGCTGATTTGTCGGAATATCAACAAATCTTGCATTAAGAGAAGGATGCAGAGAAATACTCATTGGTTAGCCCATAATTTCAGTATGAAAGACTATCTGCTAGATCAAAATCTGGAGAAAAAAATCGTGGCCCTGTACTATGTTCTAATCACTCTTACCTTGCTATGTTTCGAAGATATGAAATTTAATACAAACAAATCAGATACACATGCTGGCAGCTGCATTGGGCCATTGGGGAAAAAAAAGGAAAGCTGCTAAGTTCAGAGATTCTCAGACTGTAAAAAGGAGAGGAAAACCAACCTCGAGGCCCCTGCAATACGGCAGCAACGTCTTGCCCTCGCTCTCACCACCCTGGCCGTCCCTGTTGTCCACGAACATGGAGTAACCCGCGCACCCGTACCTGAACCGCCTGAGATCATGCCCCTGCGCCGTCGCCTCCTCCTTAGGCTCATCCACCACGTAGTTAGGAACTAACACACCAAATCATCAATAACCTCGTGAGATCTTCGGATCAGGCGTAATTCAAGTCAGATTTTTTTCTTTCAACTTTGAAAGAAACAAATTCGCATCCAAAAGTACACAAATTTTGGATTGGGCCGCAAATATCAATCAAACAGATTGCAGAGTTCCGGCGTATCGGGTTAGGGTTTGTGACCTTGGGGGATGGAGCGGGGGATCCCAACGCAGATTGGGTTGTAGCCGCGGGACTTGAGCACTGACGAATAGTAGAGACAGCCCTTGCACGACTTCCCCTTCCGCGGCGGCGCCATACCAGACGCACCTCCGGCCGCCGCGGCGCCGGACTCCGGCGATGCCTCCACCATCTCTCTTTTCCCCTCCTCTCCTACCTCCGTGCCGGTCTGACCTCTGACGGGCGACGGCGAAATTAGCTATCGAAGGGAGAAAACCCTGCTGGCTGCCATGTGGGACCGCGGCTCTGCGCCTTGTTGCATACACCCAACAAACCGATCGATCCGCATCACACGGCTGGAAAAGAGCCCTAAAGGCACTCGTGTTATAATTTTACACGTAGCACCCCTGTGGAAGCGGTATTTCCTCTTCCGATCCCGTTCATCTCCTCTCCGCGCAAGTGCGGTTTACCGCATCCCCACGCTTTGTTTTGAACTTGTTTAGTCTCGGTTTGTAACAGATGTTGTAATCAGGTTGCTGATAGTTTAGCTACCTTCGCCGCAGGTTTAGGAGTTGGTGATTCAGTCATTCAGACTTGTTTTATGGATCATGCATCGAATTTTTTTATTCACCTGGTCTCGTTGCATGTTACCATGAATTTTTTTAAAAAAAACTGAAAAGCTCACACTCTCACTCATAAGACTCAACCCCTGTCAACACGGCCCACGACCCGATAACGCTCCCTCCGCATATCGTGTTAGTCCATCTCAGCACGATTAGCAGGCAGCCCATTGCGACCATCTACATCCCATATATAAACAAATCAAAATCCTAACTTTAGCCCCATCATCCTTCACCCCTTCACCCAGCCAACGCATCTACTCCGCTCCCCTCCCATCCCATCTCTAGTGGGACAGTGTCGACACAATGGTGTAGGGCATGACCCCAAGCATCTCACGGAGCAGCGGCGAGGGAGGCGCCCCCGACCAGTTCACGAGGCGGCGGCGCGAGAGACGCGGCCCCAACTAGCTCGGGAGGCGTGGCCCCCCTCCCTCGAATAGATCGTGTGGCACCGCTACGGCCTCGGTCGACTCACACGTCGGTGCATAGGGGATCAAGCAGGGACTTGTATTGGCGTCAAGGTAGGTTGATCCCGCTAAACCCCAGTAGGGTCGTACTTGGGCCGAAGGCACAACCCATGGACACGCACGACACGACACGATAAGCTAACATGGACATGCCTCAAATGGGCCTAGTCCGTCCATTTGACCATCTATACCCACGTGATACCTGTTGTGGATTCATAACACTCCATAGTCCATACATGTGCATCGATCACATAGGGCTTGTTTGGCAAAGCCCACTTCTATTCTTCTCTAACTATGCTCCTTGATTCTGGTGGGGGGAGCAGGTGAAATTTGATTCTAGAGTGATTCTGCTGGGGATTGATCCATATATGTGCATCTATAACACGTAGGGAATGTTTGGCAGAGCTCCACTCCTAGATTCTCTAGCTCTGCTCCTTAATTCTCTACTGGAGTGATTCCACTTGATTCTGGTGAGGGTGCACAGTGGGGAGTACGTGAGAATTGATTCTAGAGTGACCCAACTTCCCGCGTAAATGGAGAAGTGATTCTCGTCTCCTCCCTACTAGAATCTATGTGTAGTTTTGCTGTTTGAACGAGGTGTAATTCTCAAGAGAATCTGCTCCGAGAAGTTTTGCCTGATGCCCCTATAGATCTTCATCAACTTTGTTCCTAGCCAAGACATGCGCTTCATGAGGTTGGACCTCGTCACCGACTCAGCAAGGCACTTGGCCCTCGCCACCACCTTCGTCATGAGGCCAAGTCTATTGTCGCCAACAATGTGGTCAGACTCAACCCATCTGAGTTGGTCATGCTATTACCGGCAACATCGCCACTGCCAAGTCTCTAGAGTTTGCCACCGCCAAATAATTACCCGCCTCCGTGATTGCGAACACAAAGTAACCCAAAAATTTGTATTTAAATCACCCATTTGTGCTATTACAAAACATCATATAGAGCAACCCCAAATTTACATGTAATTACCCCCCTATCATTATGATAGATAATCTACTTGACCTCTTAAATTTTCTTCAAAATTACCACTTATGTAGTTATTAAGAAAACTAAAACATCCTCTCAAATATACTTATAAATTACCAATATCTTCTACCACAAAAAAAATATTTAAATAAGTATAAATTACACATATATATGTTTCTATGTTACACACTTCTACTAATATTAATATATTAAAAACTAATTAAAGTAAATATACAAGACAACCATGCAAATCAAGTACAATTGCAGGCATAAGCGGCGATAAATATATATGTTATATATCAACAATCATGAAAATATAGGGTACATATATTTTTTTTGAGAATATATAGGGTAAATATATAAGTTGAGATGATGGTGTAGGCCAATTGTCATTAATGGATATCTCATTATTCTGGCCCAAGACTGCCCAACAGGAGACCAATTTCTTTCTGCAATTCTGGAGCACTCAAACCTTCAAACGTGTTCTTATGTTGTTTTTAAGAGAGAATTCTTTATTTGGCACTGAAACAAATCACTCTTTCGTATTTAGCACTAGAAATTTTCAACTTCCTTATCTAGAATCAACTTAAAATCCCTTCCGTATATGGCACTTCCGTCCATTTGAGGCATCCCTCTGTTAGTTGACTAGAAAGACCATGTCAGCTTTTCATTAGAAGTACCAAAATGTCCATGTTTATTTTGGTCGTGCGCAGGTCCTCGGCCTTGTGCGTGCGTCCATCTCCCCATCTCCTTTCTCCCATCGCTCCTCTCTTCTGAAAACAAGAGACATAAACCCTAGAGAGAATGGAGGCCAGAGATGAGGATGGGGAAAAGGAGGCGCCGGCCGCCGGTGCCCAGGAACTCACGGGGTGGGTCCCCCAGCTCAAGGCACCCCACAGTCAGCCAAGCTCGCCCCATGGTCGTAGATCGAGGCGCGGGTCCGACGGGGAACGCGGTGGCTGGGTGGGCTCACCTACCGGCGTTGGCCCCATCTCGTGGTGAGTGGTGCACGGGGGGCGGCCTCGCCCGACGCATTGGCGGCAGCTCGTGGGGCAGCGGGGCATCCTCGCCCGATGGCGCGGGGTGCAGGCCGCGGCGCGGTAGACGTGGCGGGGTGAGCTCGCCCACCGGAGCTCCAGCCAGACTGTGTGGAGGACTGGGCGTGGTGGCCTCCCCAAGCAGCAGTCCCAGTGGCGCAACGGCCGACTTGTCCAACGGCGCGGGAGGCGACCGCTGTCACCACCATGCGGCTTGCGATGCCGGAGCCCATCTTGGAGAAGGCTCCGTTGCCACCAAAGAGTGAGTACTGCGACTCTTCCTTTCATCGATTTCGTACGTGTTGTGTTTTACTGAACATGTTGTGTTGGTTCAACTTCTTAGTTCAAGTGTGAGACAGTTCTCAACCTGCCATGTCTTAGTTCCATCTTCTTTCTGTTCATTGAACTGAATTGGTTTTGTTCTTGTTAAGGTTAGGCATCCTCTTCTTCCCTATTTTAGTACTGATGATGGGACCAATATTTGTCCTTTGTTTTTCATTGAGTCCTGATTGGAAGTAGTGAAGTTGGAAATATAAAATTAGTCAGGTAAAGGATTAGATTCATACATCTTAGCATCCCTGTTTCTGGATCAAAGTAGACATGTCGAGTTATTCTAGACTCTTATGTTTTTATACTAATTTGGGATCTTGTGATCTTTGAAGTGTTCTTTATTAAGTTCAACTACAATAATCGTAATATGTTAATTAATTATTTCGAGAAAGGTGGGAAAGTAACAGTGACAACATTTGTTAGCTTGTACACTGAATTTGTGGGTACTAGTTAGCTTACTTCCTCTAGAGCCATCTGATCCTCCAGGTTATTACTCCTATTTATCAACTCCTATTTTGTTGTTTGGACACACAGAATGGATACAGATACAAGTTACTTGCTCAAAATTCACCTTCTTGGCAATCTAAAGAAAAGTAGAAAGGATGTGAGATGTTTTTCCTTGGAGAAGGTTGTGGATGCTGATTTTACAAATTATATGGACCTTGTTGAATCCATTGTTCAACAGTATCCTCCGGGGTACTTGGAAGCTCCACATGTGCAATACTATGATGCTGAGTTAAAAACTTTTCCAAAAGTAACGTCAGACCAAGAACTGATGGTAATGTTCAGTAAACATAAGGAAAAGGTCATTGAGATATTCATTGCTTATTGTGATCCATCTGAACCTTACAAGCCTATCACTGAATGGCAATTTGAAGGAGAAGCACAACATAAGGACGACACAAAACAAGAGTTGGATACCTATCTCATGAATCCATTACCAAACAATGAGCATATTGGTGTGGATGAGGAGGGTATGTACTTAAAGGAAGACCGTGTGGTAGCTGTCCCTTCTGATAAAGGGAAGGAGAAGACCTCTGTTCCATTAACTAAAGATAAGGCACAATACATACACTAGATTTGTGAAAAGGTGAAGAACTGGCTCATACAGGATGCAACTCTGGGAGCAAGTGCATTGCAAGAAAAGCTCAAAGAACACTACAAGGTTAT
Organism: Miscanthus floridulus; assembly: GCF_019320115.1. NCBI lineage: Eukaryota > Viridiplantae > Streptophyta > Magnoliopsida > Poales > Poaceae > Miscanthus > Miscanthus floridulus. The sequence goes on along the minus strand of NC_089582.1, from coordinate 118,015,139 downwards.
CATCCATTACAAGAGAGTATTTGATGGTAAGAACCTTGCATTGAAGCATCTATATGGTGATTGAGACTCCAGTTTCGATAATCTGTACAGATTTAAGGCACAAGTTGAGAGCTGCTGCCCTGGTAGTTTAGTAATTATTGATCATCACACTATTGTAGAGGAAATCAGATTTAGAAGATTTTTTCGCCTTGAAACCTTGCATAGAAGGGTTCCTTAGTGGTTGTAGGCCATATTTGGCAGTAGATAGTACATTTCTAATAGGCAAATTTAAAGGTCAATTAGCTAGTGCATCTGCTGTAGATGGACATAATTGGTTGTATCCAGTTGCTTTAGGAGTATTTGATTCTGAAACAAATGATAACTGGATATGGTTCATGACTCAGCTTAGAGAGGCGATTGGATCACTGAGGGGTTTAGTCATATGCACTGATGTTGGACAGGTTGTGATGGTAGGGGTAGCAGAAGTGTTTCCACAAGCTAAACATAGAGAATGCATGTTTCACTTGGTGTCAAACTTCAAGAAGAAATTCCATGGGATGATATTTGATGACCATCTTTGGGCTGCAGCATACACGTGGAACTCCTATTTATTTGAGAAACATTGGACAACAATGGAGGTGGCTAGGCCAGCCGCAACAGATTATCTAAGGCAATGCCACAAAAAATTGTGGACTAAGAGTCAGTTCTTGACCATATGCAAAGTTGACTATGTTACAAACCATTTGGCAGAGAGCTTCAACAATTGGATCAAGTCTCACAAATCCATGAACTTAGATGACTTGATGGACAAGATTAGGCAAATGGTGATGATGAAGTGGCATCAAAGGAGGAAGATTGGACAGAAACTAGATGGATTGATTCTGCCACACATAATCAAGGAGCTTAATGAAAAGAGTAGAGAACTAAACTTGGAAGTGCTTGAATGTGAACCACATGTTGCTGAAATAACTGCACTAGGAGGTAGTGCCTTCAGATTTGTGGTTAACTTGGAAGATAGAACTTGTTCTTGTCGAGAGTGGCAAGTTTCTGGTCTTCCATGCAAACATGCTCTTGCATTCATCACAGCTCTTGCTAATGGTAAAATAGAGATGCATGTGGACTCTTACTACTACATTGAAAAATTTAGAGCAGCTTATGCCCAACTAATACCTGCTATGATTGATAAGACACAATGGCCTAAATCTTTCTATGGGTTTTTATGCATCCCCCACTATTGACACCCGTAGTTGGTAGGCCCAAAACTGAGAGGCATAAAGGTGGCACTAAGAAGAAAAAAAGAAAGGACCAGCACCAATGTCCTATTTGCCTGGACTATGGGCATCATTGGCACAATTGCAAGAAAGGCAACCCGACTGACATTGAAGCTATGAAGGCTGTGAGGTAAGAAATGTGTTCATATTTTGCTACATCAAATAATTTGCTACAACCCACTTACTAATCTCTTATTGCTCAATGTAGAGGACCACGAAAGAAGAAGGCAATGACTACAAAATCTACTCAAAGTTATATTATGCCTTTAGAGGATGAAGTACTAGTGCTATCTATGTCTTTTCCCCCTAGGTAAATTTCTAAGTACAAAATTTGCTTACTTGTGCTCACTTGTGTTGATTTCTAATTATAAAATCTACACACTTGTGCTGATTTCTATGTACAAAATCTGCTCACCTGTGCTAATTTGTAATTATATTATTTGATAACATAGTCAAAGCTTGGGAACTACAACTAAGAAGTCTCCAATTAAAAAGATAATAAGTAAGAAGAAGAGAAAAAAGCCTGACTCTATATCTGAACCTTCAAAGAGTTCAGGTATTAAGATATCTTTTGTATTTTATTTAATGAAACATGGTTTTCTTGGTAAATAGAGAACCTAATTACCAATCTTCTCTCACCATAGCCAAAGCATGGAGACTACAAGCAAGAAAAATGAGAAACATGGTAACTCCAGCTCTAGAGCATCAAAATGGTAACTCACTGTATTCACACTGGAGAGTGTTATTTTATCTCTGAATACTTAAGGATAGTTTAGTTGAGACTGGAGAGTGTTATTTTACATGAAACTGAGATCTTGTCAACTTTAATAGCATTGTATCAGGAGCTGATTTAAGTAGATTGACGGGCATCATGCTTTATTACACTTCAAAATCAAATGGCGGAGATAATAATGTACATTTTCTATGCTGTAAAAGAGGTAGTCAATAGTTTTACTAGTATATATGCCATCAGAGGCTGTAGCAAATGCCAGTTACAATTCTCTATTGTAGTCTCTATGCTGCCAAGTTGGGTTGGTGCTACACATGCTGGAATCAGCTGTTAACCAAGTAACTGACTGTCACCTCTGCGCCAGTTGATGTCTTTGCTCTGTAGTATGAATTTGCCAATCTTGTCTCGTATTTCTAAATATTATTCTGTAGTCAATGAAGAGCAAGGATATAATCCTAGTTTGAATGTACATGTGCAGGTCAAGAAGCAGCTCCAATCAACCCAAGCCAATTTCCACCGAGTTTCATTCTCCAACAAAGGAGAAGGCTAAAAGGACCAAGAAACAGCTTGCTTCAAACCTAAAAAAATTGACAGCCCTACAATGGGCACCAGAAACAAAACAGCTAAGCTTGCTAGTCCTGCAAATAGCACAAAACGCAAGAGAAGGTTGAGCTTGTGATTCTCTATGTAGATGTGCTTGGCAATGTGTAAGGCATATGCTCTATGAACTGTAATGTGAACTGTGGCAGAAGCGCCTAATATAATGCCTCACAGGAGTGCTTGTCTTCCATTAGATACTAAGCACTCGAGGGAGAACACTAAATTACTCGGTTCCGTCGGACACACCCCAGGGGAGAATCCGAAAATCCATATTTTTGCCATCAGGATCACAAATGAGAGAATAAAGCTTACATCATTCGTAACTATTTCTTACATCACTTTTAATACAACATCAGAGTATAATATTTATTAATATAACAGCGGAATGAAATCATATTATCAGAGTTATAAACAATTTAATTAAACGGCAGAATAGAAACATGTGAACAGAGTTACAGCGGAAATAAACATCTATTAATGACATGATTAAGTATTGATATATAGACAACGGCAATAGATTATGAAACTTTCATTTATAAAAGCATTTGGTGAGAGTTATAAATAAAGACTACGATCACAGCGTAAAGGAATCCTCGCTGAGCCCACCAGGAGGAATCCACACACAAAGGTCAGCTCTAGCATCCACCTGTCACCTGCAACAGGGGAATAAAACCCTAAGTACTCAATTGTACTCAGCAGGACTTATCTGATAGGAGAAAAGAAAAGACTCCAAGGATATGCAAGGCTATCTGGTTTGTGGGTTGCATTTGCAGAAAGCATTACTAAGCGTGCGTCCTTATCTTTGATTTTTATTAAAAGCCGCATTGGTTCATTAACTAACCATTCTATGTAAGCACCTGTGCTACTTTCAAGCAGGTGGTAAGCAATCAGATTTCCTTTTCCATCTTCCATCTTTCATCTTTTAGTTCTTACTACGATGCTAAACCATAGACAAGCCGTACCGGATAGCCCGGTGATTCGCGAATCAATGCCCCCAGCTGGGTACCCCGAAAACACACGCCCCGCTTGTACCCCAGGCACAAGCAGGACCGACCCATCACTCTCCTATCCCGGGTGTCCAGGTCCCCATCCAAACTGGGACTCCAAGCCCCTACCCCTGAGTCCCAGACTCAGTGCGGTGCAAGGACCTCCTCCACCAAAATAAAACCCTAACATTCGGTCCGGAAAGAGCTGGATCCGCGATAAGAGAGCAACAAGTCTTCCAAGCGCCCATACACAAGTATGTGCTCGGGATAATAAGTCTGTGACCTGCCTAGAGTCATATGCAACGATCGGTCCTTAACCGACCAGACAGGGAAAAATGGTGTAACCAAGCTATGACCCGCCTCCGCGGCGACACAACTTCTTACACCCACCAATACCCAAACCATATCCCTGCCCGGTCACCATTTTTCTTTCCACAATTTTCATATTTTCCAAGTGATAGTAATCCAATAATAATATATTTCCTATCTCTCGCGAGTGACAGTCAATCACTCGACTTCTACCGGAATCCTGTAGCATAGCAATCTATCCGATCCTGTCATACTAGTAAGACTCATAGGATAAAGATATATATGCAAGTGGTGTCATTCAACTCCTTGAAACTTAATGCACAAATATAATTTAAACTGCAGAAAGTAGGGGTTATGCACCGGGGCTTGCCTGGGTAAAATATAATCAGAAGTTAGCTTTCCATCATGGCGACATGATCTCCAAAAGCACCATTCCTCCAGCAACTCCCGATGACTCCATGATCCACTGACGTCCCTATTATGATATGCAATGTAATGCCATGCAAAGATATAATTAATTGACTGCAATCGTGACTCGTATAAATACGCTCTACGTCTCTCAAGTGAACGAGCTAGTTCTAACAACGACCATACTTAGGCTACATATCCATGTTGTCACATAAGACGTTATTTCTCACAATTCTTTTAGTTATACAAACCCAAGTCGTTTCTTTATTTCATTCTATCGATTTAATCGTTATTCGAAATAGAGCATCATTATCTACCTAGCAAACTAATTATTATTGAGCTACAAAAATTACAGTGAGTAGATAATAATATTAGTAGTTTACTGTCAAATTTTTAGAGTCAACACTATTACCGATTTATCCCGGAAATTCCTACAAGTTCATCTTTTAACAATATTAAGCATTTTAAAATACTTATATAGCTCCCAAAAATATTATCGAACTATGTGCACAAAATGTACTAATAGGTGGATCCTAATTTAAGAGACTCAACAAAACTGGTTTTATAATTTTTGGACTCCTATATCATTTTGTATTGATTTTACAAACTTGCCTTATACGCGAATTTAGAAATTGCTTTAGAAAAATAAAGAGACTAGCAATCACCCACTCGGCCCAACGGCCAAATCAGCCCAGGCGAGCACAGGACTGGCCTAGACGGGGCAGGACACGCGCGGCCCAGCGAGCAGACCGCGGCCCAGGCGCGGGGACAGGGCGCACGGCCCAGCAGAGCGGCCTGGCCCAGCAGAGCAGAAGTGGCCGGCCAAGCAGCGCGCATTTTGCAGAAATGACCCCGCAGTTCTATGAAACCACTTCGCAGTCCAGTAACCCTATTCATCAAAGTCTAGCGTTTCGCGTTTGGATCCAAAGAAAACTTCTATTCCCGTTCCTCACCTTCCCTCCTTCCTCCCAAAACAGAGCACGGCGCAGGGAACCAAATCGCCGGCCCAATCGGCGGCGGCAACGGCGCGACGGGGTCGGGGAACAGCATGTTGTCGGTGGACCACCCACTGGCGAGCCGCACCAGGACCTACGCGGCCTTAGGCGGGCCGCGGCAAGAGCCAAACCGGCCCTCGATAGCCCGCCTGCGTGAGCCGTGGCGGCGGTCTACCGGCTACGGGCGCCCGGGCGGGAAAACGGTGGGGTGCCGACGCGCAGGACGCCGCGACGGTGAGGCATAGGCGCACCTCCATGGCAGTGGTTGGTGACGATGGATTGGCACGACAGAGATGGAGCAGAGAGGGCAGTACTACGGCATGGAGCCGAGGTGGTCGCGTGCGCTCGCGCGTGATTGCCAGCGACGGTGCTCCTGGACTCCAGACGTGGCGAGGAGGGCGCAGCACGGAGGTGAGGTGGAAGGAAGAGGAGGGCACCGGCGCTGGAGCGGCTGGCGGCATCCGAGGACTGTGACACGGTGGCTCTGGCGTGGAGCGAGGCGAAGGGGCGCGCTCGCACAACGTAAGCAGAGGGGAGAGGCACCGATGGAGGGGCTGCTGTACGACGGCGTGGAGCTCACGCGGAGGAGTAGCGCTCATGGCTCGGTCCAGTGTGGCGTGGCGGCGTGTGCTACGGGGAGCAGACCAGCGCAGGCTGAAGGTGGAGCAGCATGGGGCCAAGGGGCACGCGAAGCAGCGGAGCCGCGCACGGCATCGGGCACGGCCCTGGCGGTCGCATACATGATGCGGGGAAAGAGGAGGAAGGCACTGGCGCTGGAGGCTCTGGTGGTCATGGGCGCATGGAAGGGAGCCGAGTGCGGTGGGGGAAAGGAGGAGGAGCAGTGCTGGGACTGCATCTAGCACGTCCGCGGGGAGGAAAGGATCTTGTAGCTACGAAGGTAGCACTCGCAAGCAGAGGGGGGAGCCGAGCGAGTGAGTGGGGAGGCACTCAGAGCTAGGCACCTTTATTCCTAGGCAATAGAAAAGGAAGGGGAGAGGAAACAGCACATGGTTTGGCCGGCGAATGCGGCCTAGCAAGCAGCGGACCGCAGGGCACGTACACGGAAGAGACAGCGGAGAAGAAAAAAGAAAGGCACAGGACAGGGTGACCTGACCCAAGAGAAGCCAAGGCAGAGGCAGGCAGTGGACTAATCAAGCTATAGGCGAAGGAAAAGGACGCGGCTCTTGTCAATCATGGCAGTGGGTCACTGTGGAGAAATAGTGACCGGTGCCATGGTGCGGTGCACTTGCACGACAGTGACAACGTGCAGGCGCAGAAGTTAATGCAGAACAACTGAGCAGATTTACAGCAAAGCCACGTGCCCCGTGGTGTCCTGAGTAAATGAGGAGCGCTAAAAAAAGAAGAAGACCTGAGGAGACCCGGAGTGTAGCACGTGGAAGGAACAGGCAAACGACTGGTGTGAAGTGCTCTTGATAATAATGGCATACATAGTTCATAATTAAGGAGATCATAAGCCATAGTGACCATGTGTGGATCAAAATCACTGTGGCAATAAAATTCAAGATGTTGGTAGGCGAGCTAATAGACCAGTGATACTTTCGTTATTATTTTAGCTCTCAATTATTCATTTAACAAGCCGACTATTATATTTTTGTTTATAAACATTGTTTTCACGTTTAATCCAACAGAACAAGACATTCGCCCTTTACTTGCTAGAACCGTTATCAGACACTACTAAATATTCCTACGCACTGCGTAATTTATCTTGGCGTTGATCTGAGTCCACGAAACAAAATCACACTGGATTCGCGTATCACGTCGAATACGTTTTAAATCAACAATCCAAGAAGCTTGTTTCGAAAACTTTACTGAGGCCTAAATCGCGGCGCTAAAAAGGATCGTAACACTGGGGTGTTACAACCAACCCCCCTAAAAAAATCTCGTCCCGAGATTCGAAGCTAGAACTAGAAAAGGGGAAACACGATTACATTCCATAGACTAGGGATTACATGAAAGATTACACAACTTCGAATACTAAACCACACGGGGAGCTAGGGATACATGGTTAAGAGCAACTTGGTACAACCAAGATCTAATCCAGAAGTCGAGATAAACGAGGACAATGGAGAAACAACAAGATAATGATTATCCAAAACATGGCGTAGCACCAACAAATCCAGAAACAGTTGACTGAGGAGTAAAACATCATGAATCCTAAGGCCAACTAACCAAGGGAACTTGAACTTCTTCGACGAACTGGATCCTTTCTTCTTCTCAGATCACACCATCACCTCAGACAGATAGCTTCACAACGTCGCCTAGATTTCATAGTTCTGCTGTGAAAGGGTGAGGAATGGGGATGAAGAAGAAGAGCAAGGACAAGGGTATCTTATATAGGCAAACGGAGGTGGGAAGCAACACACCGGAGGCGGATGCGGTGGGGATGGGATACACGGACGGTGCATGCTGTGGAGATAAGGTCAGAAACATGGCGTGCTTCCTGCGCGAGCGACGAAGGGGAAATAAAGGAGACGAGAGGAGGACGGGTCCGCTCAACGAGGCAGGCATGCGGCGGTCGTGTCACCAAAAGAAGAAGGAAAAAGAGAGGGAAGGGAAAATGGGGGGGGGGGGGTCCGGTACGGGGAACAACGGTGCAGGGTAGAGAGCTGACCGGACGCCAGGAAAAGGAAAAGCGCACAGTGCATAAGGACACCGAGTGCGGCACAATGCTGCGGCCACGCGAAAATGGAGAGCTAAAGACCTGATGCCGACAGCGTTCGTAGGGCACGTAGTGAAATGACCCAGCATGCATAGCGTAGTCAACTAAACACAGGGCTTGGTACATGACATCCACTCAGACTTTCCTTACTACTCTTCTTTTTCTTTCCTTCCTTGACCACATCCGTCTTTTCTGTAAACCCAGATCATGTCATACTTCCTTTCTCCAAACCATCTCCTTTTTACCTTGAAAGACACTTTTGCATCCCCATTATGGATTTCCCATTTGAACACCCGAACATTTTCAAGGAGAAAACTTTAAAACAAAACAGTATGATGGTGTAACTTGGTAAAGGTACTTGGTTAACAACCTCGATACCAGCGCATGCCGAGCAGCGTCACATGTGGCAGCTGTTCCACACGGAGCCCTCGGTTTCGTCATGGCACCATAAGCTTTTAACCAGGCAACTATTACCAACTTACATGCCATGAAGGTGGTGGGGTCATAGACCACAGAGTAAGGGGTATCGCAAGGGAAAATTCAAACAACAAAAGTTTCCCTCCACAACAAGGGACAAGGAATTCAAATCCAACGACGGATTTGTTTTTAAAAAGATTTAAGTGTTCTGTTGGGACATCCACAATTAGTCGATACAATGTCCAATAACATCCAATCACAGCTGATCTGCTTGGCATCTGAATGGCAACTTCTCTTGTAACCCACTTGATATCACCCGTGAAACTCTTAAGCACACCTAACGAACTTAAGGTAGATGAACGCAATAAACATAGCGAATGATTAAAATGCATGTTCCAATGGCCTTACATGGGTACAACGTACAGGCATTCCAGCTCACATTCACAGCATAGCATTCACCCACAGTCGAACGATCTCAACAACTACGGACGACAACAACGGCAAGAGTACCATACGGGGGGACAGCAACAACAAGCACTATTACTACAGGTACAGCATCCCAAGGTAACTAATCTACATCTTCGTGGGGCAACGACTAAGCGAGAGGAAGCAAGGGTTCTTCTTCTGACACTTCCGAGGGTGGAGGTGCGGGCGGTGCTATAACACCAGTTCTTCTTCTTTCGGGCGGGTAGATAGGGATCCCTTCCAAGATCGGGGCATCCTGCCTTCCAGCAGCCAACGTCCTCCACTCGGCCCTGGTGACAAGATAGGCCACCCACAGATGATGGACATGCCGGTCTTCGACCTCCTTTAGAGCTTCCGACATGGCAGTCTCCCGGCTCTCTGCAGCTGCAACACTGGCATGCGCTTCGACGAGCTCCACCTAGAGCATCCGGTTGAAGATCTCGGCTTCCTCGGCGCACCGAAGGCATGCCCTCAGCTCCAAGGCTTGACGGTCGTACTGCTCATCCAGAGCGAGCAGGTACGTGGTCAAGTGCACCATGGTGGGACTGTCCTCTTGCACATCTCGTCCTTGCAAAGCCTCCATGCGGGCCCTCCATGCCCGCTGATTCTTATCCAAAGGAGGAAAGAACCGCATGGGGGTACGAGCAATGGGTTCCTCATAGATCTGGCAGAGGTACCATAAGGCTTTGTGGGCCATAACCTGGTAGGTGTCAACGAAGCGAAACCCGGTTATGGTCACACTCCAGGCTTCCGTGAGGTCGGGGAACTCCTCACTCTTCCCGATGTAGATGGTAACCTCACACCGCTCGGTGCCATGCTCCTCATACTCATGGCCCTCATACTCGGGGCGATCATTGACTCCGAGCTTTTGTAGGGTGACATGCAGGATTCTGGGAAAACCCTCAACGTTCATGCAGTAGGTACTAACCCAGGCTCCTGCCATCTCTGGCGGCGGTTGCAAGGAAGGCTGAGCGAAAAGCTGGCTCAAAGGAAAAGCTAAGCAAGCTAAAGTGCATCGAGTGGTGGTACCAATGGCTAAGCCATGCTCTATTTATAAAGGCGGAACGTTCAGTGGTACTGGTGTGGCTCACTAGGGTTCCCATGCGATATCACTACGGCGGACCGACCAAATTCCGTGAGTTCTAGGCGAGCGACGTGCGATGCCATTACTGACTAGTACGACTGCAGGGTAAGGGTCCGACAAGAGCGTAGAAAGGGGTATGGGGAGACATGGGTCACGACCGGCATGAACCACGGGCGAACGCAAAACATGAAGCCATAATGCAGACCTAACTCTAGAATAGAAATGAGTTAGTCGTGCACAATACGACACGCGCGACACCTATGAATGGCGTATCTACAAGTAAAACAGCATGACAATGCACAAATAGGATATGCATGAATGCACGTCATATACGTCCGTTCACTGTTGCCAACATATAGGGCAACCGTTCTCAGAGTTTTAGCACATCGTTCTCTCCCTGTAACTAGCCGATACTATCAGACTATGCTCGAGTCAGTGTACCTGTAGAAACTTGATTAAGTCTACCTAAGTCAGCAGAGTGCCATCTATCCTAGATACATAACCATAGTAATAGGGCTACTTAAATAACTTCGCATACAAACGTCCTAACCTTTTTGCAACAATGGGTTGTCAAATTTTAGTTTGGAAAAGGTTTTCGAAGCTTTATTTTGCTCATTTGTGCTCTGATACCACCTATGGCAGAACCGCCTAATATAATGCCTCACAGGAGTGCTTGTCTTCCATTAGACACTAAGCACTCGAGGGAGAACACTAAATTACTCGGTTCCGTCGGACACACCCCAGGGGAGAACCCGAAAATCCACATTTTTGCCATCAGGATCACAAATGAGAGAATAAAGCTTACATCATTCGTAACTATTTCTTACATCACTTTTAATACAACATCAGAGTATAATATTTATTAATATAACAGCGGAATGAAATCATATTATCAGAGTTATAAACAATTTAATTAAACGGCAGAATAGAAACATATGAACAGAGTTACAGCGGAAATAAACATCTATTAATGACATGATGAAGTATTGATATATAGACTATGGCAATAGATTATGAAACTTTCATTTATAAAAGCATTTGGTGAGAGTTATAAATAAAGACTACGATCATAGCGTAAAGGAATCCTCGCTGAGCCCACCAGGAGAAATCCACACACAAAGGTCAGCTCTAGCATTCACCTATCACCTGCAACAGGGGGAATAAAACCCTGAGTACTCAATTGTACTCAGCAAGACTTATCCGATAGGAGAAAAGAAAAGACTCCAAGGATATGCAAGGCTATCTGGTTTGTGGGTTGCATTTGCAGAAAGCATTACTAAGCGTGCGTCCTTATCTTTGATTTTTATTAAAAGCCGCATTGGTTCATTAACTAACCATTCTATGTAAGTACCTATGCTACTTTCAAGCAGGTGGTAAGCAATCAGATTTCCTTTTCCATCTTCCATGTTTCATCTTTCAGTTCTTACTACGATACTAAACCATAGACAAGTCGTACCGGATAGCCCGGCGATTCGCGAATCAATGCCCCCAGCTGGGTACCCCGAAAACACATGCCCCGCTTGTACCCCAGGCATAAGCAGGACCGACCCATCACTCTCCTGTCCCGGGTGTCTAGGTCCCCGTCCAAACTAGGACTCCAAGCCCCCGCCCCTGAGTCCCGGACTCAGTGCGGTGCAAGGACCTCCTCCACCAAAATAAAACCCTAACAGTCGGTCCGGAAAGAGCCGGATCCGCGACAAGAGAGCAACAAGTCTTCCAAGCACCCATACACAAGTATGTGCTCGGGATAATAAGTCTGTGACCTACCTAGAGTCATATGCAACGATCGGTCCTTAACCGACCAGACAGGGAAAAACGCTGTAACCAAGCTATGACCCGCCTCCGCGGCGACACAACTTCTTACACCCACCAATACCTAAACCATATCCCTGCCCGGTCACCATTTTTCTTTCCACAATTTTCATATTTTCCAAGTGATAGTAATCCAATAATAATATATTTCCTATCTTTCGCGAGTGACAGTCAATCACTCGACTTCTACCGGAATCCTGTAGCATAGCAATCTACCCGATCCTGTCATACTAGTAAGACTCATAGGATAAAGATATATATGCAAGTGGTGTCATTCAACTCCTTGAAACTTAATGCACAAATATAATTTAAACTGCAGAAAGTAGGGGCTATGCACCGGGGCTTGCCTGGGTAAAATATAATCAGAAGTTAGCTTTCCATCATGGCGACATGATCTCCAAAAGCACCATTCCTCCAGCAACTCCCGATGACTCTGTGATCCACCGACGTCCCTATTATGATATGCAATGTAATGCCATGCAAAGATATAATTAATTGACTGCAATCGTGACTCGTATAAATACGCTCTATGTCTCTCAAGTGAACGAGCTAGTTCTAACAACGACCGTACTTAGGCTACATATCCATGTTGTCACATAAGACGTTATTTCTCACAATTCTTTTAGTTATACAAACCCAAGTCGTTTGTTTATTTCATTCTATCGATTTAATCGTTATTCGAAATAGAGCATCATTATCTACCTAGCAAACTAATTATTATTGAGCTACAAAAATTACAGTGAGTAGATAATAATATTAGTAGTTTACTGTCAAATTTTTAGAGTCAACACTATTACCGATTTATCCCGGAAATTCCTACAAGTTCATCTTTTAACAATATTAAGCATTTTAAAATACTTATATAGCTCCCAAAAATATTATCGAACTATGTGCACAAAATGTACTAATAGGTGGATCCTAATTTAAGAGACTCAACAAAACTGGTTTCATAATTTTTGGACTCCTATATCATTTTGTATTGATTTTACAAACTTGCCTTATACGCGAATTTAGAAATTGCTTTAGAAAAATAAAGAGACCAGCAATCACCCACTCGGCCCAACGGCCAAATCAGCCCAGGCGAGCACAGGACCGGCCTAGACGGGGCAGGACGCGCGTGGCCCAGCGAGCAGACCGCGGCCCAGGCGCGGGGACAGGGCGCATGGCCCAGCAGAGCGGCCTGGCCGAGCAGAGCGGAAGTGGTCGGCCAAGCAGCGCGCATTTTGCAGAAATGACCCCGCATTTCTACGAAACCACTTCGCAGTCCAGTAACCCTATTCATCAAAGTCTAGCATTTCGCGTTTGGATCCAAAGAAAACTTTTATTCCCGTTCCTCACCTTCCCTCCTTCCTCCCAAAACAGAGCACGGCGCAGGGAACCAAATCACCGGCCCAATCAGCGGCGACAACGGCGCGACAGGGTCGGGGAACAGCATGTTGTCGGTGGACCACCCACCGACGAGCCGCACTAGGACCTGCGCGGCCTTAGGCGGGCTGTGGCAAGAGCCAAACCGGCCCTCGGTAGCCCGCCCGCGTGAGCCGTGGTGGCGGTCTACCGGCTGCGGGCGCCCGAGCGGGAAAACGATAGGGTGCCGACGCGCAGGACGCCGCAACGGTGAGGCACGGGCGTGCCTCCGCGGCAGTGGTTGGTGACGATGGATTGGCACGACGGAGATGGAGCAGAGAGGGCAGTACTGCGGCATGGAGCCGAGGTGGTCGCGTGCGCTCGCGCATGATTGCCAGCGACGGCGCTCCTAGACTCCAGATGTGGCGAGGAGGGCGCAGCACGGAGGTGAGGTGGAAGGAAGAGGAGGGCACCGACGCTGGAGCGGCTGGCGGCATCCAAGGACTGTGACACGGTGGCTCCGGCACGGAGCGAGGCGAAGGGGCGCGCTCGCGCAACGCAAGCAGAGGGGAGAGGCACCGATGGAGGGGCTGCTGTACGATGGCGTGGAGCTCACGCGGAGGAGTAGCACTCACGGCTCGGTCCAGTGTGGCATGGCGGCGCATGCTGCGGGGAGCAGACCAGCGCAGGCCGAAGGTGGAGCAGCGCGGGGCCAAGGGGCACGCAGAGCAGCGGAGCCGCGCACGGCATCAGGCATGGCCCTGGCGGTCGCATACATGACGCGGGGAAAGAGGAGGAAGGCACTGGCGCTGGAGGCTCTGGTGGTCGCGGGCGCATGGAAGGGAGTCGAGTGCGATGGGGGAAAGGAGGAGGAGTAGCGCTGGGACTGCATCCAGCGCGTCCGCGGGGAGGAAAGGATCTTGTAGCTACGAAGGTAGCACTCGCAAGCAGAGGGGGGAGCCGAGTGAGTGAGTGGGGAGGCACTCGGAGCTGGGCGCCTTTATTCCTGAGTAATAGAAAAGGAAGGGGAGAGGAAACAGCACGTGGTTCAGCTGGCGAATGCGGCCTGGCAAGCAGCGGACCGCAGGGCACGTACACGGAAGAGACAGCGGAGAAGAAAAAAGAAAGGCACGGGACAGGGTGACCTGACCCAAGAGAAGCTAAGGCAGAGGTAGGCAGTGGACTAATCAAGCTATAGGCGAAGGAAAAGGACGCGGCTCTCGTCAATCACGGCAGTGGGTCACTATGGAGAAATAGTGACCGGTGCCATGGTGCGGTGCACTTGCACGACAGTGACAACGTGCAGGTGCAGAAGTTAATGCAGAACAACTGAGCAGATTTACAGCAAAGCCATGTGCCCCGTGGTGTCCTGAGTAAAAGAGGAGCGCTAAAAAAAGAAGAAGACCTGAGGAGACCCGGAGTGTAGCACGTGGAAGGAACAGGCAAACGACTGGTGTGAAGTGCTCTTGATAATAATGGCATACATAGTTCATAATTAAGGAGATCATAAGCCATAGTGACCATCTGTGGATCAAAATCACCGTGGCAATAAAATTCAAGATGTTGGTAGGCGAGCTAATAGACCAGTGATACTTTCGTTATTATTTTAGCTCTCAATTATTCATTTAACAAGCCGACTATTATATTTTTGTTTATAAACATTGTTTTCACGTTTAATCCAACAGAACAAGACATTTGCCCTTTACTTGCTAGAACCGTTATCAGACACTACTAAATATTCCTACGCACTGCGTAATTTATCTTGGCATTGATCTGAGTCCACGAAACAAAATCACACTGGATTCGCGTATCGCGTCGAATACGTTTTAAATCAACAATCTGAGAAGCTCGTTTCGAAAACTTTACTCAGGCCTAAATCGTGGCGCTAAAAAGGATCGTAACACCGGGGTGTTACATGAACTTAGACCCCCCATGTATGAACCTTCATGTGTTTATGTTTATGAACCTGGTAATGCATGCATATTTATGAACTTGGACATGTGAACTGTAATGTGATTCTCTACGTAGATATGCTGACAATATGGTTAGATTTATGAAGCTTGTCCATTAAGTATATTTGTCATATTTATATTTTTCTTATTTGACATTATGTCTATTTATTCTTTTTCTATCTGGCACTATATGTTGCTGGTACATAGAACGACATATATGTCATTTTAGGTGACACTTGACACCGTTACTGCATCAAATGGATGGAAGTGTCATATACGGAAGGAATTTTTAAGTTGATGCTAGATAAGAAAGTTCAAAATTTTCAGTGCCAAATACAAAATAGTGATTTGTTTCAATGCCAAATACATAATTCTTCATTTTTTAACCAGTTTTCTTGAATTTTGCTTGATCCACAACTACTCAATAGACAAACCTCGGTACCCATGGAGGCACATCAAATTCCTTGTGCTACTGCAGCGCTGCCTGAATGAGCGCCCTGCACCTAGGGACTAGGATGAGGGGAACCTGCCACGGCCAGTGGCGGATGCAGATGAAAACAAAGAGCACTAAATAATAAAGATTTAGAACTAGAGTTAAAGGTTAATAATAATTTGAGGCTACGTGATTTAATAAAAAGGCAATTTTTGCTGTGGGACATCGCGAAAACAACAAATTGGCTGTAACACACCACCAACACTTGCTTTTGCTGAGTACCATTATGAAATCATGAATGTTTGCCAGTGGACACCACCTCCATTAAAATAAGAAAAACAGCAATTGGGAGAGAGAAACATTCCAAAATGACCAGCGTTGCCCCTTGGTCGAACCAGACCCTGTTGGTCGAGCCGGACCACTACTTGGTCGAACCAGACCCTGTGCTCTATCCAACCCTAGCCGGCGGCGTCTCCAGTCTCCCACAGCGCTGGTGTCTCTAGTCTCCCACAGCGTCGCCGTCTCCAGCCACCCACGCCACCATCTCTAGTCTCCCACAGCACCGCCATCTCTAGCCAACCACGCCGCCGTCTCCTGCCGCCCACACCGCCGTCTCTTCCCCACAGTCAGCGTGCCATGGATGCATGAAGATGGCTTCACCAGTGAAATCGAAGCGGCTCCGCCTGAGCATAGATTCACCGTCCAAGGGAGTGAATCTGTCATGGGTTCCTAAGGGGTATGCACTCTTATCCTCTTCCACTTTTCGATCTGGGGTTGGTTAACAGGGTTGCAGTGAACTTGGGGATCGATTTGCGCATCTGAAGCTAGGGTTTTCATGATTTCTTGTTCTTATCCATTTTTTAGGATGGACAATAGTTCTGCATTACGCATAGCAGTGCGTGTCCCATGTTACTATGAGGCTTGCGATGACGGTAGAAATGTGGCTCACAATGCAGCAGATTTTAGCTCATTATTGATAGGGACACTCTGAATTTGATTGATTTAAGTAAGGATGTAGCTGCCAAAGTGTCTATTGGAAAGAATCAGGGCTTAAATTTGACATATTTCGACAAGAGGCACTTTGATCACCATTACAACATCATGAAGCAAGCTTCACCAAGGGCAATGAACTAGATAGAGGACAACCACAAGCACATATGGAGTGGATGGAAGTTCTCTCATGCAAGCAAATGTGACTATGTTACTAACAACATAGCAGAGACCTTCAACAGTTGGATTAGGAATGAGAAGTCCTTAGCTTTAATTCCTCTGTTGGATAGGATCAGGCAAATGATCATGGAGAAACAAGACCTTAGGAGGTCACTGTCACTTAAGCTGAGAGACAAGATCTTGCCTCATGTCACCAAAGAGTTGCATGCCATGAGTAGGAATTTACAGTATGCCATACATAGGGGGCCCAACAACGCTGTTGAGATTCAAGGCACTACAAAGGAACTGAAAACCTGGAGGCATACTATCGACCTTGATAATAGATCATGCAACTGTCAAAGGTGGTAGATTACTAGATTGCCATGTACTCATGCTCTCTGCTTCATCCATTCCATGCGCAACAGAAGTGTGGAAGACTACATAGATGACTATTATTCGGTTGATAAGTTCAAGAAAGCATATGAACATGTGATAAGTCCCATGATAGATAGGAACCAGTGGCCTGATGTGGACTTGGGTTTCAAACTTTGGCCTCCAAGGTTCAAGAGAGCTGCAGGTCGGCCCAGCTTAAGAAGGATAAAAGGTTCTGAAGAAGGTGGCAAGCAAAAAAGCCAGCGCCAATGCAAGAGGTGTGGAGGGTTTGGTCACATGATGAAGACCTATAATGAAACTGTTTATGACTCTAATGCACCACCAAAGCCCAAGAGAGCAAAGAAAAAGAAAAGCACTGCCACAACAACTGTCTCTACCCAGCAATCACAGATTGAAGGTGCTCAAGAAACAACTGTCTGTCCTGCTCTGACAAACAACCCACCAAACATTGCACCACCAACTCTAACAAACAGCCCCGCAACAAACACTAGGAGGTAAGTGTAAAGACTTGATGCCTATTATCTATGACAACATACTGTTATTTATCTTTCTAATGTTGGGTATGACTACAGCCGCAAGAGGGCATTGGAGCTAGGTGGTGAAACTTCCTCCCCAATAGTAGAAGTGCAGCATCAAAAGAAGAAGAAGAAAAAGGTGGCGACCACCAAGGCTACTGGAGAAGAAATGTAGGCTGGGGAAAAGGAGGCAAGCAAGGCCGGCAAGAGGATCAGCAAGAAGAAGCTCATCCTGGACCTGTGATGCATGTCTTATGTAATGGATCTATTTTGTGGTGAACCTGTTATGTAGTGTGATGAACCTGTTATGTAGTGAACTTATTTGGTGGTGATGATGGATGTCGACGAAATATGGTCGGCAGTCTACCTAGGGGTATGCCCAAGGTAGTAGATTATCGGCAGATAGATGCGCAAGCCCCAAACAAGACGGTGACGCAAGAGAGACACGAGGTTTTATCCAGGTTCGGCCGCCAAGAAGGCGTAATACCTACATCCTGCGTCTGATTTGTATTGCTGTATGTCAATGAGAGATATTTTTTAGAGGGGTCCCCTGCCCGCCTTATATAGTCCGGGGGGCAGGGTTATAGATTTGGAAACTAATCCTAGTCAGTTACAATTGCCATATGTGGCCGAATAAGGATTCCTATTCTAACCGACCAGGATTCTGCTTGGTCACCAAATCCGTCTTGATTCCTTGTGCGGGACTCCGATCGGGTTAACTGGGCCGCACGTCATCTTTCGGGTGGACTGAACCCATCGATCCGGGCCAGCCCAAGCTTAGCCGTAAGGGTATAGGGGTTAATACCCCCACAGCTAGTCCCCGAGCATCATGTATTATGCTGCGACACGCCATTTTAACCTTCTCCGACAAGCGAGGCTTGGATTCTTGACGCCTCCGACCACCGTCATCACCGGAGAAGTAGGTTGTCCGAAGAATGTATGGTGCTCTTAAGAAAAAAGAAAAAGATTTCTGTCCTGAGAAGTGTGCCCACTTGTATTTCTGAAAAGAAATGTAAGTGGTCTTGAAGCATAGCATCCTTAAACATCAGAAGCGTAGGGGTCAAAAAACAAACACACTCACCGCAAGGTGAAGTGTGCCCACTTAGTCCCCGAGCTTGCTGGAAGGCAAAGTATGAGCCTTGTAGCAAGGTCTAAAAGAAAAGTCCCTTAACTGTATGTGAGTACAAATCACATGTAGCCAAGGAGAACCATTATTCAAGAAGTGATCGGGGCAGTCCCCGAGCATACTAATAATCCTCATAATCATTCAAAACATTGGGGTCGATTTAAACAAACACATTCACTGCAAGGTGAAGTGTGCCCACTTAGTCCCCGAGCCTGGTAGTAGGTGACGCAGGCACATGGTGCCAGGGTCTAAAAAAGAAATTCCGCTGAGGTTAAGAATCCAATTGCCGGACAGGCAAAACAAGATACACCGGTAGGTGCATCGTATCGACATAGTCCCCGAGCTTGCTGAAAGGCGAAGTATGAGCCTTGTAGCGAGGTCTAAAGAAAAAGTCTCTTAACTGTATGTGAGTACAGATCACATGTAGCCAAGGAGAACCATTATTCAAGCAGTGGTCGGGGCAGTCCCCGAGCACGGCCGTGGTCGGAGCGATCCCCGAGCACAAAAGTGGTCTGGGTAGTATCCAAACACAGTAGTGGTCTGTGCAGTCCCCGAGCACATTAGTAGTCTAGGCAGTATCCCAGCACAGTAGTGGTCAAGGCAAATCCACGATCACTTGCGCTGCTTGTATTATTATTTTGTGTACTTTTCTCTGCTCTCTGCCAAGGCCAGTCTGACACGTCTGGTCAAAAAAGTAAATAGGTATAGTACGTCATTCTGTTTTTTTTTTGCAAACAGTCGGTTGACACCTGTATTGAGGTGTGTCAGTGTGGGCCCTCTTACACCATCAACGAAGAGGCGCGTACACTATTAACGAAGGAGCGCGTTTATTGGCGCAGATTTCGAGGTTGTGTGAACAACCGTCTGCGGCGCGTGCGCACGACTCCCAATATTCTCGGGCGGACGAAACGACGGTGCTCTTTGTTTTATATAATGCAGATCTGGTAAGTTACTCATACCATTCCCCATTGTCATCCGCCGCCGCAACCTTCTTCTTCCTCCTGCCGAACCCTATTCCCCCAAAAATCATCGCCAATCCCCTCGGTCTCCCGCATCCACCCACTTAGTAAGGACGAACTAATGGCGAAGAGAGACGCCCAGAAGAAAGGAGGGGTCATGGCGAAGGAATGGTGGAAATCGCGAAGCAACGAGCAGACCATCGAGGACCTCGTCGCCATGGGAGTGCTCCACAACAAGGCGCTTGCGGGATGGCATGCACCAGAAGGAGAAAGCTTCCCCGATCCACAACCAGGTGAGATTGTGGTCTTTGAAGATTTCTTCAAACGGGGTTTTGGGATTCCAGTGCACCCCTTCCTTCAGGGTCTCTGCTTGTACTACGAGATTGGGATTTGCAATCTGCATCCCAACTCGATTCTTCTTGTCTCCACCTTCATCCATCTCTGCGAGGCTTATGGTGGCTTCCTGCCCCATTTCGACCTCTTTCGCCACCTATTCTGTCTTCGGAAGAAAGGGAGCGGTGGCTCGAAGATCGCCGGAGGCGTTTACCTGAACCTCCGTGACGGCATGAAGGCTCAATACCTGCACTGCTCCTGGAACACCTCATTGGACGAGTGGTACAAGAAGTGGTTCTACATCCGTGAAGAGCCGAACACCATCACTCTGTGCGATGTAGGACTGATTCCAGAGAAGAAAAGCAGCTGGTCGGAGAGGCCCGAGAACTTGGAGCAGATCGCCGAACTACTCGGGATGATCCCGTGGGGCAGGCTTGATGGCCCGAGCGTTGTCGGCAACTTCATCAGCCGAAGAATTCAGCCCTGCCAGAAAAGGATTCACCCCGGCTTCGAGTACCAAGGCGGCGGTGATCCGACGAGGACCAGGAAGGAGTCGCTCGACAAGATGGAAATCAACGCCAGGATTGGAGAGCTGTTCAACCTGGCCGATCCCAATTATGTTGCACTGAACGCCATCGAACACGCCTTCAAGCTGGCTCACCCTCCCCCAAAGGTAAATGACGCCTCCTGTTAACTGTAGAGTCATGTTGCGTCAAGAAAATAACTATCTTTTCCCTCACTTTGTGTCTCAGTGTAATGGCCGTGAGCGGGCAGGAGTGTTTGTGTTGCCTCCCCCCGGTGTAGAATGGCCGCAAGCTACTGGGCCAGCCGCCTAGAACAGCGTCAGAACCGACGACGTTCACTGGGCGGTACTCGAGACCGTAGAGGACGCCTCGACCAGAGCCGCTGGCAAGCGTCCGGCTGCCAGCAAACGATGTCAAGCCATCTTC
Organism: Miscanthus floridulus; assembly: GCF_019320115.1. Lineage (NCBI taxonomy): Eukaryota > Viridiplantae > Streptophyta > Magnoliopsida > Poales > Poaceae > Miscanthus > Miscanthus floridulus. Next base: position 117,994,249 of record NC_089582.1, on the reverse strand, counting down.
CCCCTGTCGGACGACGAAGCAGAGGATGCGGACATCTTTTGGCTCGTCCCCCGAAAGAGGAGAAGGCAGGTGGGACCGTCGGAGTAGGGTGGCTCCTCTATGCCAGCAGTGGTCACAGCACCGACCACTGCAACACAGAGCACAGACGAAGGGAACATGCCACATCATACTCCGACGCCCGTACCGGAGGTTGAACAAGTCTCGGTAGAAACTGCCGAGCAAGCGGAGCAGGGACGGTCGAGGAGACGTTCCTTCGCCACATCCTTTCGCAAGTCAAGACTGTAAGTATCTATACTTTTGATGTAAGCTTCATGTTTTGCATTGGATGCTATTATTTCCTGAATTTGTCTCTGAATGTATTAGATCGGCGTCCACTGAAAGCCTCGACCAGCTAGCTGGGTGCGGAACGTCCTTACCAACAACGGCGGGACAAACTGCTCAGCAACCAGCCGTGGAGGAGCCCATGGCAGGGACTCCGCCTAGGCCTCAGCAGGCGGACGACCAGACGCCAGTCCCCGAGCAGAATATAAGTGCTCCAAGCACGAACCCTGATGAGGCGGATACCACGGCGCTAAGGGAGCTGGATCTAGCCGAGGGGCAGCAGCCAGAAGTTGCCCGGAACATGGTTGCCGACGCGACGGCTCGTGGGAAAGCTGTGGTGGTCGTGGAGTTTGCGAACTCCGGACCAGTGCCGCCTCCCGAATAGGAGGCCGAAGAGGATAAAGTGGAAGAAGTCCTGGGCCGTCCCCAAGATAGGCGACAACATGTATATGTGTCGCGCTATCGGAACGACGAATGGGTCATGCACGAGGAAATCCCAGAGGTCGAAGAGACCTTAAGAGTCGAACGGGCGGCCAAGCGTCTGGTGACTGAAGTCCAGGTATATTTGGCTTTAGTCCTTGACCCTGTTGTGTAGTCGAACTGTCTGATGTAGCTTGTCTGTGTGCAGGACTTGATGAAAACTGCAAGATACCGCAAAAGGTGCTTCGACTAGATAGAAGGAATCGTGATGACCAACAAGGAGCTGACGGCTGAAGTGGAACGCCTACGGCGCCAACTTGAAGCCGCCGACCAGGAGAGGACAGACCAAGAGGCACAGAACCAAAACCTAGTTGGCCAGCTCGAAAGCAAAGAGCAGGAGAAAACAGGTAAGTGTTCACCGTATCATAACAAGTGCGGGACTTGTGTTGTTTTGTTCTTGACAGTAATAGCTGTAATGCAGGTTTAGAAGCTGAAGTGACCCGCCTCCAGGGGGAGAACAGCCGTGCGCTTGCAGAATGTGGTCGCCTGAAGGAGGACAACGAGAAACTGGCATGCCGCCAGTCGGAACTCCAAGACCACACTAACAGAATGAAGGACGACCTGAAAAGTAAGCACTCCAGACCACCTTTCTCATATAATTGCCCACATTGCCTTGTCGTGTCATCACGTTTGATGTCTTGTACTGTTTTCAGTTTTGAAAGTCAATGCCAAGAGGCACCTTGAGGCCGTGATCAAGGAGTGTGACGACTGGAAAGCACAATGCCTTAAGGCCACCGAGGAGCGGGACACGTGGAGCAAGCGGTGCCAAGAAATGGCAACTGGCATTGTGCCCGTCCTCGACCTTATCGACTCGGCGCTCACAGAGGAGGGGCTAAGGACGCCTCAGCTCGAACTGGTCGAGAGATGCAAGCAAGCATGGGGATGGTTCCAAGACTTCGTGAAGGAGGCGGGTGAGTACACGGGTGCCCATGTGCTAAGCATGGTGCGTGCTCACTACCCCCTGATCGATCTCAAACGCTTGGAGGCTGGGTACCCGAAGGAGATAGACCCAAACAAGGCCGAAGAGCTTCGGACGGCCCAGCTGGACTTGTCGTCAAAGATAATTGGCGATATTAACCTGTGCGGAGGTGGGACAACACCTGTGCAGGGTATGCCATCGACAAGTCAGCTGGAAATGCCGTCAGCTGCAAGCCAACCAATGAAGCCTGCGGTCTCGACCAGCCAGGCACCGGCGGGGCCATCCCCTTCAGCTTGATTAGCTCAAGAGTCCTCGAGACTCGAGTAGGGTATCAGAGGAGACGAGCAGTAAATGCCCTGCTCCCCGACCAGCCAATGTAATAGGCTTAGAGCTGTAGAAGGAGGACATAGTTATGTTATTGTAAACTTGAGCCTCTTCAGGCAAGCTTGTAATAACGTAACTGTATATCATTACAAGCTTGTTTGCTTTATACAAAACGTGTTTAAGCTTGAAATTTTTTGTTGGTGTAACTAAGTGGGAACATGTTAACGTTCGGTTTAGTTGTACCGTTTTGCTCGACACATCATCCCGAGGGGTTTGTGCGGCCCTGGTTGGCATGTGGTCGGAGTGTGAGGTAACATGACCTGTGCACACGTGGACACGGACAAGTCAAACTAGGGGGGACCTGCCGATCACCCGCAACGTAGAGAGCGGATCCCGTGCACGTGTTGGGAGGAACCGGAGATAGGACCTGCTCCGAAAACCGTAGAAGGAGTGGTGGTCGGCTTGTACTGGCTAAGTCAGAATATCTATAAAATTCGTAGTGACACATTAGAGTGGTCGGAGAAATCATAATTGCTTTATTAAAGTAAATCGAAAATGTAAGTAGAGTACATATCTCAGTAGTTAAGCATAGAATCGTCTAAGCTTGTCGATGTGCCACGAGTTTGGTACGTCCGTGCCGTCCAGGTGAGCTAACCTGTAAGACGTTGGACGTGTGACTTCCTTGATCATGAAGGGTCCCTCCCATGGGGTTGCGAGTTTGTGGACGCCGGCCTGGTTCGTCTTCCACTTCAGTACTAAGTCCCCGACCACGAAGAAACGCTCTTTAACGTTCTTGTTGTAGTACCTGCGCAAAACAGCAAGGTACTTGGCCGTGCGCACGCAAGAATCGAGCCTTTTCTCCTCTGCGCTGTTGATTTCTAGCTCCCGTACTTCCTTGACCTTGCCCTCGTCGAAGTTCTCTACCCGTGCTGATCTGAAAGCTATATCTGGTGGGAGGACTGCCTTAGCGCCGTAAACCATAAAGTATGGTGAGACGCCGGTGTTACGACTGGGCTGAGTTCGGAGGCCCCAGACCACGGCTGGTAGCTCCTTGAGCCATCTGCCAGGAGCTTTATCGTTTTCTCTGTACATCCTCTTCTTCAATGCGTCCAAAATCATGCCATTTGCCCGCTCGACTTGTCCATTAGCTCTAGGGTACGCCACCGAGACGTATTTTACAACTATGCTCCTTTCATCGCAGAAGTCCCAAAAAGCGTTCCCGGTGAACTGAGTACCCAAATCAGTAATGATGCTGTTGGGCACGCCGAAACGGTGGATGACCTGGTCGAGGAATGTGACAGCTTTCTCTGAAGATGCCTGTACCAGAGGCATGTATTCTATCCACTTAGAAAATTTATCAATTAGCACGAAGACGCATGTAAATTTCCCAGGAGCTAGTTTGAAAGGCCCGACCATGTCCAGTCCCCAGCAGGCGAAGGGCCAAGAGGCTAGAATCGTCTGGATCTCATGTGCTGGTACATGGATTCTCTTGGAGAAGAACTGACAACCCTCACAACGGCGGACTAGCTTCTCTGCGTCGGCCACTGCTGACGGCCAATAGAACCCTGCTCGGAAAGCCTTACCGACCAGTGTTCTTGAGGCCGCGTGGTTGCCGCAGGAGCCAGAGTGGATTTGGTCTAGGAGATGCTCGCCTTCCTCCTGGGTTATACACTTCATTAAGATTTCCTCCTTAGCGTTTTTGCGCCATAAATTGCCATCGACGAGCAGATACTGCTTACTACGACGCATCAGGCGCTCATTTTCTGTTCGATCGGTATAACCGCTACCATCTGTCAAGTACTTGATGAAAGGCGTTCTCCAGTCCGGCTCATGAGTGGTCGGAAGCGGCTCGATTGTGCTCGGTGCCGGAACCGTAGCCACTAATTGCTGGTCTGAAACTTTGTTGGTCGTTGAATCTTCGTCTTCAATGGAAGGCATGAGCAGGTCTTGGACGAATACGCCATGTGGGATTTTGGCTCGGGATGATCCTAACTTTGACAACGCATCTGCTGCTTGGTTCTTGTCCCGGACCACGTGTATGTACTCGATGCCATAGAACCTGCCTTCCAGCTTTCTTATCGATTTGCAATATGCGTCCATCTTTTCACTGGTCGTGTCCCAGTCCTTGTTGAGTTGGTTGATGACCAGAGCCGAATCTCCGTAGACATAGAGACGTTTAACTCCAAGCTCAATCGCAATGCGTAGACCATGCAGGCATGCTTCGTACTCGGCGGCATTATTAGATGCTGGGAAATAAATCCTGAGGACGTACCGGAGCTGCTCCTTGGATGGTGACACGAAAAGAACTCCTGCTCCCGCACCGTCAATGTTGAGAGAACCGTCGAAGTACATCGTCCAATATTCATCGGATCCCGGAGAGGCAGGCGTGCTTAAGTCTGTCCACTCGATGATGAAATCGACGAGTGCCTGAGACTTGATTGTAGTACGGCTTGCAAATTCCAAGGAAAGGGGGCATAGCTCCATTGCCCATTTGACGATGCGCCCGTTCGCATCCTTATTGCGAATGATGTCCCCCAAAGGATACTCGGTCACGACTACCACACGATATCCGTCGAAGTAATGTCTCAACTTTTGGGATGTTATCAGTATGGCGTAGAGCAGTTTCTGAATCTGTGGGTACCTGATCTTGGATTTGTTGAGTACCTCACTAATGAAATAAATTGGCCGCTGTACCTTATAGGCGTGGCCCAGCTCGTCGCGCTCGACCACCAGTGTAGTGGAAACCACCCGATCGGTTGCCGCAATGTAAAGTAGGAGAGTTTCGTCTTCTTTGGGAGCAGTAAGTACCGAAGGTGACGTGAGGTATTGCTTCAGCTGCGTGAAGGCAGCGTCTGCTTCCTCCGACCACTCAAACTTCTCGGACGCTTTGAGCAGTTTGAAGAACGGTAGTCCTTTTTCTCCTAATCTTGATATGAAATGGCTTAGAGCAGCCATGCAGCCGGTAAGCTTCTGGACATCCTTCACCTTTTTTGGGGGCTTCATGTCTAAGGCAGCTTTGACTTTCTCCGGGTTAGGGCGTATGCCGTTGTAACTGACGACGTTGCCGAGCAATATGCCAGAAGGGACACCAAAGATGCACTTCCTTGGGTTTAATTTCCATTGGAACGTATTAAGGGCTGCGAATGTGCGTTCCAGATTGTCAACAAGGGTGTGTGCTTCCTTGGTTTTGACAACTACATCGTCGACGTAAGCCTCGATGAGGCCGTCTTTTATCTCGTCGTTGAGGCAGGCCTGTATAGCGCGTTGGTAGGTGGCACCGGTGTTTTTGAGCCCGAACGACATAGTCGTGTAGCAGTAGGCGCCGAAAGGCGTGATGAAAGACGTCTTGATCTGGTCGTCCTTTTTTAGAGCGATCTGGTGATAACTAGAGTAGCAATCGAGAAAGGAAAGCAGCTCGCAACCAGCGGTTGAATCTACGACCTCGTCTATGCGAGGTAAACCAAAGGGGTCCTTAGGGCAGTGTTTGTTGAGATCAGTGTAATCAACGCACATTCTCCATTCATTATTCTTTTTGCGTACAAGAACCGGGTTGGCTAACCATTCCGGATGATACACTTCTTTGATAAATCCGGCTGCCAAAAGTCGTGTAACTTCTACCCTAATCGCCTCCTTTTTGTCGTGAGCGAACCGCCGTAGCTTCTGCTTGATTGGTTTGGCCTTGCTGTTGACATTTAAGGAGTGCTCGATCAAGTTCCGAGGTACACCGGGCATGTCGGAAGGTTTCCATGCAAACACATCCACGTTGCCCCTCAAGAACCTGACGAGCGCGTCTTCCTATTTGGGATCCAGGTCGGCCCCGATGAGGGCCGTTTTGCTGGGATCACCCTCGACCAGCTGGATCATCTTGTGCTCCTTAGACCTAATGTTCTTGCGCGGAGCCTCGAGCTCTGGGATCTCCAGGTGGTCGGCCGAGGTCTTCTTAGCGTCTAGCATGGTCTCGGCCATGCGAATAGAGAGGTCGTGGGCCTCTGCTATTTTGAAGCTGTCGTCCTCGCAAGTATAAGCTGCGTATACGTTGCCCCTGAGGGTTAAAACTCCTTTCTCAGTAGGCATCTTGAGCACCAGATACCTGTAATGAGGTATGGCCATGAACTTGGTGAGCGACGGTCGACCAAGAATAGCATGGTAGGTGCCGTCGAAATCAGCGACCACGAAGTTGACGTAGTCGGTGCGGAAGTGGTCCGGGGTCCCAAACTGCATAGGTAGCGTGATCTGCCCGAGAGGTGTGGAGCTCTGTCCGGGGAGAACGCCCTAGAACTGTGCCTCGTACGGCTTCAGGTCCGCCTAGGCTATTTTCAGAGCGGGCAGGCTGTTCTTGAACAGAATATTAATGGAGCTGCCGCCGTCGATCAGTACCCTGTCGAATTGAACCTTGTTGATACAAGGATCGAGGACCAGGGGAAAACGCCCTGGCTCGGGTATGGCGGCCCATTGGTCCTTCCTGCTGAAGTAGATTTCACGGTGAGACCACGGAGGGAGCCACGGATCGGTGAGAAGGTTGTCGGTGTTTGCCATGTTCAAGCAAGCGCGGGCGAGCAGCTTGCGTTCTCGTTTGGTCTCAATGGACACCTTGCCGCCGATGATGGTGTGCACGCGATCAGTCGGCTTGACGTATTTATGACGAGGATCTGCATCATCGTCATCGTTGTCCTCGTTGCGCTGTTCCCCCACGCCGTTAGGCTTGTCGGACGTATCCGGAGCCTGTTGACGCGTGTAGATAGTCTTGAGGACGCGGCAATTCTCCATGGTGTGGTTCGATTTAGGATGGAGCTGGCAGGGTCCCTTCAATGCTTTGGCGTAGTCGTCCTCGTAGTTTCGACATCCGCTGCCCTTTTTCACAGTATTGACCTCGCCGTCGTCTTCCCGAGCGCGCTTGCTCCTGTAATCGTCGCGGCGGTTGCGCCGCTGATTACGTTGATCACGGTGGTCGTAGGAGTCGTTGCGCTGGTTGCGGCGGTCAAAATTGTCGTTCTGACCACGATTGCCACGGTAATCGTCGCGGTGTGGGGGGTGGTCGGAGCGTGGAACCCTTGCTGCTTCTTCAACGATTATCTTTTTAGCGTCGTCAGCGTCCGCATATTTCTTAGCGGTGGCCAAAAGCGCTGTGACCGATTCGGGTCTCTTCCGGAGGAGCTTGTCTCTTAGGGCGTCGTGGAAGCGGAGGCCGGTGACGAAAGCCTCGATTGCTTCGTTGTCGGATATTGATGGGACCTTGATGCGCATCTCTGAGAAACGCCGAATGTACTCGCGTAGTGGTTCATCCTTCCGATCTCGGATCCGTTGCAGATCGTACTTGTTGCCGGGTTGTTCACAAGTAGCGATGAAATTGTCGATGAAGGCCTGCCTGAGCTCCTGCCAAGAGTCAAAATAATTCGCTGGCAAGCTAACCAGCCATTGGTGACCTGCATGACCAACAGCGACTAGAAAGTAGTTAGACATGACGTGCTCGTCAGCCATGGCTGAGCGGCACGCAGTTTCGTAGAGCATGACCCATAGTTCAGGGTTTTCCTTGCCGTCGTACTTCTGAAGTTTCTCGAGTTTGAAATTCTTGGGCCATATGACTTGGCGAAGGTGTGGAGTGAACTGCTTCAAACCCGGCGGGCCGTGGGCAGTGTCATATTCCATACGGCGATAGCTTTCATGGGATGCACGGTCGTTGGCTCTCTGGTTGATGCGAGCGCGCAGATCACGTCCGACGAGGTGACGGCGGAGATCGTTATTGCCATCGCGGCGATCTCGATTGCCATCTGGATTAGCCCTGCGACCGTGGTTATCACGGCGATTGTCGCGGTTATCTCGGTGGTTGTCGCCTCGAACGTCGTGGCGGTTATCCTCCCGGCGGCGGTTGTCGTCCCGATCACCATCATGACCACCGTTTCCGCCTTGACGATTGTCCGATGGGTCGTTATTGCGCGAGCCACGTTGGTTGAGTGGCTGTGAGCGACTTGAGTATTGGCGGCTGTGGCTTGACTCGACAGAAACGGATGGAGCCCAGGCTTGATTCATCTCTGCGGTCTGAGCCATAGCAGCTGTCAGATAAGCTTGTATGTCATCACGGACTGCTTGGGTCTCGGGAGTGTTGGGCAACCGCTGCATTGTCGCCATGGCGACGGCTACGTTGGCGCTTGGGGTCTTGAAGACTTGTTTGTCCCCCACCCTGTCGAAAGCATTGTTGAGGTCACGTGGTCGGAGCCTTATGCGTCGTGCCTCTTGGTCTGCTTCAGCTTCGATTTGGCGGCGATTAAACCGGTCAATATTGCGCGCTTCGCGTGCAGTCTTTTCTTGTTCTATTTCGCCAACTGCTGGCGGCTCGTCATTGCTGACAACATGGATCAAATCCCCTCGTCTTGGCGGGAAAGACGAAAATTGGGGAAACCCGGGGCGTGGTCTGGTAGATCCAGATCGTATTTGACGCCTTCATCTTCGTGACGCTGAAGCTCGGTGTGGATAGATGCGTTGGATGCGATGCCGGATGAGGAGCTAGAGTCCCCTTCTCGGACTGTGTGGACAGACCCTTCCTGATAATCTTCAATCCGGACCATGTTGACGATGTTGCATGGCTTCGGCCGAGATTGGTGAATAGGACATAGATCCGAGCGGCGTCGTAGGTTGTACGCGTAGCTGGAGGCAGCGTTTCGTAGGCCGTAGAGCTGGACCTGGTGGTTCTCCGTCGGGACTTCGTACTCGTAGAGTCGGAGACCTGTCGCGAAGGCTGGATGGCGACGAGCGGAGCGCCCCTCAGGAGTAGATACGACCACAAGATCTGTTCCAAGTCGTGCAGGACGACCGGCCCGAGCTGGTCGGATAGATCTGTTGTGGGGAGCTGTTACCTGCTCATTAGGTTGGCTTTGAATCGTACTTACCAGAGCTAGGGTTTCAGCGAGTTTGATGCCGACCCGATCAATGGGGTCGAGCAGGTCGGTGTCGTCGATCTGCTTTCCTCTATAGCGGGGAAGCGGATGACGGGTTGCCGGCGTGGCTGTAGGCGTGGTCGGAGCCAGATGTACCGTGGTCGGAGCCAGATTCATCGTGGTCGGAGCCGTGTTTACCGTGGTCGGAGCCGTAGCCGATGCAGGTAAAGTAGTCGTCGGCGCAGGCTGAATCCATGCCTCCTCCGCGGTCGTGGCGATGGAGTCGTCGGAGCTGGTGGTCCAGGTGATCTGGCCGACGGTGAACGTGAGGCCGTTGGGCGTAGCCATGGAGCCGGAGATGATGACCATCTTGTTCGCTTGGAGAGCAGTACGCACACCCCCTACCTGGCGCGCCACTGTCGACGAAATATGGTCGGCAGTCTACCTAGGGGTATGCCCAAGGTAGTAGATTATCGGCAGACAGATGCGCAAGCCCCAAACAAGACGGTGACGCAAGATAGACACGAGGTTTTATCCAGGTTCGGCCGCCAAGAAGGCGTAATACCTACGTCCTACGTCTGATTTGTATTGCTGTATGTCAATGAGAGATATTTTTAGAGGGGTCCCCTGCCCGCCTTATATAGTCCGGGGGGCAGGGTTACAGATCTGGAAACTAATCCTAGTCAGTTACAATTGCCATATGTGGCCGAATAAGGATTCCTATTCTAACCGACCAGGATCCTGCTTGGTCACCAAATCCGTCTTGATTCCTTGTGCGGGACTCCGATCGGGTTAACTGGGCCGCACGTCATCTTTCGGGTGGACTGAACCCATCGATCCGGGCCAGCCCAAGCTTAGCCGTAAGGGTATAGGGGTTAATACCCCCACAATGGACCTGTGAACTTGTTATGTAGTGTGCTAAACATGTTATGTAGTGTGATGAACCTATGAACTCAGTTATGCAATCTCAATCATGAACTCAGTTGGCAGACTTTGTTGTGTGAAATGATCAAATTAAACCTGGATGCATGTTTTTGCAACAATTTGGCACACCATTTTCTTGTCCCATCATTCATGAACTCAGATACAATTTGGCAGACCATTTTCTTGCAACATAGTTAAGATGCATCATTGATTTCAAACAAGGTACAGATAAGCTGGATACATGTTTATGACCAACAACACTAACTGGATACATGTTCATGACCATGACCAACAACACTAACTGGATATATGATAACCAGGATACATGACAACCTGCTGTTCTGCTTCACTTGACCAACAACACTAACAGAACTAACACCAAAACGAAAACCATTACACCACCAACTACAAGCAGCCGCTCTCCAATTTTATTCATGTTGGTCAACAATTTCTTGTTGCTCTCAAGTACTGACTTCAGTAGTGCCTCTGAACCTTGGAGATGAATCACTGCAGTCTCCAACAGATCTTGGCAGCCATCAAATCCTTGGCAGGCCTTCTCCTTGTCATTGCCTTCCCTCATCACCTCGAGCGCCATGGCACCCTGAACTCGAACCTGACTACAAGCGCGAGGAAGAACGCCTTTGGCGACCAAGTAATTGATATACTGTTCCTCAAAGTAGTACACTCCACACGCAAAGTCGGTCTGGCAAACAAGAGATGAAAAATCAAAAAAATGCGCATCTCCTCAAAACCAGATCAGAAGTCAACGACCACTTACATGCTCAAGCAGTGGATACTTATAAAACCTCTTCCCCTTGTTGCCAGGCTTCTGCGACACGCGCTCGATGAAAACGGTTCCGCACTTGTGGCAATGAACCAAGGGCAAGAATCCAGCTTGGTCTCTGTAGGGGTCGAGCGACAGCGAAGCTGGGTGCGGCGCGCCGAACGGTGTGGAATGCGAGCTCGATGCCATGGCTCGAAGCTAGAGTTCGTCGAGATGGGGAATGAGGATGGGGAGAGAGACTGACGAGAATGAGAACGGGGAAAGGAAGAAGACGACCGGGGCCGAGCCGAGCTGGTCCAACCGGACCACCTAAATGATAGGACTCAGGCCGGCAGGGGTAAAAACGTCTCTTTACTGTGCTTTCTATCTCCTGATTGTTGTTTTTCTTTATTTTAATGGAGGCGGTGTCCACTGGCAATAATTCACGATTTCATAATGGTACTCAGCAAAAGCAAGTATTGGCGGTGTGTTGCAGCCAATTTGTTTTGTTGTTTTCGCGATGTCCCACAGCAAAAAAAAAAAAAAAAAAAAAAAATTGCCTAATAAAAAAATTAGGCTCGCCAAGGGGCTGTAAGCGCGGCAGTCCCCCCTGGCCGTGGCGTCGTCAGCCCCGGCGCCTCGCCCTTGTCGAGGTCCGGCGGGCGCATGCCGGCGGGCCCACTCGAAGTGGCGCAGGAGGCTGACGAGCGCGAGCTCCAAGACCGGCAGCGCGAAGTTGATGCCGGGGCAGATCCTCCGGCCGGCGCCGAACGGGATGAGCTGGTAGTCGGTCCCTCTGAAGTCCACCGAGGGACTGCCGCCCATGAACCGCTCCGGGCGGAACTCGTCCGGTGCGTCCCACACAGCGGGGTCCCGCCCGATGGCCCACACGTTGACGAAGAGCGCCGTCTTGGCCGGGATCTCGTAGCCCTGCACGACCGCAGGCGTTGTTGATTCGTGCGGGACGAGGAGCGGCGCTGGTGCGTGGAGCCGAAGCACCTCTTTGAACACTGCCTTCAGATATTCCATTCTGCTAGGTCGGGTTCAGAGATGGCCGGCTGGTCGGCGTTGACGACTCGCGCTATCTCGTCTTGGAGCTTGCCCAGCACCCGCGGGTTGGCGATGAGTTCTGCCATGGTCCATTCCAGCGTTTGAGATGATGTTTCAGTTGCAGCGGCTATCATGTCCTGCAGACGCAATAATCGAGCACGGATGAGAGGAACAGTATTGGATTATTGGCAGTAAACATTTCTTGATGAGATACTAGAAGAGAATTTCTCGAAGATATCCTCGATGGTAGCTTTGATGCGATCGTCTGTGAGCTCGAGCCCATCGGCGCCTTCTTCCCTCAGCCGAAGCAAGGCATCCAAGAAGTCCCCATCCTCCTCCCCTGCATCGTCACCCGGCTCCTTGTGTGCGGCCACTATCTCGGACAGGAACTTGTCCCACGCCTCGGCCATGTCGTCGAGCTTCTTATCAAGGCCCGTCGCCCATCTCACAAACCTCGCCGGCGCGTCCGGCAGCACGTACTCCGGTTGGAAGCCCACCATCAGCGCCGCGGAGTTCCCCAACAGCTGTTTCAGCCTCTCTGCTGTTGCCCCGGCGGCACCGGTGGCCGCGCGGGTGACCACCGCGTTGGTGTAGCCGTACAGGAGCTCCCTCAGCTCCACGGCCTCCCCCGCCTCCGCGGCACGGCGGGTACGTGCGACCAGCGCTGCCGCCTCGGCGGCCCGCACAGGCGCGAACGACTCCACGCGGCGCTGGGAGAGGAGGTGGACCGTGGCGATCTTCTTGCCCCGGCGCCAGTGCCCGCCATATGGCGCGAACGACACGTTGCTGCAGCCATACATCATCTTGTCACCTGACACGCTGTGCGGGCGGGAGGCGAAGGCGAGGTCGTGGTTCCTGAACAAATCCGCTGCCGCCGCGGCAGTGGACACCACCAAGGTCCGCCTGCGCCCGAGCTGCAGGTAGAGGAGGCCACCGCTCCCGCCGTAGCGAATTTGCAGCTTGCGCAGGGAGCGGTGCGCGAGGCGGCCGATGAGGTGGAGGTGACCGATCAGCGGCAGCGACGGAGGTGATGGCGGGAGCTTGCTGCCTCGACGGTTCTTGACGGCATAGAGGAAGACGATAAGCACGCCGGCGGCCGCGAGTACGTAAGGAAACATCTTGTCCTGCTCTGCACTGCAGTCTGCTGAGTGATGACTACTAGTACTGATGAAGAAAAGATTGGGTTTCTCAGTTTCTCTTGGTCATGTTATATAGCAATCATAGCGACGTTAACGATTCTTTCCCTTGGTGATTACCAGCTGAAGTGTTGAATTTCTCCCCATCTCTTGTAGAGTTGTAGTCCTGTTGGTGGCTGCGGAAAAATAACTCCAATTTTCGTTTGTTTCCTATCTGTATCTACTCAGATGTGACTTCATACCATTTCTCGATTTGTGCGCCCACGGTCCACTTCACGGAGCACGCCTCCTCCCGGGGCAACATGATGCTGCGCTTCGGCTCCCGCGGTGACGGCGACGCGGTGACGGGCCTCAGCCCCATCACTCACGACGGCGCTCGTCTCACCTTGGAGCGCGCGGAGGAGACGTCCAACCGCTTCACCATCGAGCAGAAATGGCTCATGGCGGTCTCGGCTGTCGACTTCCGGGAGGAGCACTGGGACCTGGAGGGGATCCCGGCCGGCTTCCGAAAACTGGGTACCGTCATCGACATTGACCCAGCTTGCCTCGGCGACGACCACTCCGTGCTCCGGGTTGTGGTGGCCAGGCACACCGCGACTGGGATCCACAACGACCTTTACGTCAGGAACCCAGGTCGGGGTGCTCGGGGCGAGTCGCTGGGATCGCCTTCACCATCGAGGTGTTGCGGATTTGGCTGCGGGAGGAGCAGCTCAATGAGCTGGGGAACCTCCGCCCCTTCTTCCCGCGCCCACCCGGTGGCGCGAACGGCGGCGGGATCACCCACCCTGGTCTTCACGGGCCTGCACCTCCTTTTGGGCCGGTGCTCCATGGGGCCGTGGTGGGCCAGCCGGGCTGGGCCTTCGACGGCCTTGGGCCTTTCTCTGGCGTCGGCGGTTACTTTTTTCCGGTTCGTAAAGCCGCTCCCTTCTCCCGCGCCTCCCCATCATCATTCCATTCCCCGCTTGTTTTCAAACTGACACTCCCCGTCCCGCCTTCGTCAGCTGCCCGCTCCTCGCTCTTCCGTGGTATGACGACGACGACCAGCTCCCGGCGCCGCCACCGCCAACCCTAGTTGGTAGCCCGGCGTGCACTGGTGGCAGCCCGTAACGCCCGGCGGCAGGCAGGGCACCGAGGGGGCGCCGCCCTAGGCGGCTCCACAGCGCAGCAGTGTCCGCCTCGCCGAGAAGGAGTCCGCGGTGTTCGTCCCTGTCGCAGCCAAGGCCATTCAGCGCAAGGCTCTGCGCGAGAGCTTGGTTGCCTGCTCTGCCTCCCTCAAGGAGCAGGTGGCAGGACGCAAGCTGCTCAAGAGGAAGAACCCCATCGGGGCGCTTGACCTTGGGCGCCTTGCCAGGGCTGCTGGCCTCTCCTGCAGCGGGCGCCGGTATGTGGCGGTCGCGGCGTCGGGCACTGCCACGGTTCCATGAGGGCTCCTTGCTATCAACCGCCTCGGCCCGGGGCCTGCGTTCGCTCCGGGGTCAGCTACTTAGCTCTGCGCTCCTTTAGTTGTTCAACGTCACTGGCAACAACTAGCCTGTCCGCGTGCAGGACGTTTTCTCCATCCTCTCCGGCTGCGTCCGTGAAGGTGGGCTGCCGTAGCAACTCCACCATTTTATGTTTCGATGCTTTTCCGCCTTGTTCCTCGACTCCATCTGGTGTAATCTTAGATTAATGAATCAATAGCGCTTTAACTATACCCTGTTATCTTGGAACGTCCGTGGCCTTGGCCTTCCGAAAAAATGCGACGCGGTGCGCGACACCATCTCCATCTCTCGCCCTCACATTGTGTGCATTCAGGAATCCAAACTACACACAATTGACTCGACCAAAAGCAAAGGCCTTCCTCCCGGCTTACCTGAGCTCCTTTGTCTACTCTCCGGCCGATGGCTCCCGCGGTGGCATCGTCACGGCCTGGAATCCGGATTTGGTCTTAGCTAAGGTGGTCTCCCAGACCGACCACTGCCTTACCGTGTCATTCACCTCGACCTCTTCCAACCATATCTTCACCGTTACGAACGTCTATGCTCCCTCCGATCACCGCGACATTGAACGTCTATTGCACAGCCTGCGGACTCCAACTGGTTGGCCATCGGTGACTTCAACCTGACTAGGTCAACAGTGGACAAGAACACTGTCAACTTTGATTGGAGGCTGGCGGACAAGTTCAATAGCGCGGTCGACGGGCTCTCTCTGATCGAGCTACCACTCCTTGACCGTCTATACACTTGGTCCAGCAAGAGAGACTCCCCGACCTTGGCGAGGCTAGACCGTGCGTTCATCAACAACGCCCTCGCTGCCGTCTTCCCCAATGCCTGCCTCACCTCGCGCATTGGATCCACCTCCGACCACATACCTCTAATCCTCAACCTCCCAACTTCCATTCCAAAATCACGTCGGTTCTGCTTTGAAAATGCCTGGCTAAAATGCCCAGGCTTCCTCCCCTCCACCACACCCGCTTGGTCTAACGCTTGGGTCACGAACGAACCGGCCGGCGAGCTCGTCGCGCGGATCAAGGCCTTCCAGCATGCCGCCAAGACCTGGTCCCGCAAACACTTCTCGTGGCCATTTGATTACCATAACGCCTCTTTCATTATACTAATGCTGGACGTGTTCGAGGAAACTCGAGCTCTGTCGGCCGGAGAACGACGCCTCCGTAATCTTTGCAGGGAAAAGGTGGGACTCATCGTGGCGTAGAGGGCGTTGTATTGGAAGCAATGGGGCAAGTTCCGTGCCCTGCGCGAGGACGATGCCAACACATGCTACTTCCATGTCAGAGCGTCCTGTCGGTCTCGACGGAACGCAATTCGCGCTCTGCAGATCGACGGCGCGACGCTGGTAGCCCACGACGACAAGGTGACCGCGCTCACCACCTACTACTCCACCATTCTAGGCGGTGAGGTGGACATAAGCTGGGAGTTCGACCTTCACCACCTCTACAACGGCCACCAACGGGCAGAACAGGGCCCCCTACTGGTCCCGTTCACGGACGAAGAAGCCCGGAGCGCGGCCCGCGCAATGTGCGCCGACAGCGCACCGGGCCCCGACGGCGTCGGCCCGGGCTTCTACGCTGCCGCCTAGTCGACCGCTAAGCCGGCGGTCATGCGCTTCCTCCGGGCGTTCCACGACGAACAGGTTGACCTACAACGCATCAACCGCGCGCTCATCGTGCTAATCCCAAAGACGGAAGCTGCTGCCACACCGTCAGCCTTCAAACCGGTATCGCTACAGAACTGCCCGGTAAAGATCCTGACCAAGCTGCTCACCTCGCGTCTCCAACAACAAATCTCCCGCCTCATCGACGTGGACCAGACGGGGTTCATCCGGGGAAGGTCCATCTTAGAAAACTTCGTTCTAGCGGCTGAATTGGTGCAGCGCTGCCATAGACGCCGCGTCTTAACGCTGGTGATCAAACTGGACTTCGCAAAAGCTTTCGACTCCGTAAACTGGGACAGCTTATTGAAGATACTGGAGGCCCGGGGCTTCCTAGAGAAATGGAGAAGGTGGATGCGGCTGCTACTCTCCACCTCAAGGTCGGCCGTGCTTGTCAACGGTGTCCCGGGGCCGTGGATACAGTGTAGGTGGGGTCTGAGGCAGGGCAACGCCTTGTCCCCGTACCTATTCCTCCTGGTGGCAGATGTTCTACAGCGGCTACTCAAGTTTGATGGCTCGGTCCGACACCCAATGGCCGATGGTCCATGCCCAGTCCTCCAGTACGCCGACGACACCATCATTCTCCTCAGGGCGGAGACCCGAGGTGTTGCCAGGCTCAAACAGCTCCTCGACATGTTCTCGTCGGCGACCGGCCTCAAGATCAACTATGACAAGAGCACTATCACGTCGATGCACTTGCCGGAGGGGGCCATCGAGGATTTCCTAGGCGTTCTCAACTGCAACGTCGGCAGTTTTCCCCAAACCTACCTGGGACTGCCGCTCTCCAATGTCAAGCTCCCGCTTTCGGCGTTCGCTCCGCTCATTGCCAAGGTGGATCGGTACCTAGCGGGCTGGCAGGCCATGCTGCTGGCCATGGCGGGCAGAGTGGTCCTCGTCAACGCCGTCCTCACCGGAGTCCCCAACTACGCCATGGGCGCCATGCTACTCCCCCCGTGGTTGTCGCCGCGATCGACGCCCGCCGCCGTGCCTTCCTGTGGTCCGGGACGGACAAGGCCACCGGCGCGAAGTGTTTGGTGGCCTGGGAGATGGTCTATCAAGCCAATGAGGATGAGGGTCTAGGCGTCAAGTGGCTGGACAGTGGACACCCATAACGCCTGTCTACTTCTGCAGTTGGTACATCGCCTACACCACCCGCAAGGCTAGGCGTGGGCTATGTGGGCGCGCAGCCAGCTATACCTCGCCGACCTCACGGGCGACATGGCCGGCACGCACTGGGCGGCCATACGCGATCTACTTCCCGCCTACCAACACATCACGACGGTCTCGGTGGGGAACGGAGAAGACACCTCCTTTTGGCATGACACATGGCTCACGGACGAACCGCTGGCGGCGAAAATGCCGGCGCTCTTCAGTCACTTTGTCGGCCGAGCCACATCCGTGCGCGACATCGTCCATGGCGGCCTTCATAACATGCTGCAACGGCGACTGTCCAGCCAAGCCGCCGACGATCTACAGCTGCTCGACACGCTTCTAATGGACGTCGAGCTTGACAACGCCCCGGACCAGAGATCTAGCCTACTCTAGGATGCCGCCGGGAAGCTCCTGACCAGCTTCATCTACAAGGCGTCCACTCAGGGCGATCAGACGTCCCCCGCCTTCAAATTCGTCTGTGTCAGACCTGGTACACCGTGAGTTGAAGAAGGCGTAAACCAAGGAAGTCGTGAAGGAAGCCAGAAGACGGATTCTAGCAGTTATGTAATAGATAGAGTATGACATGTGGGCCATAGGCCAAGGGGTATGTTTTAAGCGTGCGTTGTGTCGCTGTAAGACTCATCGAATTTCTGAAATCTAAGATCGGTGAAAGAAGAAGATTCCTCTTCCCGTTTCCTCATCTCTCGGTGCTTCCTGGACTCCTCACGTCGGCGGCGATTGCCGGCGGCAACGGGGCATGTCAGTTGGTATCAGAGACGGTGTATCCTCAGCGTGGGGGGCGACGGGCGACCGCAGTTCTTCTTCGCGCTAGTTATCCGGCGACGGCTGCCTCGCAGCGGCGCCGCCACTTCTTCCATCCGGTAACCTACTACCTTCAATCCACCTCACAGCAGTTGCTCAGTCCATCTTAGTGCGAAACACGACCGGGCGCCTTGATCTGCAGTTCGTAATTCCGGTGGGCAGGGGATATCCGTTAACGCCCTCGAGGTGTTCGACGGAAGGAACCATAGGTCCCTCCTTTGGGTTGAACTGGGTCGGCTCCGGCAGTGGCAACACTTCACCTGAGCTCTGCATTTTCCATCTCCACCCATCCACAACACACCAATTCCCACCCACCAAATCCTACGTCATCTTTCCTCGGCTAGAGTTCGGCATCGATTTGGAGGCGGCGGCAGATACGAGTTACTTTGGCACTCATTCGAGGATTGCGAGGGTTGCGGGATAAGTTCCCGTGTAAAATTCCGTAGCATTCTTACTCGATTAGGTTGCGGTGGCGTTGGCGGGGGCGCGCTCACACACTCGGGTTGCGGGACAAGTTCTCGCGTAAAATTCCTTGGTGGTGCCGTGCGTCCAGGCGTAGTCTGCAGTTCTGGTGTGGTAGATTGTTGGGGAGGCAGAGGCCAAACCGGTTACTACACCAGTCAGTCCATGGTATCTCAATTTCTTCACGATGGCTCCTCCTAAGCCTTCGGTTCAGACCAAGTTCATCCTCGAAGCCATGTCGACCAACACGGATGATGAAAAGAGTCGCTGGGAGCAAGTCATGGACAATTTCGACCTCGTGTTCAAACAAATGAATGATATCAGTCTGATCCAACAGCAGTTGAAGCAAAGTGTGGATGAAACAAAGGCAGAGCAGAAACTCATATCCAAGCAAGTACAGGCAAATGGACAAGCAGTGGCTTCGCTAACACTACGTCAGATGGAGAATGAGGCTGCACTACATCAATCAGAGAATATTTCGCTGGGCTCTGCGGAAGAGGCACATTTTGACAACATCTTTGCTCACAAAGACTATGTAGTGAAGACTGAGCCATCACCAGAAGGATTCCACACATCACCATGCACTTCCCAAGATGCAATTTCCAACTTTTGATGGCAACCATCCCAAGATATGGCTGGACAACTGTGATAACTACTTCAGAATCTACAAGACCGAAGAGGAGATGAAGGTCACATATGCCACAATGCATTTACAGGACAATGCTGCCAAATGGTGGCAAGCCTACAAACAGGGTCGCACTTGGCCCTCCTGGACTGCATTCTGTTCAGTCGTTCTGTCCAAGTTTGGGATAGATGATTTTCGTACAGCCATCACTGATCTGCTAGCTCTCAAGCAAAGTGGTACCGTGGAAGAGTACACTTTGGCGTTTCAGGCACTGCAATATAACATTACCATGCACAACAGCCACTATGATGAGGTTTTCTTTGCTTTAGCTTATGTAGCCGGTCTCAAGGATGACATCAGAGCAGCGGTAGAGCCCCAAGTCCCACTCAAAGTTGACAGGGCAGCTCTAATTGCCAAGATCCAGCAGAGAACCCAAGAGAGAACCAGGGCCAAATATAACAAGAACACTACTGCTCCCAAGCCACAGTTTCAGAAGCAGGACACTCCTAGTCCTCAGACCAACAATGCCAATCTGCAAAGACTTAGGCAGTTGAGAGATTACAGACGTGCTAACAATCTGTGTTTTGCTTGTGGTGATAAATATGAACCTGGCCACCAAGACACTTGTCCCAAACGTCACAAGGCTCAAGTTCATGCCTTGGTTATCAATGATCTAGACACAAACAAAGAGGAAATTACAGAAGATATGCTGAATCAGCTAGCTATTGAAGAGACTCTTGCACAAGATTTCTATCACTTATCTCTGAATGCACTCTCTAGTATGGATACTGACAACTCTATGAAGCTCAAAGCCCTTGTGCAAGATAAAGTGATGCTTACCTTGTTAGATTCTGACAGTTCACATAGTTTCATCAGTTCCAACTTTGTAAAATTGGCCAAGTTAGATACTGTAACAATTCCCACAAGGACAGTCAGATTGGCTAATGGAGACATGTTGACTACTACAGCCAAAGTAAAGAACTTACAGTGGTATATTCAGGGGCATACTCTAGGCTGTGATATGATAGTCTTGGACATGACTACTTATGATGCCATCTTGGGCTATGACTGGCTTAAGCAACAAGGCCCTATGGAGGTGGATTGGTCCAACAAAACTCTCAAGTTCCACATCCACAACAAACCAGTTAAGCTCCAGGGCATTATCTCCCCTCCTTTGCAAGCCAAACCCATATCGGCCAGTAAGTTATACAAAGACACCAAAGGCAATAACAGTTGGGCTTTTGTTATTGTAAAAACCACCCATGCCACCTTATCTCCACCCAACCTTCCACCAGCCGAACCACCTCCATCTATACAACACATTCTTGATCAACATAGCCAAGTTTTCAGTGATCCCTAGACACTACCACCATCCCGGAGCTATGATCATTCCATCCCACTCATCCCTGGAGCTATACCTATCAATGTCAGACCTTACCACTATTCTCCTCAACACAAAACTGAAATAGAACAGCAGGTCCAGAAACTGTTACTGGCTGGGTTAATCACCCACAGCCATAGCCCTTTTGCTTCCCCTGTCCTCCTAGTCAAAAAAAAAGATGGGTCTTGGCGCTTTTGTGTGGACTACAGAAAGTTGAATGACATGACTATTAAGAATAGATTTCCAATGCCAGTTATTGAAGAGATTCTTGATGAGTTGTCTGGAGCAGAAATATTCACTAAGTTGGACATGAGATCAGGGTATCACCAGGTGAGAATGTTACCTGAAGATGAGTACAAGACTGCTTTCAAAACACATCAGGGCCATTATCAGTTCAAGGTAATGCCATTTGGGCTCACTAATGCACCAGCCACTTTCCAGTGCATCATGAACCAAGTTCTTCAACCTTTTCTGAGGCAATTTGTCCTAGTGTTCTTAGATGATATTCTCATATATAGCAAATCCTTACAAGAACACCAGACACATTTACAGCTGGTTCTCCAGACACTGTTGGCCAATCAGCTTTATTTGAAGCAGTCCAAATGCTCCTTTGCTCAAAGCCAGTTGGAATACTTGGGCCACATTATATCAGCTGATGGGGTAGCCACTGATCCTTAGAAGACAGCAGCTATGGTTCACTGGCCCACACCAACAACTTTTACAGAACTGAGAGCCTTTCTGGGGTTAACAGGATATTATAGAAAGTTTGTGAAGGGTTATGGCATCATTGCAAAACCACTGACCAATCTATTAAGGCACAAGCAGTTCCAGTGGAATCCAAATGCACAGACAGCATTTGATGAGTTAAAGATTGCTATGTCCCATACTCTAGTTCTCACCCTACCCAATTTCCAAGAACCATTCACTGTGGAAACAGATGCTTGTGCAGATGGTATTGGGGCAGTTTTGATGCAAAAGGGACAACCAATTGCTTTTCTTAGCAAAGCCTTGGGGGAAAAGCACAAACATCTCTCCATTTATGAGAAAGAGTTCTTGGCATTGATTATGGCAGTTGAAAGATGGAGACACTATCTACAAAGACAAGAATTTGTTATTTTGACAGACCACAAGTCCTTAGCTTATCTCCAGGAACAGAACCTGCATTCTGATATGCAAAGGAATGCCATGACCAGACTGATGGGGCTGCAGTTTAGAATTGTTTATAAAAAAGGGAAGGACAACTTGGCAGCCGATGCCCTATCCAGGGTGGCTCACCTCCACACCTTACAGGCTGTTTCTATGGTCAAACCTGATTGGTTGCAGGAAGTACTTCATTCTTATGCAACTGATCCAAGGGCCCAGAAGCTGCTGACCCAACTGGCTATTCACAGCCCTGATATGGTAGGGTACAGCTTGGACAATGGTGTCATCAGGTACAAGAACAAGCTCTGGATTGCTCAAAACTCAGCCTTACAGACAAAGATTATAGCAGCTTTCCATTCTAGCGCTATTGGAGGTCACTCAGGTACTAAAGCAACATACCAGCGACTCAAGACTCACTTTGCCGAGTCAACCTCCAGCTTAGCACTGCTTACCATCCCCAGAGTGATGGACAGACTGAGAGAGTCAATCAGTGTCTTGAACTGTACCTGCGGTGTGCTGTCCAAGACTCACCCAAAACCTGGCACTCTTGGCTATCTTTAGCACAGCTGTGGTATAATTGTACTTACCATACTTCTCTTGGATGTTCTCCATTCAAGGCTTTATATGGCTATGATCCAAAGGTTGGAGCTGCTCCTATTAT
Source organism: Miscanthus floridulus (assembly GCF_019320115.1). Taxonomy (NCBI): domain Eukaryota; kingdom Viridiplantae; phylum Streptophyta; class Magnoliopsida; order Poales; family Poaceae; genus Miscanthus; species Miscanthus floridulus. Next base: position 117,972,067 of record NC_089582.1, on the reverse strand, counting down.
ACAACAGACAACACCAGTCATAGTAGCTGAACTGGTAGAGAACAGGGAACTCCATTTGAAGGCCCTCAAGGAGAATTTGGCACGGGCACAGAACAGGATCAAGGTGATGGCTGACAAACATCGTACTGACCTTGAGTTCCAAGTGGGTGACCAAGTACTCTTGAAGCTGCAACCGTACACACAGAGTTCCGTGGCCATTCCCTAAACTGTCCTACAAGTATTTCGGGCCCTATCTGGTTACTGAACGCATTGGGCGGGTGGCCTATCGCCTGAAACTTCTAGACGACAGTAAGATTCATGATGTATTTCATGTTTCACAGCTTAAACCTTTTGTTGCAGCGTATACACCAGTTTTCTCTGAGCTTCCATTTACTACTGATATTGAGGCCACGGCGGCCCTGCCTGGGAAGGTACTTGAGCGCCGATTGGTCAAGCGCGGGAATGCCGCTATTCCACAGGTGCTCATTCAGTGGACAGGTCTGCCACCGACCTCAACAACCTGGGAAGACTACAACGTTCTTCGTCAACGGTTTCCGCATGCACCTGCTTGGGGTCAAGCATCATCTTCGGCGGGAGGAGATGTCAGACCTGGTACACCGTGAGTTGAAGAAGGCGTAAACCAAGGAAGTCGTGAAGGAAGCCAGAAGACGGATTCTAGCAGTTATGTAATAGATAGAGTATGACATGTGGGCCATAGGCCAAGGGGTATGTTTTAAGCGTGCGTTGTGTTGCTGTAAGACTCATCGAATTTCTGAAATCTAAGATCGGTGAAAGAGGAAGATTCCTCTTCCCGTTTCCTCATCTCTCGGTGCTTCCTGGACTCCTCACGTCGGCGGCGATTGCCGGCGGCAACGGGGCATGTCAGTCTGGCACTCGTTCGCGCCGCCAAGGGTAAAGCTCTTCGCCTGGCTACTCACAAAGAACAGGATCAACTGCAAAACCTGCCTCGTTCGCAAGAACCTACTTCAACATGCTACCTGTGAGATTTGTGGGGGCTGCGGACGAGTCGGCAGACCATATTTTTTCAGGTTGCAGCTTCGTTACTACCTTCTGGCATGCTATAGGCTGGGCGCCGGAAGGGATAGCTCCGGTGACACAGCTATGGGAATCGCTCATGCCACCGAGGATTCATCTTGACGTTGCCCACCCCATCATCATCCTATGCTGCTGGGAAATTTGGAAACACCGCAACGAGGTGGTCTTCAGAGGTTTGGAACAAAGCGTGGGTCGTCTTGTGGCTGCTTGCAAGGAGTCAACACGCTCCTGGGTCTGCCGCATACCGAGGAAGAATGCTTCCCTGGCCGCCAAATGGAGAAACACCTTTGACATGTGATCGTTCCATTTACTCGAATCTTTGTAAGACTTTGTAACTTGGAGGGCTTGCCCCCTTCCACCAACCGGTTCTACTGGCATCTGGTGGGGATTTCTTTGACCCCCCCGAAGTTTAACTCAAAAAAGATGTGACTTCATCAAATGGATTGTCTGGTGAGCACACTTATCTATGAAAATTCTTCGACATTGAAATCTCAGACTGACGCTGCGTGACTGGTCTGAACTCTGAAATATGAAACCGCTCTTGTTATCGTGTTTTGGCAATATATGCACACATGGTGATGGCGAGCACTTCTTTTGTCTCAGCCTCTGAGGTCCAAGAGGGAAGAGCTGTGATGTCCTTTAACCTGAGCAACGGAGGCTGCGCTCTACAAATTATCAGCATTTATCTGCGCAGTTTCAGGACACCATGATTCTTCCATATGAAATTTAGATTTTCAAGCTATGAGTTCCATTAGAACCTTTCAAATTAGAAACCAAAGTACAATATTTTTCACCCATGACTATACTAGTACAGTAAAAATGCCACTTGCACAAACAAATTCAGTGCAAACCCAACAACAAAAACGAAAAATTCCATGCACGACAAACTCTCTTTATCGCATAAATTCCACTCCTATGATAGTAGTTGCATCGATCCTACTTTGTCTCACTTGCACCTATCTATAACTTCATCCACTGACACCCACTCGATCTTTATATATAAATATATACATACCAAGATTCAGAGTTTGTGATGCTCAATGTCTGGTATGGCCAGGATTAGGATTGCCAACAAAGTATGCAAGCACTCCTACCAACGGAGCATTGATGTAGGTGGTGGGCTCAGATTTCCTGAAATCTGCACGGTCATCCTCATAAGCATCATCCTCCCCCGGCCCGCCGACCACTGCGCCGATCAACAGGTTAGGGTTCGCGCTAGATGAATTGAAGTATGGCGTGCCTTCTTTGCACGCCATCCGTTGAGGATGGTCCTTGATCGAGGGCAACGACGATGCCCGGTGATGGATCCGCTGAGGGTACCGGTCACCGTACCCGATCATATACGACATTTTCATTGGATTGTCTCCTAACAGGTAATCAACCTGCAGATATGTATGGATAAATTCGAAATGTTCAGAGGGCAATTTGTCAGTTTCACTAGACTGGATGTCACCGTGTAAGGCATGTATGGTGAAAAATGTCAGAGATATTACAGTACCTGCTTTTTGGCTTGAAGCCGAAGAGTTACAGGGCCAACTGAGACGTCTCCACAGTTGACAGTATGAGAGGATTTGGAGAGGTACTTGGCGTAAGTTAGGAGCAGGAAGGAGATGGAGGTGACATGCTGCATGTTGCTGCCTCCAGGCTTGTAGATCATGCCCCCAGGGGTGTACGTGATATGCGGTGAAGACGACTCTGGAATGAGCGTGCATATGAAGCTGTCTGCAAACTCCTTGTAGGACTGCAAAGATAGCGCATCGCCTTCAATGAACTCCTGCAAACATTTTTCTTGCACCAATCAAGTCTGCACTGCTGATATTTTTCAGCATAATTTGCATTCAGTGATCGAAGGAGATGGATGGAAGCAGCCCGTAACCTTGGAAACAAGGACGTTGAGGCCGGCATGCTTGTTGTCCCACCCGAACTCGTTACTGCTGTCTTCTGCACCCAGGGTCTTGCCATTGTTCTGAATGTACTGGAGGAATGTGTCATCCTTGGAGGCTCTCCGTAGCCATGCTGCCCCCCACAGCAGCTCATCCTGCCAAGGATTTCAGTACGCTTTAAGCCATTAGCTTGATCAGTTCTGAACTTCGGTGGTTCTGATTTTTCTCGGCTTATATTAAGCCTCTTCTTCTGTAAAAATTGGCGCACAAAACTTTTGCGTGTTCAAAAAAAAAAAAAAGCTCTGAATGTTCTAACAGTGGAATATGTGGAAGCAGCCTTCAATTCTCATCGATTTTACATGAGCATAGGTTTTGATGAAATGTTGCATGTCGGCCCACACTAGGTACACTCTGCCATTATGTGTTGTATGTTTGGGTGTCAGCAAGTGGAAACTCAACTTTTTGTTGATATATGCTCTGTTGCCACTCATAGTGTGTGTTTAGTTTCAGGAATAGGGTCATTTGTCATTTTCTGCCCCTCATTTTTTTATTTGGCTTGTGGAATAGAATTTTGATTCATCCACGAGCACTCTATCCCTCGCTAACAAATAATTCGTATAAACATGACAATTTGAGCACCAAAAAACTCATGAAGTGGATTCATGATGCACAACTCATCTATGAAAGTATGGTTCCTCGAACCAAACACTCATTTCGAGCTATCAATCGCTTATGATGTTCTACACCTTTCCTTTGGGCCAACACATAAATACATAATACATGAGCAATATGTAGTGCGTGTCAGACAGGAATCAGCCCAAATTGCTAGAGGTTGGAGCGCCAGAAATTCATGAATAGAAACTTCAAAGCTTGTTGTTTCATTGAAAACGACAGTTAGTGGTGTTCGAGTCTGTCTCTGTTTTAGCTATTTCGCTGACATTACTGTTCTTAAGAGCATGTTTGGATAGGTGGGGACCAATAGTAGGCATTTTTGGCCCATAAACATTTTTTGCTGTTCGTTTTTTTTTATCAAATAATATGCATGGTTAGTGCTTACAGACAGATACAAATTGTCTGGTGGACTATGAACTACTCCCTCCGTCTAGAAAAACCTACAATTCTAGCACAATGTCATGGTTTAGTATCTTAAGTTTGATTAATTATAGCTAAAACATATCAATATTTATGATATCAAATAGATATCATTAGATTAATTATGAAATATATTTCTTATTAAATTAATTTAAAGTTATAAATGTGAATAACATTCGCTAGAAATTTAATCAAACATTAACTATTTTTACAACATGTTTTCTTGGCGGGAGAGAGTAGCACATATTTCCAACCAACGCTATTGCAACCGCAACACAGTGTAAGCTTATTTTGTGTGTTGCTGTGTCGAGGCAGAGGTGCAGAGGTCATGTCGCCATCTGCTCACAGAGGCAAGGAAACGAGACAAAGCATCTGACCTGGTAGCCATTGAAGTCGCAGTAGAACGGGCAGCCCCCTGCCCTGAGGTCAGGGTCGTCGCTGTACGCGCCCTTGTACGTGTCCGCGAACTCGAACGCCTTTCTCGCGCTCGTGAGCAGCGTCTCGGCGTACGCCGGGTCGGCATCTCGGAACACCATGGACGCCGCCGCCAATGCCGCCGCCGTCTCCCCCGCGATGTCCGAGCCCGGCCGCCCCGCGCTAACGTTGTACACCGTGCGATCCGTGTCCATGTCCTCCGGCCTCTCCCAGCAGTCGTGATCCTTCCACGGATCGCCCACCTGCATTGCCCGTGCACAGCACTTTCAGCGACCCTGCATTGCTGCGACGACATGAAAGAACGTGGCAGACTGGCAGTGCACAACAACAATGCCGCGCGCTTGCCTGCAGAAAGATGACGCCGGGGTGGGAGAGCGCCTTGAGGAGGTAATCGGTGGCCCAGCGGACGGCGGCGGCGGCGTGGCGGCGCCCGTCGCGCGGCATGGAGTCGCCGAACTCGATGACGCTCCAGGCCAGCATGGTGGTGGTGAACGCCATGGGGAAGCCGAACTTGACGTTGTCCCCGGCGTCGTAGTACCCGCCCTCCAGGTCGACCCCGGCCGCGGCGCCGTCCGACACGCCGGAGTCCCCGCGCCACGACGCGCGCTGGCCCGGCGGCAGCCGCCCCGACCGCTGGCCCTCGAAGAAGAGGATGGACTTGGCCAGCGCGTCACGGTAGTCGTGCCGCCCGGCGGCCCAAGGGACGCGGAAGAAGGAAGCCGAGCAGGATGGCACGAGCCACCGCGCCGCGAGCAAGTACGCTAGTAGGATGTGCACACATAAATGGTGGACGGGAGACGAACGAGGAGCAGAGCAAGGCGCCATTTTTTTCCAGCTTGCTGCTTCTACTCACTCGCACTAGCTCACTGTCACCTGCAGCGCATCTTTGGTGTTTCGGCGCGTATTTATAGGCAGCAACATGTCAAAATGCACATGCTTCCTACTGACAAAAACTGTTATACACTGCCCTTTTATCCATGGCACTGGTAACTTCAGCATTGGTGGATTGCATGTACTGATGTACACAAGTACTGCAAACACACAACAAATTGACGTGGTCCGGGCCATTCATTCACATTTCACTCGATGTGTTAAGTAGAAACCGCTGGTGATGAGTGCCATCAATATATATACATGGTTGCAGGGATGGTGTGTATTTTCAGGGTCTGGGGTTTTCTTGGATTTATGGTAGGGAATGTGTGGGATAGTTAAAGGACAAAGGCTGGGGTCACGGGAGTGGTGGTAACAAGAGGTGAGGCCAAAGGATTCTTCAGGGTTTCTTGATGGCCTACACGGGCAACCAGCAGCTACGGGCCACGATGTGGTCACATGCAGCGGTTAAGATAGCGGATGGAAGAACTAGGCCACTAGTCCACGTACGTAGGACCATCCTGGTTAGATCCTAAAACTGGCATTGTTCAAACATGGGATCAGTACAGATTGGGCTTTCATTCAATGATTTTCAAATATAATTGTGGTTTATGTTTTCTTATTGGTCTAACTTTTAAAAAGGGAAGCCAGCCTTGGGTTGAAACTCGATTGGTTGGACTAAGTTGTAGCCCTTGTAATTTCCATGTAGTATTATTGTTTTAGCCTAACATATGAAGGAGAGTGTGTCTTTTTTGTCAAGTCTTGGCTCATGTTAGATGCACTATATGTGAACTTTGTTTGAGCAAAAACATGAATGGTGCATATAGTAGTGCTGTTTTTAAGGGTTTTATTGTGTACGACACTTTTAGAAAAGCCCAAATCTTAAATTAAGAAAGCTAACATTAGGTGAGACAAATATACATATATAAAAAACTTATCAAATTGAAATTACTACAAACTAAGCATAGGTCAGTTGGTAGGATTTCTTGTAGTGGAACTTATCCACCCGTGTTACTTATTGTAGCATTTTTACTTCATTTTTAAGTATTTCATACAATCATTTGATATGGTTTATGCCACTAGTGCTAATAATTGTGTTCTGCAAATCGTGTTTCCAAATTGCCAAAATCAACATATTTGGGCACTTTTTTTGCAAAAGGGGAAAAGACGATGTTACGTGGATGTCAAAAAGGGAGCCTAGGGAAGCCAAAGGGGTGGAAGTCAACATATTTCATGGCCCAGTAAGATGTGCGGGTTGGGCCTATCCTGCTCAGGTCTATTATGGCGTTGCGCAGTATAGAGCCTACTTTTGCTAAAGGACAGAGGACATGTGTTTGGGAGAGCCCGAGGGTTTCGATGCAGAAGAGAAGAATGAAGACGTGGTGTCAATCTTGTGAGAGGAAAAATGGAGCAACTGTCGGGCCACAGTTATTGTCACAGTGCACGTAAATTAGGTTAACACGCGGTTGGGAGAGCCCTAGGGTTTCGATGGAGAAGAGAAGAATTAACTTAAGCACAATGATAGAGCCTCCTTCCAAATGTTCTCATGTAACTATGGTTGTTAACCATTACCTATCGTTTACCGTTGCCTTGTGATGTTTGCTGGCAACGAACCCGATATCCTAGATATGAGCACTCTCTCATAATTGTTAGCTCAAGCACTTGAGTCGACTCGTCATTAGTTTTAATCTTCATCGCATTAGTTCAATAGATTGTGGTTTCCTAACATGTTGATTTGTTAATACTTAGGGAATGTTTGGCTCCCCACCACATCGTCTTGCCAGCCTCACCTACGGCGTGCCACGAGTAAAAGGCTACTGCTTGGTTTAAACTTTAGATGTGGCTGCCATGGGCTTTTGTAGTTGATAAACACGTCACGGTTGTGGCGGCCGTTTTCTCCGCCTAAGCTTTGACGACGCCACAACTGTTGTGGCAGGAGTTGGCTGGGGACCAAACTGCCCCTTAGCTTTGCCTATTAGAAATATACTTGCTCCTCAAGATTGATATTAAATTTTGGAATACTTCTTAGGAAATAACTACACCACCACCATGCACTTGTGGTCTAAAAACGCTAGTATAACTGATGCCAACACCCACTCAATTTTGAGCATCCAACATATATAGCATGATTGTTTGTATTTTTGGCTAATTATTCATTTAGATTACATGTAGGTAGCGTGCTCGCACTACTACAAAAAACTTTACCGAGGCGGGCATATTCGATTTAGCAAGGTGGGCATCGCAACCGCCTCGGATGAAAGGTCACGGTAAATAGGACCTTTTCCGAGGCGGTTCGATGACCGCCTCGGTAAATCGAATGAAAAAACAAAAAAAAAGGAAAAACCCATAGCCCTACTAGGCCTGGATCTGGCCCTCGCTGCCGCCGTCCCTGCTCGACATCGCCGCCGGGGGAGCTCGATTCGGAGGAGCCGCCGCTGTCCGAGGAGGGCCCGCACGTGCCCCATCGCCGGAGACCCGCACTGGCAGGATCTGCCGTCGGGACCAGATCTGGCCGAGGAAGGAGGGGTGTGTCGTGGATCTGGCCGGGGAAGGAGCGTCGCCGGGATAAGGAGGGAGCGCCGCCACAGGAGAGCCCCGCGCCACCGCCAGTGCGCCGTTGTAAGTGCAATCAATCCTTATTGTGGGTTTTGGCATTGATGACCACCAAATTAGAGGACTAATGAGGTTTATCGAGATGACAAGCAGGGAATCAAAGAATGAGGATGATGTATAGGTTACAGGTGTCCTAATTAAGAAAGGTGGCTAGACCCAGCTCAAAAGAGGTTTAAATTCTTTTATGTTTTGAATTTGAGTTTAGGGAAAGCCGTACTATTAAGAGGGATTTTAGGACAGTTGGTCAACTGTTGAACCACATGCTCAAATTCACAGATCTACATCATCTCACCTAGTCAAAACAGCAAACCAAATTTTAGATCATCTTACCTGTTTTGGCTAGGGCGGCAGTGCCGCCCTGTTAAGAGCGGCAGTGCCGCCCTTAACCGACCGTTGGACTCGGGGGGTATTTATACCCCTCAGGCCCGGCCCACAACAGTTATCTTCTCCACTGAGTCATTCTGCTCGAGAAAAATAGAACCAAAGCTCACCCTCTCTCCTCCATTGTTGCTCCTCCATCCCTCAAGCAAATCCTTGATTCCAACCATCAAAACTTGAGAGAAAAGGCAGCAAAACTCGATTGGAGAGTAGATTCACTCATTCTCAAAGTCCAAGAGCATTTGGTTCATGTTTGGCCGGCGGTTCTAGGGTTTGTTACTCTTAGAGCTTGCTCCTAGCCTGCTAGGCATCGCCCTTGTGCTTGCCAACTTATGTGGCAGCCTTGGGAGGTTTGTAACCTCATTCGAAAGCTAAGAAATCACCCCTCACTTTAAGAGTTCACTCTCTTGATTTGAGAACGAGGGTAAGGCAAGCCTTTGTGGCAAGCTCAAGCCTTTTGTGGCTTCCTCAACAACGTGGACTTAGGCAAACCTTAGTGGTGAGCTGAACCACGGAATAAATCTTGTGTCTTGCGTGCTTCGTCTTTATTATACTTGCTGTTTACTTTGTTGCTAGCTGTTGTTAGGGTTTAGTTGCTCGATTCATATTTGTGTGAAGTTTCTATGGTATCCAGTCTTCGAACTGGATCTTGAAGTTATATTGCAGGATTAAGCAGCTAGTGAGGTCAGGTTCATATCTGTTAAATCTCAACTGTGTTAGATTATTTTTTGTAGAGCGACAGTGCCGCCCTGTAAGGCCGGCAGTGCCGCCCTCTGTCCTAACAGAGTTTTGAGTTGAATTTTTATAGGTCTATTCACCCCCCTCTAGACCTTCTTTATCTTCTTGTAGATCCTACAAGTGGTATCAGAGCGAGGTTGCTTCGCATACGCTTCACCGCGTGAAGTATGGAAGAAGGAGAAGGTTCGAAGAACGTTCGCATTGCGGACGCAAGTGGTGTGCACGTTGAGGATGTCGGCAGCAGCAATGAGCTGTCCATGTCCACGGCAAGTGATGCCACCATCAAAGAACCCAAGACCACCGATGCCGAAAGAAGAAAGGCAAGAAAAGAAAAAAAGCCACAAAGATCTCGACAAGAGAAGCTAGAGAAAAGAAGAAGGAAGAGCAGCGTCTCAAAGACAAGAAGAAGAGAAAAGAAGAAAGAAGAATCACAAGAGAGGCAAGAGCTAAGAGAAGGGCAGCAAGAACTCAAGAGCAAGAGAAAAATGAGTATGATGCATCATCTAGTGAGCTCTCTAGTAGCTCGGACGATGGAGATGATGATGTGTCATACCATGCTTCAAAAGATAGCAAGGAGGTGAAGAGCAAGGACAAAAAGAAGGATAACAAGGATAAGGGTAGCAACAACAACAAGAACAAATATGCCACCATATCCTTTAATTATTCTTATTTGTCTAACTATAACAAAAGCTCCTTTGTCAATGTACCCGCGGGAAAGTTGCCTCATTTTGATGGGACAAACTTTGCCAAGTGGAAGCACTTGATGAGTGCCTATCTTGTAGGTCTTCACCTCGGTCTTTGGGAGATTGTGGTGAATGGATTGCAGCCACCGGAAGATCCCGAAGCGCCAACAAATGAAGAGCTAGCTGCTGTCCATCTAAATGGCCAAGCCACAAATATTCTCCTTAGTGCCTTGGATGGAAATGAGTACAACTGAGTGATAAATGTCAATGTTGCAAAATAGATTTGGGACACTTTGCATCTAGCACATGAAGGTGTAGATAAAGTGAGGAAAGCAAAGATTGATTTGTTGATGGCCAAGCTCAATAGGTTCATGACTGTAGATGGAGAAGGGCCACAAGAGATGTTTGATAGATTAATGACCTTGGTGGGCAAGATTAGAGGCTATGGGTGTGATGAGCTTGATGATCACAAAGTGGTGAAGGTTATGTTGGAGGCTTACTCACCAAGAAATGAGACCGTAGTCACCTTGATTAGGGATAAGAAGAAGTTTGAGCACTTCACACCTAATGATGTGCTTGGAAGATTGTTGACATTTGACATGCAAAGAGAAGAAGCTAATGAGAGAAGAAGACTTGGTGAGTTGCAAGCCAAGCTAGAAGGCATGAAGATCAAGTAAGTAGCTCTCAAGGCCAACAAATCAAGCAATCAAGGCATCTCCAACAAGGTAAAGGGCGGCAAGCAAGCATCAACAAGTCAACCCAAGGAAATCAAGTCAACTCTACAAAATGATGATCCAAGTTCATCCTTAAGTGAAGATGAAGATGATGGGGCTGATTATATAAAGATTGATGACATGGCTTTGTTCATGAAGAGCTATCACAAGGGGTTGAAAAAGAATGGGTACAAAATAGTGCAAAGAAGGTTCCCAAACAAGAAGAAGAGGACTTGCTACAATTGTGGCAGCACGGAGCACTTCATTGCTAAGTGTCCTTATGACAAGAAAGAGAACAAATACAAGAGGAACAACAATGAGGGCAAGCATGAGCACAAAAAGAGATACAAGCAAATGGGAGAGGCACACATTGGGCATGAGTGGGACTCAACTAAAGAGTCAAGTGAAGAGGATGTGAAGATTGCAACCGTGGCTATTCAAAAGCTATCCTCTACATCAAGGCTCTTCAACAACATGTCCGATGATGATGACCACCGCTCCACTCACGTTTGTCTTATGGCAAAGGGTGAGAAGGTAAAATGAAGAGCTAAATCTCCTCCACCTCCTAGTGACATCTCTAGCAATGAACTTAGTGATTCTAGTGATGATGATACTAGTGATGTTGAGAAATATGTTAAATTGACTAAAAAGTTAGATTCTAAAACCAAGCTCTTCATCATGAATCTAATGGAGGAACTAGAAAATGTCAAAGTCGAGCTAGCCGATAGAGATAATTATCTTGAGGAAACCAAAAAGATGTATATTGGCTGCAAGGAAGCTCTTGAGTTAGAGAGAAGTGAGGTGGACTCTTTGAACAAGGCCTTGGCCAAAGAACAAAGAGAATATGCTCTCACAAAGAAGGCAAATATTGCACTCAATGACAAGTATTGTGTCTTAGTTGAAAAGCACAACAAACTTGAGAAGCAATATAACCTTCTATGCGAGAGCACCCCACTTCTCTCCAACACAAATGACATTTCTATTCCCTCCACTAGCCAAGAGTGTGGAAAATGCTATAATCTTGACTTAAAAGTTTATTCCACTAACCTTGCAAACTTGGAGGTCATGAAAAATGAGATTGCTAGGCTCAATACTATGTTAGGAAAAAGGGGCATGGAAGGAAAGAAACCTGCTGGTGGCAAAGGCGAAAAACCAAAGAGGCCACAATACAAAGATGGAAGAAATCTACGCATCAAAGATGGGCTTGGGCATACTCATGGAGGTAAAACCAATGGGAGAAAGGTAATAAATAGATATAAGTGTGTTTAGTTTATGAGCAAAGGGCAGGAAGATACAGATAGGTCTGCACAGAAGGTGGCACAAGGCCAGCCCAGAACAGCACCACGGCCTATGGGCGGCAGTGCCACTATGAAGGGCGGTAGTGCCGCTCCCCATAGAAAAGGGAAGACCACCTCCTACTCCTCTGCTCATGTCAAGCCCAAGAAGAAGGTGTCACTTCCAGAGCAGGTTGTTCAGAAACCAAAGAAATCTATCTGGGTCACTCCAAATAGATATGCTTATCAACCAAAGGCAAAAACACCTCCTCAATGTTTGGATTCTAACTTTGTTTTACAGCACAACAGCAAGGGGGAGGTGTTTGCCAAGTTTGTTGGCAATGGTTGAAATGTTTATCATAATACTTTTATTTGGGTTCCTAAAGTTCTTGTGACTAACATACAAGGCCCCAAGAATATTTGGGGACCTAAGACTAGGAACTAAACTTGTGTTGCAGGAATACTCCTCTGGTGGGTTAAGTTGGGTGCTTGACAGTGGCTGTACAAATCATATGACTAGAGAAAGGAGTATGTTCTCATCATATTCCTCAACTATAAATTCAGATGAGAATATCATATTTGGTGATAATTCAAAAGGGGGTGTGATTGGACTTGGTAAAGTAGCTATTACACTTGATCATTCAATTACAAATGTCTTACATGTTGATTCTTTTAAGTATAATCTGATGTCCATCTCTCAATTATGTGAGATGGGCTACAATTGTCTCTTCACGGATAAGGGTGTGGAAGTCTCTAAGAGGGAGGATTCCTCAATTGTCTTTATGGGTCACCTCAAGAACAAGCTTTACTTAGTTGATTTCAGCAAAAGTAAAGCTAAGCTTGAGACATGTTTAGTGGCAAAATCTAGCATGGGTTGGCTATGGCATCGCCGACTGGCTCATGTCGGGATGAGGAACTTGGCCAAACTCCTAAAAGACAACCACATTCTTGGACTAACCAATATTCAATTTGAGAATGATAGGATTTGTAGTGCTTGCCAAGCCAGAAAGCAAGTAGGTGTACCACACCCACCAAAGAGCATCATGACTACCACACAACTATTGGAGTTGATTCACATGGATCTCTTTGGACCGGTCGCCTACATAAGCATCGGGGATAACAAATATGGTCTAGTTATTGTTGATGATTATTTCCGTTTCACTTGGGTGTTCTTTGTTTATGATAAGTCCCAGGTGCAAGAGAAAGTCAAAATATTTGTGAGAAGGTCACAAAGGGAGTTTGGTCTTCCTATCAAGAAGATAAGAAGTGATAATAGGACCGAATTCAAGAACACTCTAGTTGAAGAGTTTCTTTATGATGAGGGCATCAAGCATGAGTTTTCAACTCCTTACACCCCTCAACAAAATGGTGTAGTAGAGAGGAAGAACCGTACACTTCTTGATATGGCAAGGACAATGCTAGATGAATACAAGACGTCGGATCTCTTTTGGAGTGATGCCGTCAACACCGCTTGCCATGCCATCAACCGTCTCTACCTACACAAGAAACTCAAGAAGACTTCATATGAGCTTCTAACCGGTAACAAACCAAAGGTGTCATACTTTAGAGTGTTTGGGTGCAAGTGTTTTATACTTAACAAAAGACCAAAAACCTCTAAATTTGCACCTAAAGTTGATGAAGGAATTCTTCTTGGCTATGGATCAAATGAGCATGCCTATTGTGTCTTCAACAAAACTATGGTAAGAGTTGAAGTCACTGTAGATGTGACATTTGATGAATCTAATGGCTCTCAAGTGGAGCAAGTTGATTCAAGTGTTGTAGGAAAGGAGGATCCACCATGTGAGGCAATCAAGCAAATGGCTATAGACGACATTAGGCCACAAGAAGATCAAGCCACTGATGATGAGGATCCCTAGGCTGTTGCTGCACAAATTTCCACTGACGTACTTCATCGACAAGGGTAGCACTCACCTGCTGAACATCAGCAGGGCGGCAGTGCCGCCCTATCCACCTCAGCAACAGCTGCTTCAACTCCTACTCCACCACTTCAAGGGCTCAACCTGGAACCTATTTTTGGACAAGACGAGACTGAAGGTCTAGAAGAAGAACAAGGAGGTGTTGAGCATCCAAGGCTACGTCAAACTATACAACGGGATCACCCCATTGACAACATTCTTGGGAGCATTCGAAAGAGGGTAACAACTCGCTCACATTTAGCAAATTTTTGTCAATATTACTCATTTGTTTCCTCTTTGGAACCTCTCAAGGTAGAACAAGCACTTGGAGATCCAGATTGGGTCATGGCCATACAAGAAGAGCTCAACAACTTTGAGAGAAACCAAGTGTGGAACTTGGTGAAAAGGCCCAATACCAACGTCATTGGTACCAAGTGGGTCTTCTGCAACAAGCAAGATGAAAATGGCATGGTGACAAGGAACAAGGCAAGATTGGTGGCCCAAGGCTTCACTCAAGTAGAGGGCTTGGACTTTGAAGAAACATATGCACCGGTGGTAAGACTTGAAGCAATTCGAATGCTTCTAGCCTTTGCTGCCCATCATGACTTCAAGCTGCACCAAATAGATGTCAAGAGTGCATTCCTCAATGGCCCAATACAAGAGTTGGTGTATGTGGAGTAGCCACCAGGGTTTGAAGATCCCAAGTTCCCAAACCATGTCTATAAACTCCAAAAGGCGCTCTATGGGCTTAAGCAAGCACCAAGAGTATGGTATGAATGCCTTAAGGAATTCTTGCTCAAACAAGGCATTGAAATAGGCAAAGCCGACCCTACACTCTTTACTCACAAAGTTGAAAAAGATATATTTGTGTGCCAAATATATGTCGATGACATAATATTTGGTAGTACTAATCATGTGTATTGTGATGAGTTTAGTAGGATTATGACTAAGAGATTTGAGATGTCCATGATGGGTGAGCTAAAGTTCTTCCTTGGATTTCAAATCAAGCAAATAAAGGAAGGGACATTCATTAGCCAAACCAAGTACACCCATGATATGCTTAACAAGTACGACATGGTGAATGCCAAGCCTATCAAAACTCCCATGCCAACTAATGGACATCTTGATCTAAATGAAGAAGGGAAAGCCATCGACATCAAGGTATATCGTTCCATGATCGGCTCTTTACTTTACTTATGTGCATCTAGGCCGGACATAATGCTTAGTATGTGCATGTGTGCTAGATTTCAAACTAACCTGAAAGAGTGCCATTTAGTGGCTGTTAAGAGAATCTTGAGATATTTAGTACACACTCCTAACCTTGGCTTATGGTATCCCAAAGGCTCCAAGTTCAATCTACTTGGCTATTCGGATTCCGATTATGTCGGTTGCAAGGTAGATAGAAAAAGCACTTCAGGGACATGTCAATTCCTTGGACGGTCCCTAGTGTCTTGGAGTTCTAAGAAGCAAAATTGTGTAGCCCTTTCCACCGCTGAGGCCGAGTATGTTGCAGCCGATGCATGTTGTGCTCAACTACTTTGGATGAAGCAAACTCTTCGTAATTCCGGATGTCAATTTACTAAAATTCCACTCTTGTGTGACAACGAAAGTGCCATAAAGCTTGCAAACAATCCTGTAAGCCACTCAAGAACCAAACACATAGACATCCGACATCATTTCTTGAGAGACCATGAAACTAAAGGAGATATTAAAATTCATCATGTGAGCACCGAAAAACAACTAGCAGATATCTTCACTAAGTCTCTCGATGAGTCAAGGTTTTGTGCTTTGCGTAGTGAGCTAAATATACTTGATTCTCGTAACATGGCTTGAAATATGGCACACCTCTGTTTGACAACCTAGCAATATAGGAAAATGTTTTAAAAAGATATTACATTGTGTTTCAAAATCACTTTAAAAGGCCAACTAAGTGTCATGATCATTGTCTGTATTGTTGATTGCTTACTGGTCATGATATTTAGAGAATATATATCCATATCTGAGGTTAAGAAGGTCATAAAGTTGCAGCGTAATCCCTGCAAGATTGGCAGGGCGGCAGTGTCGCCCATTATGGTCGGCAGTGCCGCTCTCTGAAAACTGGGCCGTTTTCAGTCAATTTTGGCTGGGTCGCGGGGCCTGTTTTCTTCTACTTATTCCTTCTCTGGCCCCCGACGCAACTCTCTCCTTCTCTCCCAGCCGACGCCGACACCTATGCTTCTCTCTTCCTCTCTCACAAGCACACGCCGCCGCCATTCCTTACGGACTGCCATCCCGGCAGTGCCGCCCCTGCAACCGACCGAGATTCTTCTTTGCTGGTCACTACAGGAGGCTCCTGCCCGAGCCGTTTCTTCTCTTCTCCCTCCACTCCAATAGTTTGGAAGCAAGGTGAAACCCTAACCCCTACTCGATCTAAGCAATGTGAAGCTCTTGGTCATGGATTTCTATTTCTAGGGGAAGTATGAAGGATTTAGAAAGGTTTTTTATGGTTGAATCGAGTTGATTTTGGATTTCACCGGTTGGATGATTTTGGGGAGAGCGGCAATGCCGCTCTTGGGACCATTAATGGCACCCCTCGCAGATTCTAACTGCTATACTCAATTTCATATAGCCGATGAAGTTCAGAATGGATTGGATTCACTTATCAAAAATTGTTTTAAAAGCTTTTCATACTCAATTTTTTAAATCCATGGCTAGGGTTTTATGTGTTCTCTGTTTAGACTGTGATTATGAAATTGTGATGATGAATAGACACTGTTGGAAATAGGATTTAACCAGAACGAGAAAATTGAAGATGAAATAGTGAAGCTACTGAGGGCGGCAGTGCCGGCCTTAGGGGGTGGCAGTGCCGCCCTACCATGCTGATTTCAAATCCAGCATAGTTTCCTGTGTCATCTTCAAAGTTCTTTTTCTTGTTAAAACCTGCTTGCAGCTATGTCTAACTCATTATCTTATATAGTTTCTTATCAAGTCTCATTTATATTGCATAGATGGACCGAGATAAAAGGAAGGTGTTGACAACCAAGCAAAAGGTCAAGAGAGGTAGGGGACAGGTGAGCTATACTCCCAGAGACAGAGATCTTGATGAAGACCTTGCTGAAGAGGAAAACATTTAGAGGATGGGAAGAACTATTTGTGTGTGGCCTGATTCTCCTTTGCACATTTCAAAGTTTGATAGCAACTACATGAGAAATAACACCGATAGGTTTGATCTCATTCCTCCCCAAAACAGTGATGATCATAGAGTTGTTGATTATTCTATGAGTTGGAAGAAGACAGGTAAAGCCAGAGAGATTGATCTCTACTCTTCTAACAGATCAAATGGTATTGATTATAGATTTTGGAATGCTTTCCAATCTGATTTTTATGCTACAACCATTCTGTCTAAGTCCAAGGGCAAGATTAGCAAGATGCAGTACATTGACTTTGGTGACTTAGAGAGCAGGGATGATCATCAGTTTGCTACAGCAATCAAGACCTATGACCACTTTGAGATGACGGACATCATGAGTTTCAGGTATGACTGGAACAGGGAGATTCTTGCTCAATTCCATGCTACTTACTATTGGAACAGGGAAGTGGATGAGCTTCATTGGATGACTGATGAGCGACATTATCGCATTGATTTTGTCACCTTCTGTTGAATTCTTGGTTTTGGACACATCCACAGGGCATATGAGAGGATACTTAATGAGCGTCGTTTTGAACCAATGGAAGTAAGCTTCATGTGGGAGGATCAAAATCTTACAGTTCCTGATTGGTCAAGAACAAAGCTCAAGAGTTTTTATTACATCATGAACAATATCTTCAGGATCACTCTCAACCCTAAAGACAATGCAACAGATTTGAATGGCTATATCACTAATGTGTTGTCTAGGTTTCCCAAAAGTGAGAAATTTAATGTTCCAAGGTTTATTTGGGTTGAGCTTGCATATGCCATGGATGATGGGAGGAGATCTTTGCCCTATGCTTCTTACCTCATGTTTATGATTGAGAGAGTGACTGGCATGTGGTTCCCTAAGGATTGTGAGCACACTGTTTATAAGATCAAAAAGACCCATGGTGGTATAGGGGGACTTGGTTCAGCAACTCAGCACACTGGTTCTAGAGTACTTGGAGATAGTGGGGCAGCAGGCGTTCATCCTTCTGGAGCTGAACACAGAGATATTCCTGAGCCATCTAGGGCTAGGGAACAAAAGAAGAAGTCAAAGTAGGGAAAGATGAATGCATGGATGAAGGTAATTTTTGCTTAGTGTACATATGCTTCACAGACTGCTTATGAGGATCGAATGGAGAACAGAGAAGCAGTGAGGCATGCTAGGGAGATGCCAGGGCTACCACCACTTCCACCAGTGCAGCCACCACCTCAGTTTCCTAACTTGCCTCGTCTTTCTTCTTCTGATGAGGAGCAGGATCAGGCAGATGAGCACCATGATGAGCAGCCAGAAGATCAGCAGTATGGGCACTCATATGAGCCATTCAGTCAGTACTATGGGTACCCATAGGGGTAGCATTTTGTGGAGCCCCCAAGGCAGGAGGACCTTGGTGCAGAGATTCACCCTACAGAGGCCGATCCATAGGTTCAGGTAGCTTTGCTTCTCACATATTCCAGGAAACCGCGTCCTTCGATGGATCAGCCAGGGCCTTCTACATCAGCTAGGGCAGTACCTCCGTGACGTTCAGCATGCTTCACTTCGCACACCCATGTCGCCGAATGTGCCCGCGTCGACTCCGACAGGGATGAGTGATCTCTCTTCTTTTTCTTCTCTTTTTGGTACTTGATGCCAAAGGGGGAGAAAATTAGAGGGGTCAATAGTTTTTCGACGCCATATGATTCTTCGCTGCTGCGCTTATGTTCAGATCCGATGAGAGTAGTTGTCAGGTTGTGAGTTTAAGAGTCGCTCAAAACTCTATTTTATGAAATTATGCTACTTTGTGACTTTATTTGCTTCGGATATGGACATGTATTCATGGTTACTGTTTTTTAGCTTGTCATATTTTGAGTTTAAATTATTTTATATTCATATGATCTGCTGTAGAAATCTGTTTGCTACCTGACTGACATAGTCAGGATGGCAATGCCGCCCTCTGCTGTATCAGCCAGAATCGTGTGTGCTTGAACTGATATAACCTGTCATATGCATCATGTTTATTCCTATGACACTTTGTTCAGCACCCCACAACAGGCATGGATGTAGGGGGAGGTTCCCATCGCACCTAAAATGTGAATCATGGCCTTTTATGCCAGTTTAAGAATTCAAATTTCTATTCACAGATTTAGGGGGAGGCTCCTACATCCATGATTCAAAAATCTCAGTTTAGATTTCATATCATATGTAAGCTCTAATTGGGTTGTTATCAATTACCAAAAAGGGGAAGATTGTAAGTGCAATTAAGCCCTATTGTGGGTTTTGGCATTGATGACCACCAAATTAGAGGACTAATGAGGTTTATCGAGATGACAAGCAGGGAATCAAAGAATGAGGATGATGTACAGGTTACAGGTGTCCTAATTAAGAAAGGTGGCTAGACCCAGCTCAAAAGAGGTTTAAATTCTTTTATGTTTTGAATTTGAGTTTAGGGAAAGCCGTACTATTAAGAGGGATTTTAGGACAGTTGGTCAACTGTTGAACCAGATGCTCAAATTCACAGATCTACATCATCTCACCTAGTCAAAACAGCCAACCAAATTTCAGATCATGTTACCTATTTTGGCTAGGACGGCAGTGCCGCCCTGTTAAGAGCGGCAGTGCCGCCCTTAACCGACCGTTGGACTCGGGGGGTATTTATACCCCTCAGGCTTGGCCCATAACGGTTATCTTCTCCACTGAGTCATTCTGCTCAAGAAAAATAGAACCAAAGCTCACCCTCTCTCCTTCATTGTTGCTCCTCTATCCCTCAAGTAAATCCTTGATTCCAACCATCAAAACTTAAGAGAAAAGGCAACAAAACTCGATTGGAGAGTAGATTCACTGATTCCCAAAGTCCAAGAGCATTTGGTTCACGTTTGGCCGGCGTTTCTAGGGTTTGTTACTCTTGGAGCTTGCTCCTAGCCGGCTAGGTGTCGCCCTTGTACTTGCCAACTTGTGTAGCAGCCTTGGGAGGTTTGTAACCTCATTCAAAAGCTAAGAAATCACCCCTCACTTCAAGAGTTCACTCTCTTGATTTGAGAACGAGGGTAAGGCAAGCCTTTGTGGCAAGCTCAAGCCTTTTGTGGCTTCCTCAACAACGTGGACTTAGGCAAACCTTAGTGGTGAGCTGAACCACGGGATAAATTTTGTGTCTTGCATGCTTCGTCTTTATTATACTTGCTGTTTACTTTGTTGCTAGCTGTTGTTAGGGTTTAGTTGCTCGATTCACATTTGTGTGAAGTTTCTGTGGTATCCAGTCTTCGAACTGGATCTTAAAGTTATATTGCAGGATTAAGCAGCTAGTGGGGTCAGGTTCATATCTGTTAAATCTCAACTGTGTTACATTATTTTTTGTAGAGTGGCAGTGCCGCCCTCTGTCCTAACAGAGTTTTGAGTTGAATTTTTACAGGTCTATTCACCCCCTCTCTAGGCCTTCTTTATCTAACTATAGATCCTACAGCCGTGGCCAGATCTGCGTGGAGGAGCTGCTGTGGCCGGGGAAGGGCGCCACATGCTCGCGACCAGCTAGCCGTCGCTGTGGATCTGGCTAGAGAAGGAGCGTCACAGGGCCGAGGAGGGAGCGCCGCCACAGGAGAGCCCCACGCCACCGCCAGTGCGTCATGGCTGGATCTGTGTGGAGGAGGAGCTGCTGTTGCCGGATCCGTGGCCTGGGAAGGGCACCGCGTGCTCGTGACCAGCTAGCCGTCGCCATGGAAGGACATCGCGAGCTCGCCGTCGGTGGAGGGTTCCTACGCTGCGCCACCACGGATCCGCGCTGCTCTGGGAGGGAGGAGAGGCAGCTAAGCCAGATCTGGCCTCGCCGACGCTGGATCCGGCCTCCACACGCGCCGATGCCACCAGCCGGAGAGGGAGAAGAGGGAGCTGGCTCCGATCGGAGGGGCACGGTCAGGTGGGAGAGAGGGTGGGGTGCGGGGGAGGGAGAGGGGCGCGGTCCTATGCACCGTCGCTGGGGGAGAGGGGAGTCGCTCGGGGAGAGGGGGAGAGGGAGAGGGAGTCGTGCTCGAGCGCAGTCGCTCGGAGGAGACAGAGTCGCGCTTGGGCGTCGTCGCTCTAGAGAGTGGAGTGAGGAGAGGAGAGAGAGTGGAGTCTCTAGGGTTTCTGATTTCGTTTATATATTGGTGATGGTAGTGGGCTGGTGTGGGCTAGCGGGCTGGGCCTGATTTACCGAGGCGGTTGAGTTAGGATGCCCGCCTCGGTTAATGATTTACCGAGGCGGTTGCATTAGGATGACCGCCTCTGTTAATCTATATTAACCGAGGCGGGCACGTTAGGTTGCTCGCCTCCGTTAATGATTAACCGAGACGGTTATTGGGCAGGCTGTCGGCATCGAATAATGGAGGCGGGCAACCAGCCCGCCCGCCTCCGAGCCCCAAAATGAAATGCCTCGGTTAAGTTTTTCTGCAGTAGTGTCGTTGACGGATTACTTTGGGCATGTTGTGGCTAAGAGATTTATTTAGCGATCATGCCATGCGTTTCAATTCATCTAGGAATCAAAATTTCCTTCATATATAGCTAGACATGTGCTGCTCTAACTCGTATGAGTACACCAGGTTTAAAGATTTAAAAATGATCGGGTTATGCATTATTCTTGTTTGTTTTTAGATCAAACTCTGTGCCAAGCCTGATGGCCTGTTTGGTTCCAAATAAGTCACCTACTTATAAGTTAAAAAGTGAAATAAGTGACTGATTTTGTCAAACACCATCAACTTATAAGTCACCCCTGCTTATAAGAAATAAGCTGGTTCACCCCTGCTTAAAACTTATAAGCCACAATTTTCCGCGTGGGCCCTACACCTTCACTTAACAGGCATGACTTATAAGTCACTGGTTTTCAGTCACCTGACTTATGGAAACCGAACAGGGCCTGAATACTCTACTCTAACTTGTATAGACATGAGAGAGAATGACAGACTATGGAAACGGTTGGTAGTCTAATTTGTTATGGAATCGAACTCTGCACCATGCTTGGACGGGCGCGGGAGAGAATTAGGTCCGTTGGATCTCCATATATCAGACGGTTATAAGCGACGAAGGACAACTCGCTCACTGGCGCAAAAAGTGTCGTGAGGGTATGTACGGAAGCAACTCGCTCACTGGTGCAAAGAACTAAAAATTCCATGCACGTACATCGTTTTTCTGTTGACCCCTTGCTTCTGTATCTCCCAAAGATCAAGTCCAAGTCGGAGTTTGATGCTTGCACTCAATCGCTGCAACGCCATCCCCATGCATGCAATCATCGTGCGTGCATGGGATTGGCAGCCTCCACTCCAATCCAGCAAGAGGACAAGGCACAAATTTCTGCCGATCTGCATGAAAGCGTTAGTCCGTCCGAAAGGGGAGCGAGCCTGCTTCTCGTTGGAGACAGGCCGGGGTGAACGGCGGCGAATATCGACGATCGCGACCGGGTAACTCAGCCTAACAACCGACCAGAGATGGATACGGCAAATGTGCGACGTTTGCCGGAAAAGGGAGCTGTTAAGGTTGTCGAATTGGGAGGCCGGAATGCTTCTCTTCTTGCCACTGCATAAAGGGACCGGCCGGCGGATCGATGCGGAGGACCATCGCTGTCCTGCTCCTGCCCATGGGGATGGGGACCCTGTGGTCCGTGTCGTTCGGAAATGCAAGCAAGACTACTGCGCACGTAAGGGACAAATCGAAAGTGTATTGAGTGGTGTGTGTAAATCATTCAGTTCATCAGAGATTCAGAGCACAAATGTGTGCAGGCTCATGGCAATTAAATTTTCTATTTCCCAAAGGTGTATTTTCAACTTCGAGATGACACTTGCAGACTTGCTGTACCGTCCAGTTGTAATTAACTGGTATATGAAAGTGCCGTGCGTCAAAATCTCAAATAATCAACCACGCTGCTTTTGGGCGGGTCCTGATCTATCCATCAGGTGATATACACAGTAGGCAGGTAAATGCGAGCAGTTCAGCTACTCTAGCAGCAACCTGTTCGGCTCATGCTGATACGATCGTGGATTATTACTGCTGCCTGGTTTAGTGTGAGAAAAAAATACTATTCTGACTAAAAATTTACGATCATTTACGACCGGACGAACAGGCTGAACACCCGGAACAATTGCAGCAAAGGTTGCAATCCTGGTAGATCTTCCTTAAAAAAAAAAGGTGGTAGGTGGATTGATTGAAGCACGCGCTTTCTCAAGCCTGGGCGTTCGGGTTACCCGATTTTTTCGGGTCGGGTAATTTAAAATTCGGGTAATGAAAATTGCTACCCGATATTACCCCCGAAAAACACTACCCGCAAATTTGGGTACCCGATAATTCGGGTTCAGGTTCGGGTATTACCCGATATACCCAAATTTACAGAAAACAACAAACTACACTAAATTTCAGTAGCGATCTATACATAATTTCAGCAGCAATTTGTATAGAATTTCAATAGCAATTTGTAGAGAATAATATATTACAGTCACTCATTTAAATAGAGAGAATTATATTCTAATAAAGTAATAAGTTAAATGGTTCAGCTAACAACACATGATAAATACAAAGACAAAAACAAATCTTTAGGTAGTTCCGGTAGTTTGGGTACCGGGGGATATTACCCGAATTATCCAAACTAATTTCGGGTAATCAAAATCGCTATCCGAATTTGGGATCGGGTACCTCGGGTTCGGGTAATTCGAGTTCGGGTTCGGATAATTCGGGTACGGATAATGGGTATCGGTATTTTGCCCAGGCTTACGCTTTCTCACGGAACAGGCCTCCGTTTTGCGAGACACCATGCGTGACACTCCAGTGCAACCTGCGCAGGTCTTTGCGTGCGAGAGTCCAAAGCATAATATACCGACGATGATGCATCTAATCTAAAAGTTGAAAAAGCCTAGGCACGGTCGCGAAGCAACGGCGTTTAACCCTGTCACAGATGGCAAAGTTCGCCACCGACGGATCACGGGGCGCGGCGAGCGGCGCACGGCTCGAGATAGGAGGGCGCGCGCGGCGCACGTACGCGGCCCGAGCCACGATTCATGCGTCCCGTCACGGCAGAATGAATCCGTGTGCCGTCGTCATCGGGCTCTTGCGGCATGCAGCTCGCCGTGTGTGCTTGCTGGCCCGTTTCCGCACAGAGGTGGGCTTATTGTGCTTCTTCGTACCTCCGGGGCCGCGGCCCGTTAGGAGTAAGGGCCTCACACCAACAGAGTACATGTTTCACCGGTCCAGCTCATGTTTCTCAAAAAAAAAAAAAAGTAGGCCAGCTCATGACCACGGAAGTTCATCCGTCAATTTCCTTTTTTTTTTTCAATCCCGTTAAACAAAAAACTGGCTAGAACCTGTCTATTCATAGAAGTACAAATAGATCCAGCCATATTCATAGTATGACTATTTTGTGTAATAAATACTGATAATATATTGTATATAAACTTGACCAAATTTACAATAGTTTGACTTCAGAATAAAACTAGAATGGCTTTCTTTTTTAGTTAAGCTCTTTTTTTGTTGCAATAATGAGCCAATAATTGTGATGGGTAAGTTACAACATTTAAGTTTGCGTATTAAATTTATTTTATCCAAATAACATGGTATAATTTGAGGTGTCGACAATTAACATGGTAAATTATTTTGTTGGCCAAGGCAAGTACAAAAATAATAGATAGATTAACTTGTTCCTGAATTTTATCATAACAGAGGGAGGACTGTACCTCATTTAGTAAGATTGGCACGATCGTATCCTATCCTTAACCTACACGGCCACTTGCTAGGTCCACTATTCACGCATCAAAGATTCTTTCCGCTACTTCCACGCTTTGGAAAATTGGAAGTCCACTGCTCTCAGCTCTGCCTATACGCAAGACCTCCAAATGCAGCTAGGCAGCTAGCCATTGTCACACGATATCCGGACAGCTGAATCGACGCGAAACAAAACCGTTCTGAGCTCTATGTTAGCCGCTGGCGATCATTTATCATCGTTGCCGATCAGGCACTGTTGTTGTCAATCACATATTATGGCTAGAGGTAGAAGAAGAGAGGGAGAACAAAGCACACACAGCACAAGCACCAGCGTTGATCAGAGCTCTACAGAGGAGATGTCAAACATAACTCGCTCTCTTTACTGAGTTGCAGTGGCAAACTATATATACAACTCTACCAATCTAATCCTAGTACACAGACATGTCAGACTGTCATGCTACTATAGTGACTAGATGTGACAGCAGGGCTGACTTTGACGCCTACCCCTGCAGCTGCTACAGTGTAACAGCAGGGAGCCTTTTTCGGCGTCGCCTGTCCCTGCCATGCGTTCACACAGCGGCCGAGCGGCTTGGTGAGGACGTCCACGAGTTGCCGATCAGTTTCGACGAACTCGATGACGATCTGCCCTCCATCGATAAAGTCCTTGAGAAAGTGGAACGTGATGTCGATGTGCTTGCTCTGGTCGTAAAGAATTGGATTCTTCGCGAGGGCGATGGCGAGCTGGTTGTCCACCATCAGTGCTGGTGGGTGAGCTTCCACACCGGTCAGCTCGTCCAGCAACCGGCTCAGCCACATAGCTTGGCACGCCGCTGTGGTCACCGCCACGTACTCTGCCTCGCACGTGGACAGCGACACCACCTTCTGTTTCAGCGACAGCCATGAGATTGGGGCTGACCCGAGGAAAAAAAAGCATGCCAGAGGTGCTCCGTCGTCCGTCAAATTCCCCCGCCATGTCTGCATCGCTGAACACAGTGAGCTGCAGCCTACTCTCGTCGGTCTTGGGGAAGACGATCCCCTGATCCACCGCTCTCTTGATGTAGCGCAGCAGCCGTTTCACCACAGCCCAGTGATCCTCTCGGGGATTCTCCATGAAGCGGCTGGCGTAGCCCACGATAAACGCAATGTCCAGCCTCATATGCATTAGGTAGCGTAAACCACCGACGATGCTCTGGTAGAGTGTTGTATTTACCTTCGCCGCAGTACTGGCCTTCGTCAGCTTCAGCGGCTCCTCCATTAGAGTCACGCACGGCTTGCACTCAGCCATGCTACTCCGCTCCAACAGCTTACCGGTCATGTCATCGTCGAGCTCGGAGAAGGCTGCCTTAGAGCCCATCATGTGGTTGCTGACGCCAGAGTCCAGGTACCACCGCTGCTCCTGCTCGCCGCCCACACGTCCGAGGTGGACTTGTGCGTGCGGTTCGTTAAGGTAGACAGCTTTTAGAGAGTTCTCGGGCCCTTTCACCGCCATCACCTCTCCCTTCTCCTTGGTCTCAACGTCGTGCAGTGCATAGAACGTCGCCATCAGAAGAGTGGCCTCATCATCATCATCAGCCTACGCTAGATGAGCCTCGACCTTTTCCTCTTGCTTGCGATTTAGGCACTCCTTTGTCCAATGACCCATCTTCCCGCAGTGTCGGCAGACGTTGGGGTCGACCTTCTTCTTCTTCTCTGAAGAAGACTTGCCGCGATGCTTGCCATCGCCACCGCGGCTGGAGGAGGCTTCCCCAGAGTTCCTCCGGGTAGCCCACTCCTCCTCTATCAGCAGCAGCTTGCCTGTAACAGAACCGACCAATTATACGAGATTAAGTAAGGAAATTTTCCACCGAAGCAGATAATTTAGCAAACTTAAGCCCGTATAACCCGGTAGTCCGTGAAACCACGAAGGATTTCAAACCAATCGACATACAAACCAAGATCATACAAGTTTAGCAAGTACCATCATATGTTACATAAAGTTCGCAATGACAGTAGGATATATCAGAGTTTAGAATATAAAGTTATTACAAACCAGGTCCAATCTGAAAGAGCGGAAGCAAATAGTTTTCAAGTCACACACACACACTTTTAGTTCCAATACAGTGCCAGTAAGTAGTCATCTCCAACAAAAGCATCAGATGAGAGATACGGAGTGACCATTGCCCTTGATCCTAGTTGTCACCCATCGCCGGGTACATGCATTTAATGCAATAGCCATAGTGCATTTGACCATCTGCAACAATAATAGGAACAATGTCCTGAGTACGAGAAGATACTCAGCTAGACTTATCCGTCTTAAACCAAAATAAAATGACACCAAGGATTATGTAAGGCTTTCTTTAGTGGGCTAGCTGACTTGTTTGCGAAAAGCCTAAGCTATCATGAAGAAACCATTTTAAGTACTTTGCGTCATCTTTATTATAACCTATCCATCTAGGTAAGCACCTGTACTATAGCAATCACTTGATTAACCAATAACATTTAGTTACCAATTTAGATTTAGCATATCCCATACTATCCAGATAACCATCATTGTTCCATAATAATTACTATGATGCCGTAGCTCGAGTCAAGTGCTCACTATCCAGGAGCGATGGCGATTGGAATCGATTCCTAACCAGCTGGTGATTTATTCCTCACACAAACCATGCTTCCCCCGTTAGGGTCACTTAGATCACCAATGACACTTCCCAAGTAACCGCGGGATAACTGCCGGGACCGCACTACCCAAGGACCGCCCGACTGCCAGGACGCACCTTGGGCTCACTCTTCGTGTCCCCGTCATACGCCTTTAGTACCAGTCTACCAATCCGGGTTTATCCCGGCTCGAATAGTGTCACTAGCTTCGCGGTCGAAAGGTACTTTATTCGGCCAGCTAAATGTGAGGCATGCGTTCAACATGACAAGAGGGACGAGCAACGATCGGTCCTTAATCGACACAGATGAAAACTAACAGCACCCCAGAACCCTGTCTGGTTGCCTCCAACTTTTTCCGTCCGGTCTCCAATTATCCATCACACATGGTTAATTCCAGGATATCATTCTTTTCATAGCTAAATTCTTCCAGTAACCACCTATAATGTAGGTGATCGGATTATCACCGATTGCTACCGGTCTAAGCAAGGCTAAGCAGTTATTCGATCCTGACCTAACAGGGTAACAAGGTAGTAAGGTAGGTAAGGATAGTAATAAATGCATCAACGGTTTCAATCAACTCCTACCACTTAATGCAACAATATATAAACTCATATATATAGAAAGAATTGCTTTTATAAAGTAGAAGACTTAGAATGCTTCGGGGCTTGCCTCGTTCGAACGAACTAGGTTGATGATCCACACACTTGGGCAAGTCCTCTCCCAACTCCTCTTCCTCTGGCACCTCCTATGCCTGGACTTCTTGTGGATCCATCCCGGTCTGCTTTTCCTGAACTACTGCTAGCAACTCCTCCTGCGATCCTATATGATGCAGATGTATGAGTGCTAATGCATACGTGCATCGAAGAGATGACATGTAATGATCATGATACATGAAATGTAGATGAATATGTTCAACTGTATTGTGCATAGTAGAAGTAAAGCACTTCTATAAGGTAGCCAACATCATCCAAGAACATGTACTACTATACTACTACTACAACCATGGTACTAACATGCCAAGTCACCACAGTAATCAAAGATGCTTCAAAGATACACCAAATCAAACATTATTAACTAATCATGCGTTAAAGAAGATTTGTTTATTTCATTTTAAACTAGGGCTACAACAGCAACATATATTTCTGATGCTCATATAAATCTGAGAAAATTACAGTAGCATAGTACTACTCTAAGTAGACTACCATAAAATTTTCATTGCAATTAGATAAGTATAACAGCCTACACAAAAATAACAAGCTATGGTGGATAATTGAGCATGAAAATACTTTGTACTACAAAAAGTGTCAAACAATAGATTTGGTATTTTTCCCATGATCTACAAAGCATACAATCATTGTACAAAAAAGTTTCACCTACATGTATTATTCATATTTTTAGCCCTAGCAATTTTACAAGAAATCAGCAATTAATACACATAACCTACCTAGCCATATTTTTCCACATAACCTACATGACATATATTTTTCACAGAAAGTACATCTCAACAATAGACTACCCAATTTGGAATCATATTTTTCTGATACATATATAATTTACTACACATTTCATAAGATATCAGCAATATCAAGAATTAAATAAAGCTCTACATTAAAGTATCTCAAAAATGACATGCAATATTTTTATCATGTAGATCTGGTGACAAGGAACACAACAAAATTTATTTCAACAAATTTGGAGCCATTTTGAGCAAGTTATAAATTCCCAAAGCATCTAAATAGAAATCTAAAAATCATTTCTTAAATTCTTTCTAAAAATCCATGTGTCAAAACTGCTAGATCCACCTGGATTTCTACCCAGGCGTGCACCCCTATGGCTGACAGTGGCCCTCGTGGGTCAGTCGGCCCCACCTACTAGCCCCTGAGGCAGAGGAGGCTGCGCTGACCGGCGTGAGCTCGCCGTCGACGAGGTGGCCGGCGACGAGGTCACCACCAACGTGACCACCTTGACAAGGCGGACATGTTAGTGCAAGCGATAGGGCCAGAGGAGCTCGAGAGCGAGCTGGCCAGCGGCCATTGTGGCGTGGTGGTGCGGCTCACCGTTGGTCAGCCATCTCCGGCCGAGAAGGGGCGTGAGATGTGGCGTGGGAGCATCACCGAGCTCGGGCGGTGCTCGTGCGCATGAAGGGAGAGCGAGAAGAAGGACGGAGGGGCGAGGTCCACGGAGCGGAGTACTCCGGCGAGCTCGACCACGACTCCGACGAGGGATTCCCAGGGAAGGGGAGCTACCCATGGCTTACCGAGGTGAGCACGAGGTGCGCGAGGAGGAGGCGATGCTCAGGGCAAGATGGAGATAGCTCAGGCGAACTGGAGTAGCCGGAACGGCCAACTCCGGCGAGCTGCTGGTGCTGGCGGTGGCGGAGGCGAGCGCTGTAGCTGCTGCTTGCGCTGGTGGATGAGAGAGCGAAGTGGAGGAGTGGGGAGGAGCGCGGCGCGGTCGGGCAGGTGAAGGCGAGCGCATGGAGTGGCGGGGCCCACCGGGGTGCCACCCGTACGGCGTCGCCGGCGTTCGATGGCCACGCGGCGACTGCGGCCTGACACCGGTCAGGCGCGGCACGCTGGCAAGCGGGCGAGGCATGGGGCAGGCCAGGCCGGTCTGCGCGGCTGGGCTGGAAGCGAGGCGCGAGGCCCACTTAGGTGAAATGATCTTTTTCAAATTATTTTCAATTCCTTTTTCATTCAAACGAATTTTTGAACTATTTCAAAGCAGTTTCAAAAGTTGGTGTAAAAATGAAAGTTGTTCCATTTTTCAAGATCTACAACTTTGCTTTTATGACCAAAGTCAAATTCCAAATCGATTTTGAATTACAAAATAAAAATCAATATTAATTCAAAACCCTAATTTTGAAGAATTATTTTTAAAGGCAAAATTTGGCAAAAATTTAAACATGAACTTTGCTCCAAATTGTATCCTAAATATTTATAAGATATCTTAGTGATCAAAACAAGAAATCATGGCATCCAAACATGAGCATGGCATTTCATATTGTTTTAAACATAAATGAATTTCAATCAATTCAAGCACCACATGAAATGATACTTCATTTCTTTCGAAATGAAATGCATGAATGATGCTTATGCATGAGGTGATGATGATTATGCTCATGGGATGAATGGTAATGCATGCTTAACACCGAGGTGTTACAGCCCTCCCTACTTATAAGAATCTCGTCCTGAGATTTTGAGTTACGAACCATTTGTTATAAAAATCATTATAAGCATTTTGCAGATATTCTTCTGTTTCCCACGTCGCATCACCATCATCGTGATGACTCCACTATATCTTATATGTTCTCACCACTTTGTTACGAGTGACTCGGTCCTTAGTGTCCAAAACTCAAACCGGTTGCTCACGGTATTCCAAGTCTGACTTGAGCTGAATGCTCTGAGGTTCTATTCTCTCTTCCGGAACATGCAAGCACTTCTTCAATTGTGATACATGGAAGACTAGGAAGATCGAACCCATCGCTTCCGATAATTGTAACTTATAAGCCACGTGACCCTTCTTCTCTATGATCTTGTATGGTCCTACAAATCTAGGAGCAAGTTTTCTCTTAACTCCAAACCGTTGTACTTTCTTCATTGGAGTAACCTTCAGATAAACGTAGTCACCTACCTCAAACTCAAGCGGTCTCTTTCTCTTATCGGCATAACTCTTCTGGCGTGACCGTGCCGCTTTCATGTTTTGTTGGATAATACGGACCTTTTTCTCAGCCTCGTCAACAAAATCGATTCCGTAGAACCTTCTTTCTCCAGGCTCAACCTAATTAAATGGTGTCCTACATTTCCTACCATACAATGCTTCAAATGGAGCCATCTTGATACTCTCTTGGTAACTGTTATTGTAAGCAAACTCTGCCAAAGGTAACCATGATTCCCATGAACCTTTAGATGATAACACACAAGCTCTAAGCATATCTTCTAGGATATCATTAACTCGCTCTATCTTCCCATCTGTCTGTGGGTGGTAAGCTGTACTCCGAATCAAGCTAGTACCCAAACCTTTATGAAGATGCTCCAAAAAATGAGTGGTAAACTGTGACCCACGGTCAGACACGATAGTCTTTGGTATTCCATGTAATCGGACAATCTTAGCAATGTACTTCTCAGCATACTGAGGTGGTCAAAATGTTGTTTTGACTGGTAAAAAGTGAGCTGATTTGGTAAGGCGATTTACAATTACCCAAATTGAATCATTCCCTTTTTGTGTGGTGGGGAAACCGGTGATAAAATCCATACTTATATCATCCCATTTCCAATCTAGTACTGACAAAGGTTGCAACATTCCTGTGGGTCTCATGTGAAGAGCTTTCACTCTACAACACATGTTGCAACGAGCAACATATGCTGCAATCTCCTTCATCTTTGTCCACCAATAATGAGGTCTCAATTCTTGGTACATTTTGTTACTTCTAGGATGGATAGACAGCTTAGAGTGATGAGCTTCATCCATCAATTTGTTCTTGAGCTCTCGATCCTTAGGTACAACCAGACGGTCATTAAACCATAACACTCCTTGTTCATCCACTCTAAAGTGCTTGGACGGTTCTTTCTTTATTTTCTCCTTGATATGGAATATTCCCTTATCTGTTTTTTGACCCTCAATGATCTTGCTTTCCAAGGTACAACTAACCTAGATACTATGCAACACCACAGGATGCAACAAATTAAACCCATCTTCAAACAATGGTTGCACAGCAAGAGAATGCGACTTTCTACTTAAGGCATCTGCCACTACATTTGCCTTTTCTCGGATGATAGTGCACATTCAGATTATAATCCTTTATTAGCTCTAACCATCTTCTTTGTTGCATATTCAACTTAGACTGAGTAAATATGTACTTGAGACTCTTATGATCTGTAAAGATATTGCACACATTCCCAAGCAAGTAGTGTCTCCAAATCTTTAGAGCATGCACAACAGCCGCAAGCTCTAAATCGTGCGTAGGATAGTTAACCTCATGCTTCCTCAACTGACGTGAGGCATAAGCAATGACCCTTCCATCTTGCATTAGAACACATCCTAAGCCATTCTTTGATGCATCGCAAAACACATCAAACGGCTTCTCTATATCCGGTTGCGCTAGAACAGAAGCAGTGGTTAGCAAATTCTGCAAGGTGCAGAAAGCTGCCTCACACTCCTCTGTCCAAATGAACTTATGATCCTTTTGTAGCAAACTTGTCATTGGCTTGGCAATCTTCGAAAAGTCTGATATAAAACAACGATAGTAACCGGCTAATCCAAGAAAACTCTAAACCTCATGAACTGTGCTTGGTGCCTTCCAGTCCATAACCTCTTGTACCTTACTAGGATCCACTGAGATTCCATTCTCAGATAGCACATGACCGAGAAAAGGAACTATCTTCAGCCAGAACTCACATTTACTAAACTTAGCATACAGCTGGTGATCTCTGAGTCTAGTCAAAACAATTCTTAGATGCTCTTCATGATCCTATTCATTCTCTAAGTACACTAGAATGTCATCAATAAACACAATCACAAACTTATCCAACTCCGGCATAAAGACCGAATTCATCAGATACATAAAGTATGTAGGAGCATTTGTCAAACCAAAGGACATGACAAGATACTCGTACAAACCATATCTAGTGGAGAACGCTGTTTTGGGTATATCTTATGGTCTAATCTTGATCTGATGGTACCCTGATCTCAAATCTATTTTGGAGAACACTTTGGCTTTGGACAATTGATCAAACAAGATATCAATCCGAGGTAGAGGATACTTGTTTTTAATTGTTACCGCATTCAGTGGCCGGTAGTCCACGCACATCCGTAAGGAATTATCCTTCTTCTTCTTCACGAATAGTGTGGGACATCCCCATTCTGATGAACTTGGGCGAATCAAACCCTTAGTCAACAAATCTTGGAGTTGTTTCTTCAACTTGGCTAATTCATTTGGAGGCATCCGATAAGGCCTTTTTGAGATCGGTGGTGTTCCAGGGATTAACTTAATGGCAAACTCAACATCTCTGTCAGGTGGAAGACCAGGTAACTCATCCGGAAACACGTCTAGAAACTCGCACACTACCGGAATCTTGGCTAGAAGAGTAGTTTGGACTGCACAAGTTGTACTGGTCAGATCTATTCTCTGAGGTAAGGTTACTTGAAATGTACCTTCTCCAATAGGTTCTTTGAGAGAAATGCTTCTTCCTCCCACATCAATTACTACTCCCATCTTAGTCATCCAGTTCATTCCTATAATCACATCCAGAACTAGTCCTGGCATAACTATCAAGTTAAGCATATACTACCTGTCTGCTATACATAGGGTTATCCCCCGGATTATCTGATTAGTTAACAGATCAGCCCTAGTTGAACTAATCCGATAAGCACATTCCAATTCAACTATCTTTTGCTCATACTTTCTTGCAAATACTTGACTTATGAATGAATGCGATGATCCAGAATCAAACAAAACAACTGTAGGATGATTGTTGATAGAAAACATACCGGCTGTCATGGGCTCTCCTTCTAGGATGTCATCAATGGTGGTGTGGTGCACACGAGCTTGGTACTGATTCTGCTGCCTCTTGGGATATGGGCAAAACTTTGCAAAGTGCCCAGTTTGATTGCGGTTGAAACACGGTCCTCTTACTTGAGTAGCAGCTCCAGATGAACTGCCTTGTCCAGTCTTGGCTTGTGGCACCACCATCTTAAATGGCTTCTAGTTCCTCTGAGGTTGCTGGGCATTCTGATTCCTCCGTTGGGGTGACCTAAACCTTGCACTAGGGGTAGGCGGATGATACGCAGAACAATTTGCCATTAGGGCCCTTGGCTAGGACGGACCTGACTCAAAAGCCCTCTTGCGAGTCTTGGATGTAGCATAAACATTGTTGTTCTTTTCTTGCTTTAAGCAGTCACTAACAAAGTCATTGAAACCAGTTCTTGTGTTGGTACCCACGTGCTTCATCATCTTGGGATTCAGGCCTCTCTTGAAACTAGCGATCTTTTTGGCATCGGTATTCACCATGTCAGAGGCATAGCGACTTAGATTATTGAAGGCATGTAGATACTGGGTCATCGTCTTGGTGCCTTGGTTCAGTGCTAGAAATTCTCCAAACTTCATTTCGGTCAAACCAGGGGGAATGTAAACTCCATGAAAGGCCTTAGTGAATTCCCTCCAAGTAATGTGGGCATTGGGAGGAAAAGTGGTGCGGTGGTGCTTCCACCACATTCCTGCAGGGCCTTGCAGCTGATGAGCTGCATACTCCGTCTTTAGTACTTCTATCATCCTTAGAATACAAAACTTATCTTCCATGGTGTTTATCCACTCTTCTGCATCCAAGGGCTCTGCCGCTTCCTTAAAAATTAGTGGTCTGGTGTCCATAAAGTCCTTAAAACTGCTATGCTAATTCGCTTCATGTCCACCTAGGTTTAACCCACGGCAGGTGTTGTCAGCAATATGGCGCAATGTAGCTTCCATATTCTGCTGCATGCCCTCCATGTTGCGTTGACTTCCAAGGAACTGTGCGAAGAACTGTTCCGCGGTGTATGGTGGAGGAGGAGGCGGTGGTGGTGGATCATGGTTTTCATTCTCGACGGCACTACCACCTGCCTCAGTTGCGACATACACAGTACGACGAGTGTTCGGCATCTGCATATTTCAACAACAGTAATTATTAGGCGATGTTGTAGAAATTACAAGTGAATAAAAAATTATGCCATACTAAATTCACTGGAGAGAATAATTTCATACAATAAAACAGGGGCACAATAAGCCATTCCAATTAACACAACATGACTAATTAGATTACGGAAACGCACACATCGCGTCCAATACAACCAAATTGCCAGCATACATACACTGGACTTTTGACGTTCAGATATCGCCACAAACACATCCAAGTTTTCCAACATTACATCAAGGTCTTAGTCTTTCTACTCAGGAGTACATGCCAAACATGTCAACCATGCAAAAGGTCATCGCAAACGAAACCCTAGTAGCTAGCGCAACAACTACTAGCCTACTCATCGTGGTCGCTGTCTAGGTCAGAGATGTCAACATCGTCACTATCTACATCATCATCGTCGTCATTAGCTGGTGCCTTAGGCTCTTCGGGATCCTCGTCCTCATCTAGATCCATCTCTGCGGCTCCAGGCAGAACGTAAGGGTGGAGTTGGTTATTCAGCTGATGAACCTCCTCATGTAGGTTGTCATTGTACTCTTCTGCATTGGCTAGCTGCTGCTCCAGCTCAATCTGTCGAGCTCTCAGAACATCTTCTGCGGACCAGGCTTCATTTCTCTGGTGGAGCACATGGATCAACATGCGCTCAACGTTCCTATTGGCGATGGTCAGACGCTCGACCTACTCTCTCAGTGCACGCACATCTCCCTCATAGGCTCCAGTCCTCTAGGTCGCCTGATCCCTCTAACAAGTCAACTGGGCCATCTCTGCATTGAGGCTCTCAATCTCGGCGTCGTGATCCCTCTGAAGCTGACGTCGGTCATCGCGGGCATGACCAAGAGCACCAAACACATGTCTTAGGCTACCTTCTACTCCATTGAAAGCCTTCATCACTATAAACATGGCGCTCATGGCTGGGCTATCACTGTTCTATCCTTCTACTACACTAATCTCTATAGATCTTCCTCTTGCTTGCTGCCATGAGTCAGTGGAGGGGTTGCCCCTCGGAAAGACTCCAACTAGAGTGGCTGCCAACTTTTGAGGAAAACGATCCATGATATCCCTCAGTATTCCAAAGGCTACCCTGTCAGCTGCTTCTTCAGCGGTCCTACCAGTTGACTCATAATGCCAACTAGTCCACTCATAACTGTCACCTCGAGGACAAACAACGGCCTCCACAGTAACCAAGAGACCTTCTCCCAATTGCTCATTTGTCTAGAAGTAATGGGGCTCCATTCCATCAGGATAACCTACATAGCTGAGCACCCTCCACAAGAGTGTAGGCATCCCAAACTCTCTAAGAAACTTGTGGCGCTGACGGGTACATGGAGCAAGCTGATGGCGGGGAGCTCTGCCTCCGGTGGACTTGCGAGCGGTCTGCTTTGTAAGTGCCATCTGTAGCAAATTTGTTTTATTACTCACGTGAGAACAAGGTTAAGTTGTCATTTTTATCAAAATGAGATAATCAACTTATAAGAGGAGGAACAATATGCCATGAATGATATGTAACAACATGATGCATGCA
This sequence comes from Miscanthus floridulus, assembly GCF_019320115.1. Lineage (NCBI taxonomy): Eukaryota > Viridiplantae > Streptophyta > Magnoliopsida > Poales > Poaceae > Miscanthus > Miscanthus floridulus. Next base: position 117,935,773 of record NC_089582.1, on the reverse strand, counting down.
TGTTCTGTACGTTCTCACAAACTTAGGAAAAACAACAATTGCTAGCGGCATAGACGGTGGCATACAACGGTCTCTGATAACAAAGCTAATACGTACTATACGATAGCGCTGTTATGTACCTACAAAAGATCCACTTTAGCCCAAACCCTGACAGTATGAAAAATATGCACGAAAGCAGTAAAGTAATCTACTCATTCTACACGCATCCCCAGATACACGTACAACGGTAGCAACTACCCGAACCATCGTCCTATCAACGGCATCATCACCACAGGACAGAATTTCCCCACACATTGGATACCTTCATACAAACACGCGTATGGCATGTAAATAATCTAGCTTCATATAAGCACTTCTCTAGATCAGCAGTGTATCCGATCATGCTCTCACAACTCTCACTTACCGAGGCGTAGAGGCAATGGATCCATACATTACCACTCAAGTGAATGGCACTCATACAATAGCACGTCGTATGAGCAATGAAATAGAAATATGATGCAAAGACCCCCAAGTTAGTACTTAAATAAGCCACCTAGAGTTCTTAACTGGGCATAAAGGATATGACCACTGGCACACTCTTAAGTTTTTAATTAGAGGTTGAAACACCTATATACTATAGTTTGCAATTAGTTTTGTAACACAAAACCCTTTTGTTTTAAATACATGCATGAATAGTAACCTACTAAACCTTGCTCTGATGCCAGCTGTAACAGAACCGACCAATTATATAAGATTAAGCAAGGAAATCTTCTGTCGAAGTAGATAATTTAGCAAACTTAAGCCCGTATAACCCGGTAGTCCGTGAAACCACGAAGGATTTCAAACCAATCGACATACAAACCAAGATCATACAAGTTTAGCAAGTACCGTCACATGTTACATAAAGTTCACAATGACAGTAGGATACATCAGAGTTTAGAATATAAAGTTATTACAAACTAGGTCTAATCTGAAAGAGCGGAAGCAAATAGTTTTCAAGTCACACACACACACTTTTAATTCCAATACAGTGCCAGTGAGTAGTCATCTCCAATAAAAGCATCAGATAAGAGATACGGAGTGACCATTGCCCTTGATCCTAGTTGTCACCCATCGCTGGGTATAGGCATTTAATGCAACAGCCGTAGTACATTTGACCATCTACAACAACAATGGGAACAACGCCCTGAGTACGAGAAGGTACTCAGCTAGACTTACCCATCTTAAACCAAAATAAAATGACACCAAGGATTATGCAAGGCTTTCTTTAGTAGGCTAGCTGACTTGTTTACGAAAAGCCTAAGCTATCATGAAGAAACCATTCTAAGTACTTTGCGTCATCTTTATTATAACCTTTCCAAGTAGCCGCGGGATAACTGCCGGGACCGCACTACCCAGGGACCGCCCGACTGTCAGGACGCACCTTGGGCTCACTCTTCGCGTCCCCATCATACGCCCTTCAGCACCAGTTTGCCAATCCAGGTTTATCCCGGCTCAAATAGTGTCACTAGCTTCGCGGTCGAAAGGTACTTTATTTGGCTAGCTAAATGTGAGGCATGCGTTCAACATGACAAGAGGAACAAGCAATGATCGGTCCTTAATTGACACAGACGGAAACTAACAGCACCTCAGAACCCTGTCTGGTTGCCTCCAACTTTTTCCGTCTGGTCTCCAATTATCCATCACACATGGTTAATTCCAGGATATCATTCTTTCCATAGCTAAATTCTTCTAGTAACCACCTATAATGTAGGTGATCGGATTATCACCGATTGCTACCGGTCTAAGCAAGGCTAAGCAGTTATTCGATCCTGACCTAACAGGGTAACAAGGTAGTAAGGTAGGTAAGGATAGTAATAAATGCATCAACGGTTTCAATCAACTCCTACCACTTAATGCAACAATCTATAAACTCGTATATATAGAAAGAATTGCTTTTATAAAGTAGGAGACTTAGAATGCTTCGGGGCTTGCCTCGTTCGAACGAACTAGGTTGATGATCCACGCACTCGGGCAAGTCCTCTCCCGACTCTTTTCCTCTGGCACCTCCTGTGCCTGGACTTTTTGTGGATCTGTCCTGGTCTGCTCTTCCTGAACTACTGCTAGCAACTCCTCCTGTGATCCTATATGATGCAGATGTATGAGTGCTAATGCATAGGTGCATCGAAGAGATGACATGTAATGATCATGATACATGAAATGTAGATGAATATGTTCAACTGTATTGTGCATAGTAGAAGTAAAGCACTTCTACAAGGTAGCCAACATCATCCAAGAACATGTACTACTATACAACTACTACAACCACGGTACTAACATGCCAAGTCACCACAGCAATCTAAGATGCTTCAAAGATACACCAAAGCAAACATTATTAACTAATCATGCGTTAAAGAAGATTTGTTTATTTCATTTTAAACTAGGGCTACAACAGCAACATATATTTCTGGTGCTCATATAAATTTCAGAAAATTACAGTAGCATAGTACTACTCTAAGTAGACTACCATAAAATTTTCATTGCAGTTAGATAAGTATAACAGCCTACACAAAAATGACAAGCTATGGTGGATAATTGAGCATGAAAATACTTTGTACTACGAAAAGTGTCAAACAACAAATTTGGTATTTTTCCCATGATCTACAGAGCATACAATCACTGTACAAAAAGTTTCACCTACATGTATTATTCATATTTTTAGCCCTAGCAATTTTATAAGAAATCAGTAATTAATACACATAACCTACCTAGCCATATTTTTCCACATAACCTGCATGACATATATTTTTCACAGAAAGTACATCTCAAGAATAGACTACCCAATTTGGAATCATATTTTTCTGATACATATAGAATTTACTACACATTTCACAAGATATCAGCAATATCAAGAATTAAATAAAGCTCTACATTAAAGTATCTCAGAAATGACATGCAATATTTTTATCATGTAGATCTGGTGATAAGGAACACAACAAAAAAAATTTCAACAAATTTGGAGCCATTTTGAGCAAGTTATAAATTCCCAAAGCATCTAAATGGAAATCTGAAAATCATTTCTTAAATTCTTTCTGAAAATCCATGTTCAAAACTGCTAGATCCACCCGGATTTCTACCCAGGCGTGCACCCCTATGGCTGACAGTGGCCCCCGCAGGTTAGCCGGCCCCACCTGCCAGCCCCTAAGGCAGAGGAGGCCGCGCTGACCGGCGTGAGCTCGCCGTCGGCAAGGTGGCCGGCGACGAGGTCACCACCAACGTGACCACTTTGACAAGGCGGACACGTTAGTGCAAGTAGCAGGGCTGGAGGAGCTCGAGAGCGAGCTGGCCAGCGGCCATGGCGGTGCGGTGGTGCGGCTCACCGTCGGCCGACCATCTCCGGCCGAGAAGGGGCGTGAGATGGGGCGTGGGAGCTTCACCGAGCTCGGGCGGTGCTCGTGCGCGTGAAGGGAGAGCGAGAAGAAGGACGGAGAGGTGAGGTCCACGGAGCGGAGTACTCCGGCGAGGGATTCCCGGGGAAGGGGAGCTTCCCATAGCTTACCGAGGCGAGCACGAGGTGCGCGAGGAAGAGGCAATGCTCAGGGCAAGATGGAGATAGCTCAGACGAACTAGAGCAGCCGGAACGGCCAACTCCGGCGAGCTGCTGGTGCGGGCGATGGCAGAGGCGAGCGCTGCAGCTGCTGCTTGCGCTGGCGGATGAGAGAGCGAAGTGGAGGAGTGGGGAGGAGCGCGGCGTGGTCGGGCAAGTGAAGGCGAGCGCGTGGAGTGGCGGGGCCCACCGGGGTGCCACCCGTACGCCATCACCGGCGTTCGGCGGCCACGCGGCGGCTGCGGCCTGACGCCGGTCGGGCACGACGCGCTGCCGAGCGGGCGAGGCGCGGGGCAGGCCGGGCCGGTCTGCGCGGCTGGGCCGGAAGCGAGGCGTGAGGCCCACTTAGGTGAAATGATCTTTTTCAAATTATTTTCAATTGCTTTTTCATTCAAACGAATTTTTGAACTATTTCAAAGCAGTTTCAAAAGTTGGTGTAAAAATGAAAGTTGTTCCATTTTTCAAGATCTACAACTTTGCTTTTATGACCAAAGTCAAATTCCAAATCGATTTTGAATTACAAAATAAAAATCAATATTAATTCAAAACCCTAATTTTGAAGAATTATTTTTAAAGGCAAAATTTGGCAAAAATTTAAACATGAACTTTGCTCCAAATTGTATCCTAAATATTTATAAGATATCTTAGTGATCAAAACAAGAAATCATGGCATCCAAACATGAGCATGGCATTTCATATTGTTTTAAACATAAATGAATTTCAATCAATTCAAGCACCACATGAAATGATACTTCATTTCTTTCGAAATGAAATGCATGAATGATGCTTATGCATGAGGTGATGATGATTATGCTCATGGGATGAAATGGTAATGCATGTTTAACACCGAGGTGTTACATTGCCGTTGTCCTTCGTTGTTGTGGTCTGCTCCATGCGCTCGTCCACCGCCCGTAGACGGCCTGTCACATCCTCAACGGTGAGGGTGGATAAGTCCAACATCGTCTCTATGGTGAGAGCAATCTGGATGTACTTCGTCGGCATAGATTGGAGGTATTTGGAGACCGCCTCTTCTTCATCGATGATGATGCTGTGGCTCCTCAGCTTGCTGATGAGCGTCTGTAGGCGGAGGAAGAAATCCTGCACCGCTTCACCATCCTTGAACTTGAGGTTAGCGTACTCCTGCTTCAGAAGCTGGGCCGTCTTCTTTGCGCGGTCAGACTCGATGCACATCGCCGCAATGGCCTCCCACGCCTCCTTAGCTGAGCTTTTCGCCTCCAACGGCTTCCTGTACTCCACTGGCACAGCAGCGAGGATAGCCTCTAACGCTGACATATCGTCTTTTTCGTTGTCGGTGCCCTTGTCAACAGCATTCTAGAGCCGTCGGGCTCTGAGCTTAACCTTCATACTTACCGACCACTCGCCATAGTTGGTGCGAGTTTGTGTCGGGCAACTGGTGCCGCTGACCTCCCGCACCGTGCGTAGAAGAAGGGAGCGAGTTCAGTTTGCCATCTCCTCTGCAGAGCTCCGACTAACGCTGGTGCTTGTGCTGTGTGTGCTATGTTCTTCCTCCCTTCTTCTACCTCTAGCCATAGTGTGTGGTCGGTAATAACCGTGCGTGGTCGGCAACGATGATGAGTGGTCGACTCACCCGTGCCGGAGATCCAGGAGCTAACACTCAACGCCTCAACCCGAGATCTCCATTCACGGTGGCAATGCAACTTGTGTCAAAATTCGGGAGGTGCAACGACTCTTGATTCATGTACATGTGACATACAATAAGAAGAGCAGTTTGACATGAGCTGGGGTGGTAGGTGTTTGTTGATCCGCAGGGAGATGGAACTACTAAAATATTTGGATCTCAGGGAAGTCAACCGTATCCCTGCTCATGTGAGGAGCGGCAAGCCGGAGGAGATCGTACGTTCTTGGCGGCGTCAACTAACTTTTATTCCCACTAATCATGTGCAGTGCAGTCTTTGTGTAGATGGAATCGTACTTGCATTGCCTCATTCAGAATTGCGTCGTCACCACCTTCGTCAGCTTCCTCGCCACTTGAGCTAGCTATGTGCAGCAGTGCAAGTTTAAGCCCGTGTTTAGTGGGTGAAAAGTTGGAAATTTGGCTACTGTAGCACTTTCGTTTTTATTTGGCAATTAGTATTTAATCATGGACTAATTAAGCTCAAAACGTTCGTCTCGCAATTTCCAACCAAACTGTGCAATTAATTTTTTTTCGTCTACATTTAATGCTCCATGCACGTATCGCAAGATTCGATGTGATGGATACTGTAGCACTTTTTGGAAAAACTTTTCACGAACTAAACAAGGGCTAAATTCGGATAGATGATGCCTCTGCACATTCGGATCTGAAACCAAACTGACAGCCAATCAGTGTTTTACTTACTATATACAGAGGGAAAGAATGGACATGGCTGAAATGCTCAGCGGCGACAAAAATGTTCCAGTTGTTCGAGTTTAAGTTCGATAAACATGTAGTTGTTTCTGTTATGATGTTGTTTTTGGTGTAGTAACTTTGATGTGTGATCAATGCTACTACCATGTATAGCGTTTGCGTTTCTGAGGTCAACCTTTTCTGCGCTGATTGGTGCCCTTCAAAAACAAAAGCTTTGATTCTTTTTAAAACAGGGAAAGAAGAACATATTTCTGAACGTGTTATTGCCGATTCTGTGATTCAGCGTAACCACATGTGGAGTAAAAACATCACATTTCTGAACACCTGACCCCCTCACCTCTGTCATTCTGTTCTCAATGCTGTGAGGCGCGGCATGCCTGTCAGGCGTTGGAGCTCAACCCTCTCGCCTCGCACGATCGCATCACCCTCATCCTCTTGCACGAGGACACGAACATCCTGCAAACCAAACCAAACCAAACACGTGAATTGGGCATTTGTTAGAGAGCCTATCATCTTTACTCCAGTACAATCGTCCAATATATAGTGGCAGTGCAGTTTCAGCGAGGGTGCGTACTCCCACGGCACGTCGCCGACGAGCATCCAGTCGCCGTCACCGTCCTCGTACACCACGGCGAGCTCCCAGTCGCCGTACCCGTCCATCAGCCCTGCACAAAACGAAACAGAAAGTGCAATTCTTCTTAGTTTCCATTCTCCCCGAGGCTTACATTATTATTATATATATGCAAGAACGCCGTCGATCTCGCACAACATTGCAGCAAGCTTACCGATTGAGCAGCAGCAGAACAGCTCATTGAGCGCCTCCACGAGCTCGCCGTAGTCATCGTACGCCGCCACGTCCACCTTCCTGAGGTACGGCGTCCCGTCCATGCTCACCTTCACGAACGCTTGCATCCTGCTCGCAATCGTCCGGTCGGTCAGTCAGACAGACAGAACTACGTGCATGCCACCCCACAGCAGTCAACATGCGACCGGGTCAACCGCGAGAAATGCGGCAGGACCGAGGAGGAGAGCTAACAACGTACATGGCGGACGACGACGACGGCTGCTGGCCGTTCTTCCTGGCTCGTCTCGCCTTGCGCGCATTGACGCCGGGTGGCCCCAGCGTCAGCTCGGTGAGGTCCACGCCGTCGTCGCCGTAGCCCGCCATGCGTTCCAGGCTCTCAGCTAGCTTCGTGCTCCGTCCCAATCGATGTCGGCCTGTGTACGTCGACGACGAACGGCCGGCGACAAGCTGAGGACCTGAGGTGGAGGCGCTAATCGTGAAGCGTGAAGGTGGTGGAAGGTGGAAGTGATCGAGAGCTCCAGCTCTGGGCGGCACCCGTCTATATACCGTCGTTGGTGCGGCGGCGGCTCACAGGGTGTCCTGGGCACGAGATCCTCTGTGGAGTGGAGGGAGCAGGCGGCATCGTGCCAAGCAGGAAGATACGATACGGCGGCGGCAGCGTGACTGTGGCTGCAGAGGATCCGGTTTCCGGTTGGGTCGTTGGGCCGGGGACAGCCGCACGGCTGCGGAGCCTGGCGGGAGCGCCGGCGGTTGGGTTGGGTGCGGTGCGGGCAGGCACCGCAGCCGGCCGGCATGAACCCTGGCACGGTGTCCTTCGTGGGGCCGACCGGGAGTTGCCAGGTAGACGCCCTGGTCTCCTGCCTCACGTCGCGTGCCACCGTGGCTGCCCGGGCCAGAATCTGGTGTGGCGCCATTGCTCCTGTACGTAGCCAGTGCTCAATGCTCAGGCGCTGGTTAGTGTGTCACAGGCAGCCTAATCATATTTACGGCCAGCTAATGACGATACTCCTACTCCTGTATCTAGAATTTACGATTGAGGGCTAATATATTCTTGACCGGTAGTACTATAGATTTCAGTGGCGAATCTAACGGAAGACTGCAGTGGCAGACTATCATCAGTACAACCTGGTTATGAATACAATACTCTGAATGACCCCGAACAAGGATGTTTTTATACTTTTACTAATGTTCAGACTTGTAAGGGTAACCCATTATCCTCATACCGCAAAGCGCCTTCATTTTTCAAGTAGTATAGCAGCCAATATCAATCAGTACGTAGAGTAGCCATTTCCACACATGGTCCATGGAAGCCGCCACAGTAGATCCGGGTTCTGGCGAGGGGGTAGGGGACAGCCGCCCTCGCAAGGCCGCAAGTGGGCGCGTGGGAGCCGGCTACGTGCATGTTCCCTCCGTGACACTGGTTCACGCCGCTGAAGACCCGAGTCGCGTATGTGCATGAACGCAGCCGGGGGCCGCAGCACGCAGCAGCAGCGACGTGCCCGCACCGCACGAAGCCAAGTCGGCTTCCTCCTCCCCTGCCCGTGTTTGTTTCGCAGCCCGCGGCAGCCGCTGGTCCCCGCGCGCGGTGCCGGGCGCTGGCTCGACAGCGCGAGGCCTCGCCGCCGCCGTGTCCGGCAAAGCGCGCACTGCTCCTCGCGGGACACGAGCATCGCATCGTGCTCCGCGCTCGCGCGGAGCAGCAGGACCGGGCGCTCGTGTAGTTCCATTCGATGCACCGGGTTGCCGGCCTACGTGACCGTGCCTGTCGCAAGTTCACGACTGGGGGGAGGGCCGGGGAGGCGGGACGGTGCCAGTGCGCGTGGATTTCCGCGGCGCCCCCTTGTCCTGGCGCGCGCCCGGTGTCGTGCCCCTGCTGGGAGAGCAGCGGGTGCGTGTGGCGGCTGGTCATTTGTTCGCGGCCTCGCGGCTCCCCGAGACTACACGCGCGGCGGTGTGCGATTGTTCGCGGCTCCCGCTGCCGGCAGAGGATTAACCTCGGAGTTGGTGGCTGGAGTGGCATGGGTTGGGTTAAACCCGAGTTTTGTAAGACATCCAAGAGCCTTTCGATCAAACCATGTTTTGACTGAAAACTGTACTTCAAAACGAATGTTTGACCAGCACGCTCGCGCCCTCAGTGGCATGAAACGTGTCGAGTGGACCCCGTTGGATGGGCACTAGGGTAATAATCCACAGATTTGGGGTCGAGTAATTGAAAATTCGGCCATTAGAAATTACTACTCGATGTCTGTCCCTAAAAGGCATTTCCCAATATTTCGGGTTAGGGTTTGGGTTTTATCCAAAATTGATAAAACCAACAATTTTGACAGAATTTGATGATGACATGAGACCTTCGGATACGACCTTTGATTATAAGGTAAGCTTGTTCCTACATTTGTATAGTGATTTTTGGTATAATTCACTTGGTTCCACATGTACATGTCATTATTTGCTTGTAGGTACAAATGTGTCTCAAAGTGTAAGTCCATTAAAGTTGAACTTCTAGTTTATCGGCGGCCCGACAATACTTCATTGGGAAGATCATAACTCATCCATCCAAAGTGCGATTGAGGTCAATGAGCACTTGATGAAAAGCTTGTTTAATAAGCTTTTAAATAGATCTGGTCCCACATCAATAAGGCCTCCAATTCAACAAGATATTATGTCGCTATTTCTGTCAGGAGCTACATCATCGTTATGGGCTTGTTATTCATCCTGGGGACCCTGGCCCAAGTGAGAGCACGCTCCAAGGAGATGTAGAACTCACAAAGGAAGCCCTTGGACGTCCTCCTCCTTGGCCGCCTCCTTAGGAGGCCAGCAAGGGCGTCCAAGCCAATTCGAAGGCCCAGTGCAACTCGAGTTCGAGTCTGCCACGGCCTTCAGGACCAATCTGCAATAAAACAGACGCTCAGGACGCATCCGAACTCCGTTTTCGATGATCCACATATGGATAGAAAGATAATTTCATAAGCTAACCAATGAATTTGGTTCGAAGTCCAAATTCCACCGGAGTTAATAGAAACCATCGAAACAAGTTAGCGTCCAGAATCTGTCAGGTGCTGCTCCAGCGTGTATCATTTTTGAGCCCGTTAGGGGGGCGTGTCTAGGGGGAGTGACGACCCTTAGACCTTATATTCAGCCGCCACCACCATCGTGAGGGTTTAGATTTTATTTTAGATCAATCTGTCTTTAAATAGTCGCCATTATGAGTTTGTGAAACCACACATTCGATTGCTTAATCATATATCCGCAATTGTCACTTTACTTGAGTTGCGTTTTATCTTATTCTTGCTCGTGTTCTTCGATTCGCAGCAGGGATTAGACTTCTTGGTGAGGTCAACTGGTTTGTGTGACGGTTGATAACTAGAGGAGACGTGCTGCTAAGGTTGCAGGGTTTAGGTCTTTGTGATCTAAAGCTGGATCGGTGTGTCGCTTTTCGCCCAAATCGATAGCTATCTCAACCTGACGGAAGATCAGGAACCTCGTTGTAACACCTCTGATGTTACGAGCTTGCTTAGCACCGAGATTTAGGTCCAAGAGGAATTAGCCAAACAAGTTTTTGGGTTTTTAAAATTTATAATGCACGCGAAATGATAAGTGAATCCTATGTGACTCACTTTTATGGACTCAAATAAATATCCAAGTTAACTTACTTGGTGCGTAAAAAGTGCTGATGAAAATCCTAACGAGAAACATGAGATAAGTCGTTTTAATTGTTTGGCACGAGAAACAATTTATATAAACAAAAATAAAATATAACTTGTGTGTAATACATAAGTAAAGATAACGAGCAAGTGGTGTAGTTGAAGATGCAACTTTAATTTGTGAAAATAAATAGTGTTAACTAGTGCTCTTGGGAGCTCAAAATCAAATTTGACGTTAAGATAAGCTCTTTTCGTTAAGTCGGCAAATACTTGAACTATTGTTAAAATACCATTTTTGGTGAATTATATTGAGCAAAATAGTTAAATAGTGCTTAAATATTTTGCTCCTATGGGTTAGTATAAGGTATGGACATTGCATGAAGTATTTGTTGGTTGAAGTTAACACGGTTTGGACCTTTTAAAAATTGTAACAAAATAGTTAATGGCTACTTAGTCCCAATTGAAAACCCTTAATGTTTCTAAGTATGGAAGGATGGTAGACAATGCTATTTTGACATTTAAGTTCTAACTAAAATACTTAAACACTAGTTTCATGTTTTGGTATTGTTGTTTGCTTCTAAGTGAGTACTTGGGTATGGTGTGGGTCATGGGTGTGTTGTACGTCGCGTTGCCCTCCTTTAAAATTGCTCAAACGTCGTTAAAACGTGTGAAATCATGTTGTGGGCGCTCTGTTCACGAACTGGCGTTCAGCGCGACGAGCTCATATTGGCATCCATCTATCTCCTTCCCTGGTTGCTCTCTGGTCATGGCCATGGTGTTGCTAGGATGTTGGCAATGTGGACTTTACGATAGGAGAGTTAGTTGAATCTCAAATGTGATCGTTAGTAACTTTTGCTATGCTTTAAAACACGTGCACATCACCTAGGGCAGCCGTTCAGACGGTGTTCACAGTCACCGCGGGCACAACGCAGTTGACGTCGGGGTCACGTCGCAACCAAGCCATGGCCGCCGGCCCACGCGTGTGCTAGGCCAATGTCATGCTACGCCCAGGCCTTGCGTGGCCCGACCCGACTGCGGTGGTCTGGTCCCACTACCACGGTCTGCGCGTGCCAACGTTCAACCACCGAGCCATGCGCGGGGGCATGGCGGAGCTGCGACGGTCGCCACCTTGATGACATGGCGCTTGCCCCACCCTTCATCCTACCTACCATGTCGAGCCTCTGGGCATGTGGTGCTACCGCCACGTCTAGGTCGATGACCCCCGTCACCGTGGTGATGAGACGCTTCCCTGTCTGCCCCACTAGCTGATGCCGGTGCGACCTGCTCGGGTCCGGCCACTCCAATTCAAGTGCATCGTGCCAAGCCCTTCCCTGTCTCATCAACTATGCGCACGTGCTCTTACTATAGCTATCGGTCGAAGCCACCATCTTAATCCACTCGAGCTCACTCATGTGCCTCTCCATGACATGACCATAGCAGGAGCACCATGCGCTCTGCCTCTCGATTCGCTTAGCTCAGAGCATCGTAGTTCAATTCCTTGCACTAGCAAGTGGCCTAGGAAGTCTACTAGCCAGGCGACTTTGATCGAGGCTTTGTCGCGCCTTGGCATGGACAGATTTAGGGTTTCCACGACCGCTGGTCATCACACCTCCAAAACAGAGCATGACTTGGGGTAAGGCCCTACCCCTTGACAGGGGTTCAACTAGTTGTTCCTATAAGCTCACCTTGGTCCCCTCATGTTGTTGCTCGTCTTTGTTTGACTAGGAACGACATGAGTGAGGACTTGACGCATCGGCGTCAACCATGGAGCGCCTTCAATATCACTGCGCACGTGGCTAGGCCACCTCAGCACTCCTCCACCTCAACCACCACCGCAACATGAATTCCAATGAGCTACTAGTGCTTACTCACTATCTCCACCACCCCAATAGTGCCTAGGGCCACCGGAACAGTCACGCCATCGCTCGGTTCTACCATCGTTGAGGCTAGGCTTCGGTAGTGCACTGTTAAGCTCCCAACCGCCACCCAGCGTAGCCGCTTAGGTTAGGGATTGCGATCGATGCTCTAGGTAAGTCCGCGTGAATCCTAGATGGCTGGTGTGACCGCTCAGTGTCCGTGTTCATCGCGCCGTAGGGCATCCTGCTTCGAGGACATGCGTGGGGAAATTAGGAAGACGCTAGGGGTTGAAATGAATTAGTCTGAAAGAGAGGGAAATAGTAAACAAACTACGACGTAGTTTTAGACAAGATTAGGGTCTCTTTTGCAAAAGAGCCACGTGCGCAAACTCCCCGCTTTGGGCCGTGGCCGGCTTGTTGCGCGTGCCCGCGTCCTGCGTTGGACCAAGCCAGGTTGCTGGGCCGAATTAGTTGCCACTGACCCTTTTCTTTTTCTAAAGCATTTCCTAATTTAGTTTCTGAGCAAACTTGTAAATTCAATATAAATTTGTGTAGTTGACTAAAAATTGTGAAATTAATTTTGTTAGGTTCCTAAAATCATGATCTATTTGCCAGTATATCTTCTTCACATAGTTTCATAGTATTTTCAAGAGTTATCTAATTAAATTGAGATATTTAATATTGTTAAGGTATAAACTTGTAGAATTTTTTATGATTAATCAGTGCTAGTGTTAATTCTAGAAATTTTACAGTAGCTTCCTAATATTATGAGGTGCTCACTATAATTTTTGTAGCTCCATGATAATTAATTTGTTAAGGTAGCTAAATGAGCTCTAGTTCGAATATATAAATTTAATCAATAGAAGCCAAAACACATTGGGATTTTTAAAACTAGAACATTTTCTGGAGACGAAGCCTTGCTCGACAACGTGGTACGTAGCCTAGTACGTTAGTCATTAGAGCTAGCTCATTAGCTTGAGAGGCATAATCGTATTTCTATGAGTTTTGGTTGCCGTTGATTATTTACGTCTCTATGTTGCATCCACGTATATCATAATAGGAACAACGATGGATCATGGAGACGATTGGAGTAGCGGAAAGCATGGTGCCTTGATGATCATGTCACCATGATGGAATGCTAACTTTTGGTTAGATCTTACCCAGACAAGCTCCGATGCACAACCTCTATTATTCTGCACTTTATTTTATGCTTGTGCATTAAGTTTTGAGGAGTTGAATGAAACCCACTTGCATATATATATATATATATATTCTTATCCTATGAGTCCTACTAGTATGTCAGGATCATGTAGATTGCTATGCTATATGATCTGGTAGAAGTCGAGTGATTACCTGTCACTCGTGAGAGATAGGAAAGATATTATTGTTGTTATTATATTACTATCACATGGAATATATATGAATGATAATTGGAGACCGGACGAAATGGTACTTTGGATCTAGACTTGGTTAGGCATTCGAGTGAGGCTCGGCTTGCACGTGTTCTGCCTATGTTGATTGAGGACCGTCCGTTGCTATGGTTGGTAGTCAGGTCACAGACTTAATATCTTAAGCACATACTTGCTTATGGGAGCGGAAAGACTCGTTACATTCTTGTCATAGGTTTTGGCTCTTTCCAGACTGACTGATTGGAGGTGAGAAAAGGTCTAAGCACCATATTGAGACCAGGTCTCAAGTGTGGGGCTTGGAGTCCAAGTTTGAACAGAGACCTAGACCCCTAGATAAGAGTGGAATTGGTTGGTCTTATTTGTGCCTGGAGTACAAACGTGGCATGTGTTTTGGGGTACCCAGCTGACATACATTGATTCATGAATCACCGTTTCTATGAGATGGTATCGACTTGGCTATGGTCTAGCATCGTAGTAAGATCCGGAATATGAAAGATGGTAAAATGGTTCTAATTGCTAACCACCTGCTTGAAAGTAGCATAGGAGCTTACATAGAATGGATAGTTAATGGCCTAATGATGACTACTAATAAAATTTAATATAAGGACGTGCTTCTGCAGATGCAATAACCCACAAGCCAAATAAACCTTGCATATCCTTAGAGTCTTTTAATTTCCTTCTGTCGGGTAAGTCTCGCTGAGTACAATCAAGTACGCAGGGTTTTATTCTCCCTGTTGTAGGTGATCGGAGGATACATAGAGCTGACTCTTGTGTGTGGAAATCTGCTGGTGGGCTCAGAGAGGATTCCTTTCACGCTATGACCATAGTGTTTATTTAAAACCCTCACTAAAGGCTTTTATAAGAAAATATGTAAAATCTGCTAGCATCTCTCGTATATAAATATCCACTATGTTAATACTCCACCATGTCGTTAAATTAATCTTTGCTTTCTTTGTAACTCTGACAATATTGTTATATTTCACTGTTATAATTAATTGAGATAATATTCTACTATTGTAATAAAGTGATGTAAGAAATAACTTTAGAATGTTGTAAGCTTTATTCTCTCATTTATGATCCTAATGAAAAAATTTGGATTTTTTAGTTCTCCCTTGGGGTGTGCTCAATGGAACTACGTAGTTTAGTGTCCTCTCTTGAGTACTTAGTGTCTAATGAAACACAAGTACTCCTGGGAGACATTAGATTAGGCAGTTCTGCCACACTCGTCCACATCAAATGGTAATCAGAGCTTTAGGTATACCATCAGTTCCGCATCTATCCTTAGCTTGAGTCTTTTTGCCTTCGTTCCATAGTCCATTGTCATATTTGTTTCCTGTCCTAGAACCATCCACGCCATAGCCTTTGTATAATTCAACTTTAGAGTCTGCCATGTTAAGTTTATGTCCTAGGTCAAGATCTTGTCATTGGTTTAGATTGTGTTCTCTAGTTTGTGTTGATCCCTCTAACCGCCACCATCTCATATCACCATCGGTTTGCATCTTGTGTCCACTAAAACCCTTATTCGAGTAGCTTCCTTAAAACTGTCATAACTTTTGCATCCGAACTCGAAATGGAGCAAATTTTATATCTACAGAGAACGCCAAAAAATTTTAGATCTGTTTCATCCCAGCGTTGCTGGGTTCGCAAAAATTAGATTTGCGAAATTCAATTAGGAAAATAGAGTTTCTAGGTGCACAAGTTTTGGTATGCTTTTTGGAGCACAGTCTTGATTTTCTATACGCCACATCTTTTATTCAATTGAGCTCAAATTTTTTATGGTTTATTCTTATGTGCTCCTTGCTGAGAGAAAATATCAAAAGAGCAAAAGCAAGACAAAAAAGAAGAGATCAAAAAGGAGCATATAAGGAACACTCAATAGCTCTATTCTTTGTGGTGCCTTTTTGCCTTGTCTGTATTTCCGTTGCTCCCTTTCATACTTGTTTCCATTCATACTTGTTTCACTCATTTGTCACAACTGGTGCTAGGAGCACATATAGGCCAGCAACTAGGATAAGTGCTCTAGACATTTATTCAATGTTGCTATCTGTTATTGACTTGTGTGCCACATATACATATTTGTTCTTTTGTGTGCCTCCCAAGCTACACATATACTTCAGATCAGTACAGAAAAAGACCCTTGCAATCTTGGTGACGTGCCCTCACAAGTATCATGAACCAGCCACCAGTTGTATCATCCACTACTTTGCTTTGGTAAGAACACTTGTAAGAGCTTGGTAAGACGTGTGGGAGTGTGATTCCACTGACCCATAAATAGTTCATAGGGCATTTATTTTGATTGCTGACAATGCCAAACAACGAGCTTCTTTTTAAGAGTGAATTGCAGGATATCATGGACCGACTATCTACAAGGATGGATGAAATAATTACAAAAGTAGACACTAGAGCGTGCACACGACCGCCCTCCTTTGCTGCTACAGCGACGTCATCACCGCCACCTCCCGCATGTACTACGGAGTTTGCACAGCGAGTGCTCAGTTCTCAAATAGAGAAGGCGGAGCAAAACCAGTCCTACAACTTGTTCCAAACATACTTTGTTGTGAAGGAATGGTGTTGTCGTGTTATGATTGATGGGGAGACTTGCAACAACCTCGCAAGCTTAGAGATGGTTGAGAAGCTTGGTCTGACCATAGAGCCGCATCCACATCCATATTACATTCAATGGGTAGATACTTGGGATAAGATAAAGGTAACTGAAATTGCACGCATTGAGTTTTCCCTAGGTCCGTATAAGGATAGCGCTGAATTTGATATAGTACCTATGCAATCATGTCAGTTGTTATTTGGTAACCATGGATATCTAAAAAAATGTTGTGCACAATACAATTACTAATAAATATTTGTTCAAATATAATGGTACAAAAATTACACTTATACTTATGACTACTGCTCAAATTTTAAGGGAAGATCTCCTAAGGGCCAAGAGGAGAAAGAATGAGCCTTTTAGAAAAGAATGGGTTATTTCAAATGTTACAATACCTTCATCTAAATATGATTTTTTTTACAAACTGAAGATATTACTTTGCCTCTTGTCGGAACTAATATCTTTGTAGCATGTATCTAAAAAAAGGACAAGGTTATTGAGAAAGAACAGGTAAATGTATCAGTTAAGAGCTCTCTTGATGTGTTGAACTTTCCCACCAATGATGCTAATAATTCTATACTAAAACCTTCTATTGTTTTACCTTTGTCACATGATGAATATTGTACTGATCTTTGTGATAAAGATGAGTTGTGTGATAGTGGTATGATTATTCATGTGCCACAACCAGTGAATGAAAATGATTCTTTTGTTTTGGAACAAAATACTTGTGCTGAAAATAAGAAATTGCTTCCCATTAATGCTGAAAAAGATGAGCTAAAATTATTGTCTTCTCTAAATACTTAGGGTTATATTGAGTTTGATACTCTATGTGCTCTTAGTAGTTTGGAGGAGAAATTTAAATGTGTTGAATTGCCATAGTTATCTAGATGTACATATCATTTTATTGGCAAATATAATTGTAAAGGAGAGTATATGGTGCATCGTGTCTATATTTGTTCAGATATGAAATCTCCTTTTATTGTGCAAAAATACAATCAACTAGAGGGATGCATTAGTTATAATCGTGTCATGTAGAGATCTCCAAATTTTGTTATAAAGAAACAGGTTAAATTTCAAGAAGCGGAGCAATATTGGCTACTACCTACAACCTGCCCTCCAACAAAGCTCAAACCGAGGATGATTTATTGTCAAGAAGGGGAGGATGATGAGGACATGAGACCTTTGGATACAACCTTTGATTATAAGGTGAGCTCGCTCCTATATTTGCATAGTGATTTTTGGTACAATTCACTTGGTTCCACATGTTGAAAGGTCCTTGTTTAGTTTTAGTAATTGAGTGACAACCTTAGGTGGACTAATATGTGCTTGAGTGGGATACACAGGTGATTAGTACACAAGTATATGTGTGTGAGCAATATATGCCATGACGGTGAAGATAGCTTGAAGATGTTGCAAAGCTCACACATGTGATGATGAAGGAGCCCATTGCACGTGAGACATGACATTGAGTCATGTGATCAAGGTGGAGAAGATCAAGACATGACTTGGCTCGATGGACCGGTTGCAAGTGTGAAGGTCAAGTTGAGTGATGACTTGGTGTTGATGGACCAAAGCAACGGCGAAGAGCAAGTGAAGTCAAGATCGATGAACTAATATGGTCACGTGATAATATGGAGTGAATTATATTATTGTTGATCATGTTGGTGCATGTGTTGCATCGACATTAGAGGAGTTGGAATAGAATGCGCAAGACAAAGGTATAACCTAGGGCATTTCATTTCACCGGTTATAGGTGTGTAGAGAAGTTGATGACTGGGTTTAGGATAGATGGTCGTACTATCAAGAGGGGTAAACTTGTTTGCATATCGGTCATCTAGTGCCACTCGAGTGATCTAACTTTGCATCATTGCTAGGATCGAGTGGCATGGCAAGTTGAGTGGCTAATCCTTTGAAAAATGTTTATGAAATGCTAACACACATACACATGGTGGTATACACTTGGTGGTGTTGGCACATTTGCAAAGGAGAAGAAGTTGGAGTTGAAATGGATCAACTCGATGAAGAAACAAAGATGAAATAGGTCACTTGAGGTGACTGGACATAGGCCTCGGTTGGACCTGCGTGTCCAGTCATGTGTTCCAGTGAGCGGCGCTGAAAGTGATCGGACGCGTAGGAGGCGAGTCCGATCGTTGCTGACGATAGATGATGTGGCGGTGTTCTAGCGCGCGGAGTGAAGAGAGTGAGAGACCGGACGCTGACCGCATCAAGTTGCCATTGACTGGATGCGTCAAGTCATGATTTCTCCTTTCTGGACTGTCTCTAGAAGTGACCTGACTCATGGTGGAGGAGCGTCCGGTCATCAGGTGGCACGTCAGGTCGGTAGGCTTGGGGGCGTGGGCACGTCCAATCACTGGGTCGGTGCGTCCGGTCGCTACTAACCACGTGGGGTAAAGGAGCCGACCGTTGGAGATCGATGCACGACGTTGAATCTGAGCGACACATGGTAGCATCATGGCGACCAGACTCCACTATGCTACATCCAGTCATTATATAGAGGTGCATCTGGTCACATCGCAGTGTGCCCAGTCAAGGGGTACAATGGCTCTTTTTTATGGGGGCTATAAAACCAAGTGTTGGCCGGCCTTGGCCAGTAGCTGAGCACACTAGAGCCTTGGTGGCTTGTGTGGTGGTGCTTCGAAGCCCTCTAACTCACTCATGCTTGGTAGTGTTCATCCGATCGAGTGAGTGAGTAATTCTAGTGCGATTGCATCCTAAGGTTGCATCGAGTGGCACTAGGTGATTGAGTTGCAAGCTAGCGGTGCTTGTTACTCTTGGAGGTTGCCACTTCCTAGATGGTTTAGTGGCTTGTGACTCCATTGAAGCACATGAGAAGATTGTGTGGTGCTCTGGAGGAGGATTTGTGAGGGGGATTGTGCTTACCCCATGGGAATCGCGAAGAGCAACTCTAGTAGAGCGTGTCATTGAGCTACCCTCACTTTTAGGGTATGTTCTTGTGGCGTCCAACGTGTGGGTTTGGTGGGTGATGCCAATTAGCCGTCGAACCACCAAGTGAGCGGTCGACACAATAGGGACTAGCATGTTGGTAAGCACGTGAACCTCGGGAGAAAAATCACCATGTCATCCTTATCTTCCCGTTGGTTTCCATCCCCATTACACAAGCTTGTATTTACTTTCAAATACATTATGCTTGTGTAGGTGCTCTTGTAATTAGTTTGCTTATGTAGCTTGCTAGTTACCTTCTTGCTTGTGTACCATAGAAGTAGCTCCCTTATGTGCCTAATTTGGTTTTAGTAATCTTATTAGTCATATTGCTTTGTTTGTGTAGCTAAGTAATTTGAGCTCTTTAATTTGGCATTAGTTGCATTGTTATTGAGCATTGCTAGTGAGCTTAGGAGCTTTGTGCTTTTGCTTACTAGTTGTGTAGGAGCTCCCCATGCTTGAAGTACTAGTGGCATAGGCTTGTGTGACCTTGCTCGTAGAATTGGTTAGGTGAGCTCTAGCTAGCCTGGCACCTTGGTTGCTTGTTTAGAATCTTTTCAAGGTGCTTGATAACTTAGATAAAGGAGGTGTAGTCTTGGCTAGACCAATGGTTTTAATACCACATTTGTTACAGTTAGCCGACGCGATTAATTTTAGAAAGGACATGTTAGGTTCATAAACCCAGGGTCCCTCAGGGACCTGCTTCCCATCAAAAGCTCAGCCCAGTAGATGATGTTGTGAATGACGCACAACTCCTGGGCCGGCCCCAAAAACCTAACAATAGGCTAGAAGGGCGATCCCGGCTCACTTCTGACTCTGGCCTGCCTCTCCGACCAGAAGGCCTGGCCAAGGAGGAACGACGCTCGCTTCTAACTCTAGCCCGCCTCTTTGACTGGAAGGCCTAGCCAAGGAGGAACGACGCTTGCTTCCAACTCTAGCCCACCTCTCTAACTAGAAGGCCTAGCCAGCTCGCCTCTGACTCCGACACTCGCTTTTGACTCCAGCCCGCCTCTTCGACCAAAAGGCCTAGCCAAGGAGGAACGATGCTCACTTCTGTTGCTTTTGACTCTGGCCCACCTCTCTGACTAGAAGGCCTTATCAAGAAGGGACAACGCTCGCTTCTGACTCTAGCCCGCCTCTCCAACCGAAAGGCCTGGCTAAGAAGGAATGGCGCTCACTTCTGTCGCTTTTGACTCTGGCCCGCCTCTCCTACTGGAAGGCCTGATCAAGAAGGGACGACGCTCGCCTCTGACTCCAACTCGCTTCCTCGACCGGGAATATACCGAACCTCTGCTTACAGCTCTTCTCTGACTAGGATGCTAGAGCTGACTGGGGAACGACCGACCGGGGATGCCTACTCGGTGAAGACCTAGGAAATGGACAGAGCAAGTAAGGCAGGGCGCTCCAGTCAACCACAATATCAAGGACCATACCGTGCGCAGCTATAGGATAGTACTATCAGGCCATGTCAGAAGGATGCACCGCAACCTTCTAGACATGTCAGAACACCAACAGTGTTGTGGGCGTCGACATTTACCCTATAGTATGGTAGGCGCCATCATTGGCCATACCGGAAGATCATGATGGAGCCTACCACATGCATCCGGACATCAATAATGTTGTGGGCGCCAACAAACCCCCTTGTACCCGATGGCGTGGTCAATAAGACTAGGAAACACACACACTCTCTTTCTCTCACACTCACTCTCTCTTGTAAAACCGTCCCTTCATCTATAAAAAGGGATGCACTCTCTCCAAAAGGACGATCGATTCATGGATCAACAAATGATTCGACCACCAGGATCGATAAATATTCAAACGACTCCAACAGAGCACATGCTCAAATACTTAGCACACGTAGGAGCACCCAGCTCTCTCAGCCCTTTGGTCTAGAGTCCGACTGGACCTCTTGCACCCCCCATCTTACTCCCTCTCATTTATAACCCCACAGCAATCTTTGAGCACATGGGCTCAGGAATAAAGTCATCGACCGACTCAAACTAGACGTAGGGCACATTGCCTGAACTAGTATAAACCCCGCGTCATTGAGTGCTAGGCCACATATGATCACAACGTACGACAAAACTACAAATATTTATGTGTTGGTCACTTTTCGCACCGACAGTTGGCACCGTCCATGGGGAGGACACCGTAGGTTCACGCTTTTGGTCATCAGATGGCCCATCTTTCTGCCACCTTCGCCATGGAGGGCTCAAGCGATACGACTCGCTATGGCTCGCTAGAGTTTCCCGCGCTCCCACCTATTGGGATGTGGGTTATGCCTGGCTTTGAGCCATCCTAGGCCTTCCTCTTTAGAAGCCTAGACTTTGTCACTGACTGGCTTGGCGTGCTTCACCTCCAAGAGGAGGCACTTTTCACAACACCCGTCAGAGGAGGAGCGCCCTCCGATGGCTCTGGACCAACCAGCGACCTCAACGATGAGGCATCCCCCTTCGCTTTGAGCCCATGCTAGGCTCAAACCCCACTGTGAGTAATGTACATACTGTTCTTTACTTGCTTTTTCAAATTTTATGCCGACTCTCTTGAGGGACCCCATTGTCCCTGCTGTGACCGTCATATGACCAGTTCTCCTATGGCCTCGTGTCCCCCATAGATGCATACGCCCAAGGGCTCTGAAGGATGCTGGCGCCACCCCCTCTCACATCTAAATTCATGGGGATGGCGAGCTATGCTCCTACCTCTTTCCATGACCTCATGGATGATGAGGTTGAGAGCGATGGCTCCAGCATCAGCGACATCGTGGTGCCTAGCCACCCTCTTTCCTATGAGTATGCTATGGCGGATGCTCTGGGACAGCCACCGGTGGTGGTGAAGTCTCTATAGACCCACACCCCTCTTGAACCTCACGCAGAGGCCCTTGCATGTGCACAAGAGCACGGTGAGGAGCTATGATAAAGGCGGTAGAACCAGCCGCCACCTAGACTAGCACACTCAGCGCAGCATGCTGTGCCCCATGCACATGACCCAGCGAGCGCCGCCTAGGGTCATGCCTGCCAGGTCCAGCGCAACATCATGGATGGAGGGAACGATCCCCCATAGTTCGCTCGGGCTAGCTAGAACATCACCGTTGTGGCGATGCTTTTGTGTGGCCTTCCAAAGCCTGATGACCCCCAGGAGCAATCGGTCCACCAGAACCTTTGGGCACTGGTGGAAACCACCGTTGTTCAATAGGTGGAGAGCTTCACGTCGCAACATCGACTCACGGCCTCTCTCCCCACTAGGGGAGCGGGGACACACTAGACGCATTGCTCCATCCTCTCACCTCTATAGCCATCGGGCATGGAATAGGAGGTCGTAGCTGCACCATGGCCTGACATGGCTTCTGCTCCACACCAGCCGCCTGTGTGCGAATGCCTTAGGCCAAATCGAGATGCTCATAGCGTCATCAATAACCGGCAATAGGCCTGGCATGACGATGATGTCCATTGGACGGTGATGAGAGCAGGCAGCATGGGCTACAACCGGACCATCAAGGGGACCGACGAGACACGCCCTAGGCATGGTTGCTAACCCGACGACTAGAGTCCTAGCCCAGATGGCCTAGGACCATGGGCCTTTGGACGATGCATCTAAAGAGCACCGTTCCCGCAGCACTTCCGGACCGCCTACCAACATCACCAAGTATACTAGGGAGACGAACCCCAATATATGGCTCAAAGACTTCTATCTCACCTACCGAGCCAGGGGTGTGGATGATGACCACTTCATCATTCAGTACCTCTTTATCTATGTGGGGGAACATGTTCAAGCTTGGCTCAAATTCCTCCCACATAATATCATCCACGACTAGGTGGACCTCAAGAGGATCTTCGTCAGGAATTTCTAGGGGATGTATGTCCACCCTAGGAACTCCTGGGACCTCAAGAGCTGCCAACAGGAGCCCAACGAGTCCTTGCATGATTACATCCATAGGTTCTCCAAACAATGCAACTCTCTTCCTGATGTCATCGACGTAGACGTCATCAGCGCGTTCCTCTCTTGGACAACCTATGAGTCCCTGATCGACAAGCTTGGTTGCCTAAAGCCCGAAACCACCTATGACCTGCTCGACGTCACCATGAACCATGCCTCTAGTGAGGAGGTGGTCAGAGTGATCTTCAATGAAGGCTAGGACAAGGGCAAGGCTAAGCACGAGGATCAAGACAACGGCCCCTCCACACAGAGGGGCAAAAAGAACAAGAAGGATCGGCGCTGACTGACCAACTTGCCGTGGCTGATCGCGCGGGTAAGCAGCCCCAGTAGGGCTAGCCTGGCCACTTTGACAAGCTCATGGATAGTCCATGCACCAACCATGCCTACCCTATCAAGCACCTCTACAAGGACTGTGAGCTCCTCAAGCACTTACTACGACAGGCCAATGGGTCAAAAGAAGGAAAGGGCAAGGAGGCAGCAGCCAAGAAAGGAGGCGTGGTGGACAAGGATGGGGACGACTTTCCCAACCCTAAGGAATGCATCATGATCTTCGAGGATCCGATGCTATCTACTCCAAATGCCAGCACAAAGTGCACTACAGAGAGGCATGCATCGCCGAGACGGCCGTCCCCACCTTCCTTTGCTGGTTGGAATCTCCACCTTGGATCAGAGGGACCACCCTTCCCACGTCTCCAGACCGAGTCGCTACCCGCTCATCATTGACCCCATTGTCCTCAAGAAGCGCATCACCAAGGTGTAGATGGACAGAGGCAGTGGCCTCAACATCCTCTACGTTGACACCCTCGACGCCATGCGCATCCCCCGATCGGAGCTCCACCAAATGAGCTCTCCCTTCCACGGCGTGATCTTGGGGACGTAGGCATACTCTCTCAAGCAGATCAACCTACCCGTCACATTTGGCGACCGAGATAACTTCTGCTCGGAGGTACTCACCTTCGAGGTGGTGTACTTCCTAGGGTCTTACCATGCCATCTTGGGGCGGCCATGCTATGACAAATTCATGGCAGTCCCCAACAACACCTACCTGAAGCTAAAGATGCTGGGACCGAACGGCATCATCACTATGGGTTGCACCTTTTCACACGCCTACATGTGTGACCATGAGCATTTTGAGCTCGCTACTGCCATCATCAACTCTTCTGAGATCCCGTGGCTCAGGGAGTTGTCGACCCCAGTAGTCCTAGACTACACAAGCTAACCTCCTCGACTACCTTTTGCCCACTCGAGGAAACTAAGGTGGTGGGGATCGACCCCACTGACCCTACCAAGACGGTGCGGATCGAGACCCAGCTCCTGGCCAAATAGGAATGCGAGCTCACCGAATTTCTATGCGCCAATCACGATCTCTTTGCATGGAAGCCTTTTGACATGCTAGGCATACCGTGGGAGGTCACCGAGCACACACTATGCCTTGTCCTAGGCTCAAAGCTAGCCAAGCAACGCCTACGTCGCTTTGACGATGAGAGGCGTAGGGCCATAAGCGAGGAGGTCACCAAACTCATAGCAGCCGGATTCATCAGAGAGGTATACCACTCCGACTGGCTTGCCAATCCTATTCTTGTTAAAAAGAAGACCAGGAGATGGAGAATGTGCGTTCATTATAGTGGCCTCAACAAGGCATGTCCAAAGGACCATTTTCCTTTACCATGCATAGACCAGATAGTCTACTCCACCTTAGGATGAGAAATCCTCTCCTTTCTAGATGCCTATTCAGGCTGTCACCAGATCACGATGAAAGAGTCCAACCAGCTTGTGACTTCATCCATCACCTCGTATGGTTCATACTATTATGTAACTATGCCTTTTGGTCTAAAGAACGCTGGCGCCACCTATCAACGGTGCATGCAGCAATGCTTCGCTAACCAAATCGACCCGCTAGATCAGCCTAACCAAGTCGAGCGGCTGAGACCAACAATTGCCGTCTACGTTGATGACATAGTGGTCAAAATGGCTCAAGCTTGTGACCTGATCGTAAACTTGGCCTCAACATTCATGAACCTCTGTAGGTTCAACATCAAATTGAATCCTGAAAAATATGTTTTTGGGGTTCCAAAGGGGAAGCTGCTTGGATACATAGTGTTCGAATGCGACATCGAGGCCAACCCTAAAAAAATCATGGCCATCTCCAACATAGGCCCTATACGCAATGTCAAGGGCATACAAAGGCTCACCGGCTGTTTGGCCGACCTAAGCCGATTCATCGCCCGGCTCGACGAACGAGGGATGCCACTCTATAAGCTTCTAAAAAAGATAGATGCTTTTATCTAGACTGAGGAAGCACAATAGGCTTTGGAGAGCCTCAAAGCGTCTCTGACGTTGGCCCTAATCCTCGTCGCTCCCGAATAGGGAGAACCCCTCCTCCTCTACATCGTGGCAAGCAACCACGTGCTAAGCGCTGCCCTAGTCATTGAAAGGGAGGAGCCGGGACACCACCTTAAGGTCCAATGACCCATATACTTCATCAGGGAGGTACTCACTGACCCCAAGGTCTGGTACCCCTAGGTGCAAAAACTCCTATACGCCATGCTGATGGTGACCCAAAAGCTCCTGTACTACTTCACCGACTATGAAGTCTCGGTCATCACTTCATACCCGCTCAGAGACATGATCCACAACCGCGATGCCGCGGGACAAATCTCCAAGTGGGCACTTGAGCTAATGGGCCACAACATTAGGTATATTCCTCATACTGCTATTAAGGGCCTGTTTGGGATGGCTCCACTCCACAACTCCAGCAACTCCAACAAAAAAATACAGCCAAACACCATAACTCCAAAACTCCATGAAGCTGCCAACTCTATGGAGCTGTAGTGCAAATGGAGATGGAGTTTTGGAGCACCTCTTTTGCTACTCCAAAACCTCCTCTTTTAAACCTCCTTGTGGAGTTGGTGGTAATTACCCACCACTGCCACTCGTTACACACATTTGGCTACGAACTGTTATGTTCTTTTCTTTCTCCTCTTGCATCTCCGTCGCGAACACGTCCTGAGCTCGTCATCGCAAAGACATCGCCGGCGAGCCCGTCTGCCCATGCTGGCCACGCCCGCCCCCTTGCCGGCCGCACTGGACCCACATGCTCCCCACGCCACCACGCGACTAGCTCTACACGCTCCCCGGAGGTCCTCGCGGAGGCAGCCATGGCCACATTGGTTACGCGAGCTCTGGCCACGCCGGCCCCGCACAAGCTCCTCACGAGAGACAGCAATGGCTATGCCGCCCCATGCCTCCAGCCATGGGAGTCGATAGTCATGCCCTGCCCGCCTGCCCGCCCTCCCTGTGGCAGTGGAAGCCACCGGAGCTCCACTAACATGCGCCCGCCCTCCTCCTCCTGCACGCGTTAGGGAAGAAGAAAGACCATCGTGTCTGAGCCGAGGTCACCCTCTGAGGCCGACTGTGCTCCAGCACGCTCCCACTCCCTCGGCCCCTCCCACTTAAACCTGTCGCCGCCGCCGCCGCTCCCTCTCCCGGCCGCAACTGGGCTGCGAATGCCGACGGTGCCTCTCGCTCTCTCGCTGCGACGTGCCGACGGTGCTTGGTTGCCTGCGGGTGGTTGTGTTCGCTCTCTAGCTGTGGCATCCGTGGGGTACGACAATCGAGTTTTATGTCGAAATGCCACCTCCCGATTCAATTCGAGTTGTCTCTTGTAGACTCCGAGCATTTTTCTTTTGTTGCGTATTCGTGGTAGGGATACATGTAGTAGTTTCAGGTGAAGTTACGACTCGGTGCTTGGTTCTGGGAAGATAAATTAGAAAAAAAAACATTTCTATGATTCAGTGCTTGGCTAGAAAGATAAATTTTAAAGTTCTATGATTCAGTACTTGGTCGGAGAAATAAGAAAAACCGAGTTAGGATTCAGTGAGTGAAATGCTAAACCTATCGATCTGCATATGGCACCTGTTGTGTCATTATTATGTCATTGTTTTAAAGTTCTATGATTCAGTACTTGGTCAGAGAAATAAGAAGAAGACAGGGATGAAGAGCAGCTCACGAATCGAAGTCGTAACGTGCCATTTTCTTCCGTTTTAATGCTGCTTCCGGCCTTTTCAATCTGAACTGATCTAGTTTAGAGTAATTTGTTTGAAGTCAGTAAATAATTTTTAATAAATATGAAAAAGTTTTAGCTACTTGGCTACCTAAGGAAGAAGAAAAGGGGAATATGAGGATGACAGGTGGGACCATAAGTTGGGGGCAATAATGACAATTCACCTTCAAACTCTGCTTTTCTGGAGCTGGGGACACCCTCCCAGCCAAACACCTACATCAGACAGCTCCAACTCCACCCAGAGCTGACTCCACCTAGAGTTCTGGAGTAGAGCAGCTCCACCCAGAGTTGGAGCCATGCCAAACAGGGCCTAAATCTTAGGCTCTCGCGGACTTTGTCGCCGAATGGATGAAGATCCAGCTTTCGACCCTAGACGACACCCACGAGTACTGGACAATGTACTTTGACAGCTCCATAATGGGGCCTGGCTTGGGGGGGCTAGAGTGGTTCTGATCTCCCCAGATAGGAGTAGGCTCCGCTATGCAATCCGCCTCCACTTTTCACCCTCAAACAACACTGCAGAATACGAGGCCCTCATCAATGGACTGCGCATCACCATCAACCTTGGCGCTACGTGGCTCTACATCCATGATGACTCAGAGCTGGTCATCGACCAGGTCATGAAGGAGTCCTTTTGCAAAAGCCACCTCATGGCAGCATACTGCCAGGAGGTGCACAAGTTCAAGGACAAATTCTAGGGGATCGAGCTACACCATGTCCACTGAAAGGATAGCAATGCCTCCAATTTTCTCACAAAATTGGCTGCCAGGCAGGTTCGGTCTCTGGACGGGGTCTTCATCAATGACCTTCATGAACCGTCTACTCGCATCCTAGAAGGTTCGATCTGGGCACACCCCGATGTCGACCTAGCGCTCGGGGGCTCGACCCTAGTGGCTCCGTGACAACGTCGCCCACCGACGTCACCGTGCTGGCACTCGATCAAGCTAACTGGCGAGTGTCGCTACTCGCCTATCTCCTCAAGGAGGATCTCCCACCCAAAAGGACTGAAGCATGATAGATCGCTCGATGTGCCAAGACATTCATCGTGATCGGAAACAAACTCTACAAATGGAGTCCTTCAGGAGTACTCATTAAGTGTGTCCCTACCAACCAAGGCAAGCAGCTCCTCCTCGAGGTCCATGCTACAATCTGTGGACATCACGTGGCCCTAAGGTTGCTGGTTAGAAAAGCCTTTTGCCAAGGTTTTTACTGGCCCAACATGCTACGAGATGCAGAGGAGGTCATCTGCAGGTGTGAAGGATGCTAGTTCTACGCTCAGCAAACTCATTTGCCAGCACAAGAGCTCCAAACCATCCCCATCACCTAGCTATTCGTGGTCTAGGGCCTTGACATGGTAGGACCCATTAAAAAGGGCTCAGGCGGCTTCACTCACCTAGTCATAGCGGTCGATAAATTCACCAAGTAGATAGAGGCAAAGCCCATCACCAACATCCACTCAGAAGAGGAAGTCAAGTTCTTCCTTAACATCATCTACCGATTCAGTGTTCCTAACTGTATAATCCCTGACCACAGAACTAACTTCATAGGGAAGAAGTTTCTAGACTTTAGTGATGAATACGACATCAGGATCGACTGGGCCTCGGTCGAACATCCACGAACTAATGGTCAGGTCGAGCGTGCCAATGGCATGGTCCTCCAAGGACTCAAGCCATGCATTTTTGACCGACTCAACAAGTACATCGGGTGATGGGTTGTAGAGGTCCCAGTGATCCTCTAGAGACTGAGAATGACCCCAAATCGATCCACAGGGTTCACATCCTTCTTCCTGGCCTATAGAGCTAAAGTAGTGCTGCCCTCTGACCTCGATCATGGTGCCCCAAGAGTGACGGCCTTCGACCGTGACCAAGCTATGGAGGCTCAACAAGACACAGTCGACCTACTCAAGGAGGCCCACAAGACGACTGTCATCCACTCCGCTCGCTACTAGTAGACTCTCTGCAGGTACCATGAGAGGAAAATCAGAGGGAGAATCCTTGAGGTCAGAGACCTAGTGCTTCGAAGGACCTAATCGACCAAGGAGAAGCACAAACTCTCTCCGCCATGGGAAGGACCCTATACAGTGAGCAAAGTGATCCAACGGGGCACCTACTGACTGAAGTACGACAATGGCAATGTTCTCACCAACACTTGGAATATCAAACAGTTACATTATTTCTTCCCCTAAAAATATGGTCTTACCGCTTTCTTTCACTTAATGTTTGCTCCCATAAGCGCCCTGGCCCGAACACTCTCAGCCCAGGTCACTTAGGGGCTCCACAAGGGTGTGATACCACCTATCTTTTTTACTATCTTATGATAAATACTTTTCTACCCGAACGAAAGGGTAATCCATTTCTTTAATTGCCTTATGTAACTTTGCTTTAAACATTCTGACCAATCACACCCTGCCATGACCTAGGGTTATGAGCAGCTAAGCCTTGTGGGCCACGCTCGGGTTCTTAAGGTTGTAGCCTATGGTTCAAACGAGCAGGTGCAAAAAAGAAAGAATAAAAAACAAAGTTATGCTAGGGTAAAAATAAGGAACGGATGGGACAAGCTTCCCTGAACAAAGTGATTCATCACAAAAATGAAATGGATGTATTCATAAATACAAACTGTTCACATGGGGGCTCCCCCATGAACTTAACTTTTACATCTGCTAAACTACTTTTACTCTAATTCCTACTGTGGTTGCCCGGCGGTATCGACTGACGGCGCGATCGGCGAAGGTAGGGGTTGCTCGCTCTCTGGCTAGACAACACTTGGCTTGGTCAAAGGCGGGGCGATGTTTGCTTCCGACCTAGGCTCCACTCCATCCGTAGGCTAGGCGATGTCCTCCTGGTGTGCGCCTTTAGCCATGTTCGCACAGCGGGCATCCATCACCCACTACGCGGAGACTTGCTTGGCCATCAACTGTGCATGTGGTAGCAAGCTTTCCCTGAGAACATGGATGGCCTCCGGGCTCCAGCTATCGGCATACCCACTATAGGTGGCGGCAAAGTCCAGATATGGGTGGTGTGTCACCACCGAAGTCAGCACTCCCAATGTCCTGTAGAACATCCTATCAGTGATGAGCACCTGAACTTCATCCGGGACCTCCGTCAGTCGGGTGGCAGGCGTGCTGGTGCTCGGTGCTGACCTGAACACCTCCGTGATGACGACCTGGGTGACATTGTAGATCTAGTCAAGCTCCCCCTTGAGAGCACATCACTCTTTAAGGGACTTGGCCAGTGCCTCTGCATTCCAACCGATCATCGCCTTGGCCATCTCTAGGTCCTGCTCCAACAACCCAACCTTTCTGCCTAGTTCTGGAAGAAGGATGATGGGCTCAGAAGCAAGTTAAAGGAAAAACCAAGACATCAACCAAAAGCAGAAAATGTATGTACCGAGCCAGGTGTTCTCAAGAATGGAGAGCCCTTCCTCCTGCCAAGTCACCTGCTCGCACAGCTGAGTGTTTGCCTCCTCCATCCTAAGCACCTGGCCCTAGAGCGCGAGCACTTCCTAGTCGACCTCTGATCGGGCATTCCGCTCTAACTCTAGGGCCTCTAGGGAACTCTAGAGCGCCGCCTTGGTCTCCACCAAGGACTTTTGGAGTGCCGCCTTAGTCTACGCCTGGCAAACCTTCGCCGCCTCAAGCCCCCGCTTAGTGGGGGTTGCCCACTCTGCTGCGAGCAGCTTTGCCACCCGCACCTTTGTCGCCTCAATCGCTCGGCCTTGAGACTCATGGCGGGCGGACTCCAGCTTGCCATGAGCTCGGCAACCCACCGCGACATCGTGGCCTCCCAGGCATGCTCCTCCTAGAAGAAGTGAGACTTATAGCTCGACATCTCCTCCAAGCCCTACAACACAAGAGGCAAACATGCTGAGATAACCAATGGAAGACCAAGGAGCCAAGGATGAATGCAGAAAACCTACCTCTGTGATGCGGGGCAGGTCGATAGTAACTACATGCTGGATGGACTTGACCCACTCTAGGGCCTCCTCGAGCTTCACCCTGGTTTGGGCAAGATTAGACTCCATGGCGAGTCCTCTCCCCCAAGCATGTCCTAGAGCTGATCCTCCTGCTCATCCTGAAGGATGAACCGAACCTTCCTCAGGTCCTTGGGGCAGGGCCACACCAGGTCAGTGGTTGCCCCTAGCCCGCTGGAAGGCCCAGCCGATGATCGGACCACCGCCAGTTCCTATGATGGCACTGGTGGCTCCACCCTATCACCTACTTTGCTGTTGGAGGAGACCTCCACTATCTTGATTTCATGGCCTGCCGATGGACGTTCTGCCTCCAGCTTGGCTGCATCTCCCCCCGACACCTTCAGCTCCGACCAGGAGGGTGATCCGTGCGGCCCTCCAACTAGTGAGGCAGGGAGCCCGGTCTCCCTCCCCTCTTCCGCTGTAGCCAGTGTGGGAGGGATCATGAGGGTCACCTCTGACCCAGCCTCCGTCGCCGCTGAGATCGCCACCATCACCTCTACTACCACTATCGTACTTGCGACTGGCTGGGAAGCCACAACCTTCGAAGGGGAAGGACCCACCACCACTAGCCTGCTCTCCCCACCACTCATCATGGCTTGATGCAGGCTAGGTGTCCACTCCACCCGCATGGGAGTTGGGGCAATGCTCAACCCCATCAACATCTGGCCGGTGTCAAAACAAGTATAGGTCAGTCACACTAAAAAAACTCAAACTATGAGATCAAATAGTGCATACCAGGACATAAGCGGCACGGCTCTCAAGCCTCGACCCACTAGCAATGGGCCCGTCAGGTGAGGACCGCTCATGGGCCACGACCCACGCCCCATCACTATGACCGGGGGGAGTCGACCCGGTCAGTTCCCGACTGGCCCACGAGTCAACGTGATCGCTGGCTTGAGGCACACCCATTGGAGCAGTTGGTGGGGCATCCTCCCATTGAGGGTCACATAATGGCACCGGCCCCTGATGATGCGCGGGTGTGAGCCCGCTCTTCCGATCACCTGCCCTACCCTGGAGCAGGCGGGGACAAGGCCGACAATGCCTCTAAAGGGCACCGCGACCGTGTCTGGTTCACCTCCCATTCACTGACATCGTTTGAGCTGGCGGCATGCTTCCCCTGCATGGGAACGTCGCCACGCCTCTCTACCTCCCGCCCACCACCGGTAGACACAGCCGCAGGCTCATGACGCTCCACAAAGGTCACGATGACCTCCTAGCCCCCTCATCCTCAGAGGAGATCATGTCATCACCCATCTCCATGGGATCCTCCAACTCGAGCTCTACCTTGACGTCGCTCCTATTCTCCCTGGCCCACATGTGCCGGGCGATATCCTGCTCCTTATGGTGCCACCTCTGAGCCTTCTTAGCTCTCTTCTTCTTCTCGACCGCCACCTCCTTTAGGGTGGCTTGCCTTGCCATGCCCTCTGGCCCCTTCAGAAGATATGGCCAGGACTTGTAACCTTTGAGTCCCTACGAAACGGACAACTCAAAGTCTAGATATAGGAGAGCAAAAAGGAAGAGAACATAGGGTATGGAGAGGGGAGCATACTAGATTGGATAGTTTCGTGGTGTGAAGAGGTCTGGGCTTTCCATCAAGGGTCTCTTTGGCCCTCACTTGCAACACTCGATCGAGCGGACTCTAGACCTCATCCGTCACCAACTCCTCCAGTGACGCTCGATCGAGATCCATCGGGCCAGTGTACATACACATCGGTCGTGTCCTTTCTGCCAGTGGAGCGACCCAATGGTGGAAGAAGGTGTGGAACACCCACACCCTGTCAAGGCCATGTCACATCAGCTTTTGGAGCTCTGCCCTGATAATCTCCAGCTTGTTCTATCAGCTAGCGGGGCCCCACAACCAGCTCCCTGCCTCTCCGGCCTCCTACCAGTGAAAGGTGGGAATGGTGCCTCCACTAGGTTCCTGATGTAGAACCATTCTCCATGCCACCCCTGATTGGAATCGTAGGGGGTGTATGTGGGGTACGAGCCCGACGAGCTTGGCTTCTTCTGTAGGGCGAAGCCACCAACTGGCGTGGTCCTAGCCAGCTTCCCCTCTGACAAAGCTCACCCAATGAAGATTTGCTAGAAGAAGTCCATGTGTGGCTCCATCTTGAGGAAGGCCTTACACACGGTGATGAATCCGGCGATGTGCAGCACCCCAGTCGGATTGAGGTGCTGCAGCTCTAGGCCTCACTCATTGAGGAGCCCACATAGGAACCAGTGCATGGGGTATCCTAACCCATGCTCATGGAAGGCGAGGAAGGAGACAACCTCGCTAGCCCGAGGGCATGGGAATCCTCCCCCACAGGAGCCCTCTAGTGCGCCACCTCCTTCGATGGTAGCACTCCCTTCTTAACGAAGGCAGCTAGCACCGACTCGCTTACACAAGATGACCTCCAGCTTGACATTGCAGTCTAGATTCACAAATAGATCTATGAGTTTCTCCTCTCCCACGCTCTTCCCTTCTTCTCCTAGGAACCGCCGTAGCTCATGAACGCTCTTGGTGAGAAGAAAGAAGGAAGAAAGGTGGCAGATGGGGAATAGGCGAAGGAACAAGACAAAAGCCCTCTCCCTTCCCCTATTTAAAGAGGAGGCATAGCAGTTGGGGAAAGGTGAAGGATTGGAGCAAAAACCCTCTCCCTTCCCCCATTCAATGCGGATGGAATTCAATGAGACGCGTCTTGACCGATTGGATGTGCCCTGCCCGACGAGACGGTGCCTGGTTAGATGGGATGTGGCCTAGGCATGGCCCACCACTACAGCATGCTGAGAGCAAGAAACAAGGCACGACTGCACATAGGCGGCTCTGTGCCTTCCCAAGCAAGACTTAGAAGGGCCCAACAACGGGATCTCCACCAAAGAGAGACCAACGGGCTTCCTAAGTCAATCGAACGGCTCAAGCGAACACCAAGGGATAGGTAAGGAGCAGAGGGCTACCCATGTAGGCCATGTTGACTCCATCATAAACGACGAGCATGGATCCTGTTTGAACATATCTGGTAAAAACTCCTCAGGCCTGTCACTCGGGTCATCAAGGTAACTCTACCAATACCTCATACTTTATTTTTCTGATACATGATCATTCATTCATCTATACTCAAACATGCATTCACGCATTCATTCACACAATCATTCATTTATTCCATACATCCAAAGCATCGCATATGCAGCTAATGCATCACAACGCTTCGTGTTGCGTCACAAAACTATAGTTGCCTCATTCAACATGAGCAACGATCGACCGAGGTTCAAAGGCTAGCCAACGAAGGGCTCAAGGCTGCCTCATGTCAAACAGAGCCAGGGGAGAAAATGTAGATGAGCCCCAGCGGCCCTCGCCTAGTTTGCTTTGAAGCAGACAAGGTCATCTCAACCTTCTCGTTTGATCCTAACCTCAAGCCATGCCCACAGAATCTCCATCGAGGGAAGGCCAGCGGACCACCTAGGCCGGTCTCAAGAACAACCCAAACATCTATCGGGACGTGGGTTAAGAAGCAGTGGAATGCCATATGAGGGCTATGCTAACCTCATCATGAATAATGGACCCTGATTCCACTCTAACATGCCCCGTTAGCGAGCTCACCGAGCGCATCGCTCGAGCCATCGAGGCAAGCAATGTTAGCTCAGCCCCACCAGTTGCGGAAACCACAGACTGGGGAACGCATGGAACTAGACCAACCCCTACCAAGCCCAATGGGGCTCGAGGGCTCAGGTCGCTCGATATCGACTCAGGAAATCAACTGATCGCGTAAGTCACGGACGAGACAAACACGGGCAAGCACCCCGAACGACAGTCTGCAGTCCTAGGAAAGAGTACCAAGATGCTTAGCCTCCAACCGACTTGCTAGTTAGACATAGGCTCAGGGGCTACACCCATGGGTGCACTCACGCATACCCGCTGTCAAAACAAAAATCCCCCCGCTACAAAGACAAAAAAAAACTAGATGATTCTATCCGAATCGCCTAGGGGCTACACCCGCGGGTGCGCTCATGCACACCCGTCATCAAAACAAAAATTCCCCCACTGGCAACATGAAAACCCCTAGATGATTCTACCCAAATCACCTAGGGGCTCGAGGCTACACCCATGGATGAGCTCACGCGCACCTACCATCAAGACAAAAATCCCCTAGACGATTCTACCTGAATCGCTCAGGGGCTCAGGGGCTCCTATCAGGTTCATAAACCTAGGGTCCCTCAGGGACCTGCTTCCTAAGAAAAGCTCGGCCCAACAAACAATGTTGCGAACGATGCGCAACTCCTGGGCCAAACCAAAAAACCTAACGACGGGCTAGAAGGGCGATCATGGCTCGCTTCTGACTCCGGCCCACCTCTTCGACCGGAAGGCCTGGCCAAGGAGGAACGGTGCTCACTTTTGACTCTGGCCCGCCTCTCTGACCAGAAGGCCTGGCCAAGGAGGAATGGCACTTGCTTCCAACTTTGGCCTGCCTCTCCGACTAGAAGGCCTGGCCAGCTCGCCTCCGACTCCGACACTCGCTTCTGACTCTGACACTCACTTCTGACTCTAGCCCACCTCTCTGACCAGAAGGCCTAGCCAAGGAGGAATAATGCTCACTTTCATCGCTTCTAACTCCGGCCCACCTCTCCAACTGAAAGGCCTGGCCGAGAAAGGATGATGCTCGCTTCTGACTCTAGCTCGCCTCTCCGACCGGAAGGCCTAGCCAAGGAGGAACGGTGCTCACTTCTGTCACTTCCGACTCTGGCCTGCCTCTTTGACCAAAAGGTCTGGTCAAGAAGGGACGATGCTCGCCTCTGACTCCAACTCGCTTCTGACTCCGGCCCGCCTCTCTGATCGGAAGGCCTGGCCGAGAAAGGACGATGCTCGCCTCTAACTCTGACTCGCTTCCCCGACCAGGAATACACCGAACCTTTGCTTACAGCTCTTCTCCGACCAGGAGGCCAGAGCTGATAGGGGAACGATCGACCGGGGACACCCGCTCGGTGAAGACCCAGGAAACGGACAGAGCAAGTAAGGCAGGGCGCTCCAGTCAACCATAATATCAAGGACCATACCCTGGGCACTTGTAGGATAGTACTATCAGGCCGTGTTAGAAGGATGCACTGCAACCTTCCAGACATGTCAGAACACCAATAGTGTTGTGGGCGTCGACATTTACCCTATAGTATGGTAGGCGCCGACATTGGCCATACCAAAAGATCACGATGGTGCCTACCATATGCATCCGGACATCAACAGTGTTGTGGGCGCCGACAAACCACCTTGTACCCGACAATGTGGGCAACAAGACTAGGAAACACACACACTCTCTTTCTCTCACACTCTCTCTCTCTTGTAAAACCGTCCCCTTCATCTATAAAAGGGGATGCACTCTCTCCAAAAGGACGATCGATTCATGGATCAACAAACGATTCAACCACCAAGATCGATCAATATTCAAACAACTCCAACAGAGCACATGCTCAAATACTTAGCGCACGTAGGAGCTCCCATCTCTCTCAGCCCTTTAGTCTAGAGTCCGACTGGACCTCTTGCACCCCCATCTTACTCCCTCTTGTTTGTAACCCCACAACAAACTTTGAGCATCTAGGCTTAGGAATAAAGTCACCGACCGACTCAAAATGGATGTAGGGCACATTGCCTGAACCAGTATAAACCCCGCATCATTGAGTGCTAGTCCACATCCAATCACAACGTACGATAAAACTACAAATATTTACGTATTGGTCATTTTTCGCACTGACAGGACTATTCACCCCCTCTAGTCCGCCATCTTGACCCTACACATGTACTTGTCATTATTTGCTTGTAGGTACAAATGTGTCTCAAAGTGCAAGTCCATCAAAGTTAAA
Source organism: Miscanthus floridulus (assembly GCF_019320115.1). NCBI lineage: Eukaryota > Viridiplantae > Streptophyta > Magnoliopsida > Poales > Poaceae > Miscanthus > Miscanthus floridulus. The sequence continues at coordinate 117,898,772 of NC_089582.1, read as the reverse complement.
CTTTCAATTTATTAGTGGCCCGACAATACATCATTGGGAAGGCCATAACTCATCCATCCAGTGTGCGATTGAGGTCAATGAGCACTTGATAGAAAGCTTGTTTGATAAGCTTTTAAATAGATCTGGTCTCACATCAATATCACATCAGCAAGACCTCTAAATCAACAAGATATTCTATCGCTATTTCTATTGAGAGCTACATCATCGTCATGGGCTTGTTATTCATCCTTGGGACCCTAGTGTAGGGGACCATAACACCTAAGAGGGGGGGGGGTGAATTAGGCAACTTAAAAACTCTGACTCAAAGCTATGGCCTCTTTTTCTATCTTTACCAAAACCTATGCAAAAGATAAACTATCTAAATGTGCAACTACAGTTTTGCTAGTGTGTTGCTATCTCTATCACAAAAGGAGTTATGCAATCAATGTAAATGCGGAAGCTAAGAGTAAGGTAGAGGTATGCAAACTCCTGTCAATGACTTTGGTATTTTTTACCGAGATATTGAGAAGCGCACAAGCTTCCTCCTAGTCCTCGTTGGAGCCCCTCACAAGGAATCCCTCACAAGGGCCAAGCTCCTGGTTGGGTAACTTCGTGGATAGCCCAAGGCCTTCCCCACATGTAAGTGGGTCTCTAGTGTGCCTTTCGACAAGCCTCTCCTAGACCGCTCCCTACTGTCTTCACTATCAAGCTTTCGATCGAAATGTCGTGGGACTTGTTTCCTCTGGTATACGGTGGCGGCCATACCACAAACGCGGTTGGTGTGATCTCACAAGACTATAAGCCCTTCGATGTACAATAATAGTGTGACAAGCACCGAGTTGTAAGAGGTATGTATACCTCACTAAACACTAGACCTAAATCTAGAGCAAGTGCATAAGCAGTGGTCTAATCAACCTAAGCACTTTGTAAAAGCACCTACGCTAATCACCTAATGAATCACTAAGCACTATGCAAGTGGAAATCACTAAAATGGTGTATCAACACCCTTGATCTGATTCTTTAGCTCCACACCTCTCAAATAGCCGGTTGGGGGGTCTATTTATAACCCCACTGAGAAAGTAGCCATTAGGGACGAAACCCGCTTTTCTGCTATTGACCGGACGCTGCTTTCGTCCTGACCGGACGCGTCCGGTCGTCCTAACCATTGGAGCGCGTGATCAACTGATCAGATGCTGATGGTGTCTGGTCACATGCCACTGAATGCGTCCGGTCATAATTTTGCTGCTCTAGAACCTCTATGTACTAGATGTTGCAGTTCCTGCGTCTAGTCGATTATCCACCAGCGTCCGGTTAGTGCTGAATGTGTTGCCCGGATGATGAATAGTGCCATCAGTGCATCCGGTCACTTTCAGTCCTCAGTGTCCAATCGCTGCTATTGATGCCTGCTGTTGCCGAGCAACTAATTGGACACGTCCGGTCCCTATAAGGGTTGTGTCCGGTCACTGCGTCCGATCAACTCTGTGAGCTCGTTTCTTCATGATCTTACGTCTGGCTTGGTTCTTATATTTGTGCTTGGACTTTGCTTGATATCTTGGGTGTTCTCTTGTGCTTCTAGGCTCTTGCTTATGGTGTTGATCGTGGGATCACCATGTCGCCTTCATTCAAGTCATGTCTTGCACCCTATTGAACTACAAAACAATCACTTGTAAACTCATTAGTCCAATTTGGTTGTGTTGGTCATCAAACACCAAAATCCAAAGTAAATGGGCCTAGGGTCCATTTTTCTTACAATCTTCCCCTTTTTGGTGATCGATGACAACACGACCAAAGCAAGCAAATAATAAAAATTTTGGAATTTAAAAACTATCTACTTGCTAGGATGCAATGCAAAGGGCAAGGTTATATGATG